>NC_135661.1:22088928-22388928 GCF_964188315.1 Podarcis muralis | reverse complement strand
TGTGTAAAAAATTTTGGAGACACTGACAGAAACTGAAATTGACAGATTCATTTGTTCCTACTGAAGCTATGGATGGAAGTTGAGTGTTTCTACCTGAATGCTTCTGCACTCAGACTAGAAAATTTTGTCGTCTGGATGAAGCAGGGGAAGAAGGCTCCTGCAGATCTGAACCACAGGGATTGGAAATTGCATGTCCATCTGGAAGCACTCCTGAGTTCACTGTCTGAAAAATGGGTCTCTGGAGATTCAGCCTATCCAAATGGTAATAATTGCTGACTCATCAGTTATGAGTTATAGTTAACCTCATTTCTATATAATGGCAGTTTGGCAACCCAATAGACAGTCGTAAGAAGACCCCTGCTGCATCATGCCAGAGGCCTATTTAGTCCAGCATCCTGTTCTCACAGAGGCCAGACAGCTGCCCGTGGGAAACCCACAGCAGGACCCAAGCATAAGAACAGTCTGCCCTCCTGTGGTTCCCTGCAATTGGCATTTATGCCAAGAAAAGAATGGAATATCCAACTTTTTTGTTTGTTTGTTTTAACCAGCCCTGCTCTTCTGCATTTAAAGAGCAGCCTGGCAAGCAAAATATAAACAGATGTATTTTGCAGATTTCATTCTCTTGAGGTGTGGGTTTCACCACTAACTTGGATGGAATTAAAAATGGCAATGGAATTGAATCCCACTTGCTAGATCGTGACAGTGATCAAATCTAGCTAGCATAGGGAGCGCTGGTCAGGCCATGTGGAGCATATAGCTCTGTCCTTCTCTGCTGTCACTAACTCAATCTTCCTAATGGGAGAGCCATCCCAGCTCAATAATCATGTACGGCACTATGAGCTTCTAGGAAGAAGACTTAATTTTTTGAAAGGAATTACTTCTGAAGGCCATATGAGCACAAGAGAGCCCTCCTGGATCAGACCAAAGGTCAGTCTAGTCAAGCATCCTGTTCCCACTGTGGCCAACCAGATGCTTATGGGAAACCTGAAAGCAGGAACTGAGCGCAACAGTACTCCACTCACTTGTGATTTCCAGCAACTAGGATTCAGAGGCCTGCTGCATCTGATGGTGGAGGTAGAACATAGCCATTATGGCTACTCTTATCTTCCAAGGATTTGCCTAATATTCTTTTAGACAAATCACCAGCTCTTGGAGCGAATTCCATAGCTGTACTGCTGTGTGAAGAAGTGCTTTTTTCGCCTTTCCAGCACCCAGCTTCTGCAGACACACGCGTTCTCGTCTTCCGAGAGAGGTAGAAAAACTTATCTTTATCTCCTTTCACTATAACCATCCATAATTTTATACACCTCTATCACCCACCACTTGCCCATCTTTTCTCTAAAACCCCCAAACATGTTTGTCTGTCCTCATAGGGGGCTTGCCCTTTTCTGAACCTCTCCCAGCTCTACCATAATCCTTTTTTGGGGGTGAGGTGACTAGGGCATCTAGGGGAAGCCCACTCATTTTGGCCCCCTAGTAAACCCGAGTCCAGTGGATCCCCCGAGACATTGTCTACAACACCCTTCCTTTGCAAAGCAGTGTAAATATTCAACACTCGGACACCGTAGGTGCTGCATGGTGGATGCCAGCACCAGTTTGGAAAGATCAGTGACTCACCTACCGTGTTGCATAATTGCCGGGGAACAGACCAAGCGCTGAGTCATCAATCTTGAATTGACATATTGCTCCACCGAGTGTTCCAGTCCCACTTTCTCTCTCCTGCTCTGCCTCCCCCCCGCCATAACAGGAGAGAATATGTTGCTTGCCTCGCATATCAACATTCACGGCGCAGCAGGGAGGGCTCTGAGCACATTACTGATGAGAAGCAGGCCTCACTGGGGCTGCATCATACTGTCCCATATTGGTGCGAAAGTGTATTTTATAAAACAGAGTAAAAATGCCTGTGGGAGCCTTCATATGTATTTTTAATGCTTCATTCTCCATGGTCTGCCTAGATAACTGTCTCTCTTCCTCTTGCAGCTCTCTAGGCCACCTGGCTTGGCAACTTGGGACTCTTCCCAGGCCACGGCCATTCATCAGCCACACCCCTCTCTGAAGGCCACACCCTCCTTGAGTGTTTTTCCTTGGCTGGAAATGTGTTCCTGAATTCTTTGCTCGCCTGGATAGAGGATAGAGAAGACTGTGTCAGTGTGTGTAGAAACTAGCCTAAGGTGAAATGAGCATTTATTGCTCCACCCACCTTTGTGTCTGACCCTGGCCATCACTGTTATGTGGCCCCCAGAAAGTTGCCAAGAAGGGAATGTGGCCCTCATGATACAAAAGATCCCTGCCCCCCCTCCCCGCTCAGGGGTGACTGCCAGGGCTGAGCCATGGGTAGATATCAGGAGGGAACTGAGAGCAGAAACTATACAGGGAGTCAACTTTTTTGAGCTAGGAAGCGTGTTTGGAATTGGGAGAAAATGCTGTGGGTGCGAGCCACAAAGTGGTTGCTATGGGTTTGTGCAGATCACAAAATGGCTGCTGCGAAAGGCGTGATATAACACAAAATAAATATTTACTGGAGCCATTTAAAGAAGCCAGAAGAGGCAGGAACACTGGTGCCCATGGGCACCACACTGGCAACCTCTAAGCTAGGAGTTGTGCCAGGGGATTTTAATAGGGAATCAAGCTAGGAAGGTGAGCCAGGGTACTGATCTGAACAACAAAGCTGAGAATCAGAGCTGAGAGATGCTCAGAAAGCAGCAGAACCAGGAAAAGAATCAGCTTTCAGGAAAGCTTTTCCTGCCTGGAAGGGCCCAATGACAGCTCAGCTGGGCAGGCCCAGTCCACAGCCTGAAAACACTTCAGAGCCCAGGAAGATGCTGCAGAACACAGTTCCAGTGATCTGTCAGATGGGGTAGCCATACCCAGAGCCAAGTGTCCCTCGTTCCAGCAGTGGCATTTCCTGGCTGTGCTGGATGGACCAGTCTATTCCCAATTTGTGTCTGTTTCATACAAGTCTTTTCATAATCCATTTCCACAGGAGGCCCCAGGCTCAATCCCTTTCATCTCCAGGTAGGGCTGAGAAAGATGCTCTGCCTGAAACCCTGGGGATCTGCTGCCAGTGAGTGTAAACAATGAACCATATGGACAAACGGTCTAATGCAACTTCCCATAAGAACAGTAAAAAGAACTCTGCTGGATCAAGCCGATGGCCCATCTAGTACCTCATCTTGTTCTTACAGGTTACTTGTGGGACACCTGCAAGCTGCACTTGAGCACAACAGCACTTTGCCCACCTGTGTATGTATTCAGAGGTGTGACAGGGGATGTAGAACAGAGCCATTGTGGCTAGTTGCCATTGATAGCCTTCTCCATGAATTTCTCTTATCCTCTTTTGAAACCATCTGGGTTTGGGACCATCACTGCCTCCTGTAGGAAGGAATTCCAGTTTAACTATGTGCCATGTGAATAAGTCCTCTTTTTAAAAAAAATCAGGCATGAATCTTGATGTTCTTGAATATTAGGGGAAGGACTGTAGAGTTGGGAGAGACCCCTTCCTGAGACCCCAGAGAGCTAGATAAACCAATGATATGGCAACTCCCTGTTTTTCTAGTCTTCTGGCCCTGAACCATACTGTGACCTAATTGGCCATCACCAGCCTCCCTTCGTTGGTGCCATATTGTTTTACGAGTGCCACAGATAATAACAATACACAAGGCTTGCGTGCCAGCATTTGTAATCTGTCCCGGGCACCCGCCCCGCAAAGCTATCGATGAGGGTGGCTTGCTGAGAAACATATGCAACCATCTTGCTCGTCTTCCAGATGGATATCTTGTCAGAACTTGGCAGGGGTGGTGGATGGCTGTCATTTTGTCATCCCGACGTCTGTCAGCGAAGAATGTGTTTGTTAGCATGGCGGCATGGTGGAATACCTGGCGTTCTCTCTCTCTCTCTCTTCGCAGGCCGCCGCATACACACAAACAACAGACTGCGAGCACCTTAGTCGCCAAGGCTGGGGAAGGGTTGGCTTGCAAGACGTTTGTATAATTAAAGGCAAAATAACCGTGTCTGCTGCCTTCGCCCCTGCAGCATAATATAAGAGCAAGACTCGGGGGCTGGCTTCTGGCGATTCAGCCGTGGCAGCATGAAAAATGAAGAGGAGAGCGATAAGAAACTAATAATTTATGTTCCAAGCACAGCCTCACACCGGCGCGGAGGGGAAATTTGTGCCAATAACTCCTACTAACTCAGAAAGGCACGCAATCCTTTATTGCACAAATTATTAACGACCAGAAAATAAATGACTCTGTAATCAGATCGGTGCTGCCGGCACTTCTTGAGTTTCTTCCCTTTATTTGTATAAATTCTGAAGCTGGTCCGCCCCTGGAGCCCGCAGCAAAAAAGGGGGAAACTTTTACTGGCCCGCCGCCCTGCCTGACAACAGTGCAGATTAAACAAAGATGGAGCAGGCATATCCTGGTTATCTCACTGCCTGTCAGAGGCCTGTTTGCTCAATAAACAAGCGCTGCCCCAGTTTCTGCCCTATGGCAGGGCTGCGGCAGGGAACCTGGATTTGGGAGCTGGCTGCCTTTTGACATAATATTAGAATTCTCCTTTTACACAAACAGGAACAGCTTTCTGCCAATGTGAATCTGCTCTTCTGCTAAGACCGTCCAGCTGCATCTAGGGATGGGTTGACAAACTTGATTCAGTTCACATTTAAAGGTGAACCCACCAAATTTGCACTTTTTGAAACAATACGTTAATTGAAAACACAGGCGTCTTTTACAATTTGCACTTCTCTGAAATTTTCAGTGCAGTTATCCCTCTGCATGAGGTGTCCAAAAATGAATACACATGCGTCTTTAAAATCCATATATGTTTGAAAATTACATGCAAAAATGCATTCTGTTAAATGAAATTGCTTTGCAAAAAAGACATATAGTAGGACAAATTCACACAAAAGTGCTGATGAAGAGCTGATAAGCCTTTTTTTAATGTGGAAGGTTGGGAAAATGAGAAACTGGAAGAAACAAAAATGGACTGGTATTCTTACCTGCTTCTAGCGTTTTATTAATATATTCAACCAGGAGAGAAGCATCATAATGTATTGGGATATACCAAATATTCATTTTCTGCAGCTAGAATGCACTGGTGATTTAAATCTTCAAAGAAGGTTGCAACAACAGGGTCACCCCTGGGGGGCGCACTTGGAAGTCAAAGGAACTGTTGTGCTCACCCCAAAATACCTATTCCACAGATGAAAGCTTGGTGATGATCAGAACAGGCAAAACATTACACACGCACATACACAAAATAAAACAGAGTCAGGGGGAAAATACCCAAACAGCTAACCCTCTCCAAACAAAAAAAAAAAAAACAAACAAAAAAAAAACCCAAGAAAGAAAGAAAAACATTGGTTGGTCTTAGTGGATACTTGGGTTGTGGTTTCTGAGGGCACCATGTTGCCCCTGGGCACCATATTGGGGATGCCTGAACTAGCAAAATATCCTCTGGATGGATTTATGGAACTCTTTTTTCCATGTTGATCCACCATATCTATCCTGAGTGCACCCAGGAGGTTGCACCCAGTTAAGTCTCTCAAGAGTAGAGGCACTGCAATCAATGTGCCTAAGTTAGCCATGGCTACTAATTTCAGTGGGTCTGCTTTAGATAGGACTAGCATTGGATACAACTCAGTTGTAAAGACTGCTACAAATGAGGTCCCTGCACTGATTGTGTATGCACATGTGAATATATATATATATGTATGTATGTATATTAGGAGGCCACAGCATTCAAGGGCATAGTATCCAGACACTGCCTTTGAAATTTTTGCAAGCCACCTTCTTAAAGTCAAGATGGGTTTTTAGCATCAGCAGGAAACTGGGTTGGGAAGCTGGGGCCAAGTTCCCTTGGAGATTGTCACTTCCAGGCTGGACAATCTGAGAAGAGATCTGAGAGCTGACATCTTTGTTCAGATTTATGGTGGAGCCCCTGTTTCATCCTTGCTGGCAATACATTATGTTCCTGCATGCAAAGCTTCCCCCCACCCACCCACCAAGGAAAGAGAGAAGAGATTAAAGAGCAGCGTAACACGCTCCAAAGATGGGGAAACCAATGAGGTTTACCCCTATCTGTCACCGGCTTCCTCCATATCCAGTGCTGTTCAGACCTCTGAATTAGGAATTAGATGGCTTCCAGATGGCAGATTAACTTCCAAACGGGTCATGGAGATATTGCAAACAGTTGATTGGCAACAGGCTTTTTTTATTTATTGGATTTCCCCCGGAAAAGGTAAATCTGGATTAAATCTTCTTTTGGGGGGAAGGGGGTAAAACCGGTTAGTGTTTTGACGACAACGATGCCGTCTGGATGCCGCAAGGAACCTGCACACATTATCATCATCAGCATGATTGTGCAATAAACACCCATGTAGAACCACCCTGGTTGCTTGGCAGCAAACAAGAATTGGCTGAAGGGTGTTCTCTGTGAATGTACACGGGTGTGTGTGTGTGTGTGTGTGTGTGTGTGTGTATGCCCACCTTTCCTCCAAAGAGCTTAAGGTTGTACAAGTTGCTTTCTTCCTCCCCATCCTTACAACAACCCTCTGAAGTAGGTTAGGCTGAGAGGCAGTGACTGGCCCAAGGTCATACCTAGTGAACTACATGTGCGCGTGGCGATTTGAACCCTGGTCTCCCAGGCCCTAGTCTGACGCACTAACCGCTGCACCACCCTGGTTCTCTTCAGATTTGGGGACAAAGAATCAGAAAACTTGTTCAGGGGTTACAGAGTTGTCTTTGGGGCACCAGGGTTGAAGTCTTGGCTCAGCCATTTACTCAATGGGGTTGTAGCCAGTGCTAGTCCTACTCAGAGTAAACCCGTTGAAATTAAAGGACATAACTGAGATTTGTTTCTTTCAATGGGTCTCTACTAAGTAGGACTTCAATGCAGCCCTAGGTGACTTCTCAGTCCTCCTTTAACCTTAGTTTCCCATCAGTGTAAGAGGGAGAGCTCTGAAGTGTGCTGAGTGCAGGGAGTATTTGGGGATGTGTGTGAGGATATAGATGGCCAAATCTCAATTTCAGTTTCTCTTAGTTTCTCATTTTTCAAATCTTCAGTTGAGTTCCCCACATCAGTCAGCATTGGGTTTTTTTTGTTTTTGTTTTTAAAGTTCTCATGAAAATTCACCAGCATTTTAGTACTAATTTCTTCGAATATAATAGTCGATTATTTTCACTAATATATGCTCTGCTATGCACACATTTCCCTGATATACACATTTTTGTACAGATTCTTTGGTAGGAGAACTACAGTGAGAAATCCAGAGTCATGCATATTTCAAAGAATAGCTGCATTTCAGTTTGCACATTGTTTCAAAAAGTGTGATTTAAAAAAAAGAAAGCAGACTGAAGTTTGTGAAAGACAACATATGCTGAAAAGCCCTGTAGAGATGTGTGGTGATCAGTTGTATGAGATCAGTTATTATGAAGTTCCCATCAAGTTCAAACCCTCTTGGACTGGATCAGGAAACAAGTCTTATATTGGGACTTAGTCCTCCCTTCATATCAGACTCCCTGACCCCAAAGTCCTGCCATTCTCAGATATGTAAATGTAATAATGATAATAAAGATACATAATGATGATTTGCATATGGTTGGCCAGCTGCACACTGTGCACAATAGTCTTTTGAGGTGTGTCAACAGTTTGAAGGGGTTGGGGGAAAACCCAGATCTCTTGATCCTTAAAGCCAGATTGCCTGGAGGTGATTCTTACTCGCCAAAGGCTAGCGTGCTAGCGGCCAATTAGAGCTTTCACCATACTTCATTATTTTAAATTAGCTGAGCTGTGGTCCTTCTGGTGACTGCGGTGGCTTCCAGACAAACTGTTCATTGAGAATTCATCCTAATTTGTTTGCAAAAGGCTTGTGAGGAGGCTAGATGACATCAGCTGCTCATGGAACATTCATTCTGATTTGTCTGTGGGGAGGTTAGACAAGGTTGCGTCAAGCAAGTGTGTTATCCTACACTTTTCAGCGCATTTCCCTGTCGCTTCTTTTTTTAAAAAAAATAGGTCAGTTGGGGAGAACAGTCTGGCAGCAGGCTTGTAGTGCAAGCGCTCCACGTGAACTTTTTTTGCTCAACCTGACTTTTGGTGTGTGAGTGAATCCCACTAGAAAACAGTGACAGCCTGGTAGTGCTTGAAATTTATTAATGTGCACAGTGGCGTAGCAAGGTCAGGTGGAACCCGGTGTGAAATTTTTTTTTGTCAACCCCCCACATTGAAATCTCCCTTCCTCCCTCCACCCCTGTCAAAGAAAGCCGCGCAGGCAGCAATCTGATATAGATCCCGTCTTCTCCCCCTTCCTCCTTCCACCCCCATCAAAACCATGCCCTGCCCTCCTCCAGCAGCCTGGGAGTGTGGGGGGCAATGGTGCGCCACCCGCCCACGACTCCCAAGCCTCCCCTGAGCTGTCAAAAGGAAGGGGGAAGGCCGCCAGCAAAGCGGCGCAGCTCCCTGCCTTCCCCCGATGGCTTGGGGTAAGCTTGGGAGTCGTGGGTGGGCAGTGCGCCAAATGTCACCCCCTCCGTGTGTGTGTGTGTGTGCGCGCATGGCTGGACTCAAAGCTGTGCTGATGCTCACGAGGCAAGGCAGGGTCCCTCCAAGGATGGGACATGGACGGGACGGGCAGAGAGAGCCTGGCTGATTGCTGGGAAGGGGACACGTCACAATGCAACTCAGCCCTGCTCGGTTCCACAGGCAGCACTGAGTTTCATTTTGTCACCCCCTCATTGATGGCACCCGGGGCGGTCTGCCCCCACCCCGCCCCATTCCTCCGCCAGTGAATGTGCAGACACCCACCCACCCGCAACACTTGTTCACATGTTTAATGGGCACATAGTACTCTCAGCAGTGCTTGGTCAGTGTGAGAGCAGGATGATGAACTAGATGAGCCTTTGGCCTGATCCAGCTACAGATCTTTTCTTACATTCTTAGCCTCCTTCTCTTCCTTCTGCCCTTCACCCTAACTTCCCAGGGTGGGTTACTGCAATCAAAACACAATGTTAAAATGGCATCTCGCTCAATGTTGTCTGCACTGACTGGCAGCGACTCTCCAGAATTTCAGGCAGGGGATCCTGAAATGCCAGAGAACGAAGCTGAGACCTTCTGCATGCAAGGGAGATGCTGTGGCCCACTAGCCTTCCTTTCCACTCGAGAAAAATCAGGTGCCTTGTGGTATGGCGTTGTAATGTCCAAGCACATACTCTTAGGTTACTTGGATTCAATGGTGGTGGGGGGGGGCAGTCTTTCTCAATCATGCCAGGAACATTTCCTTTTACTGGCTTAGGTGTTCTGGCTCCATCCATGATTTCTCCTTACCTTTTTTCCCTTGGAGAAGCTGATGGGACTTGAGCGGAAGCAGATTTTCCTGATTTCGAGGGATGGAGCTCCCCAGTTTCCGCCACACCCCCCCTTCCAGTTGCGCTGTCAGGACCATTTGACATGGCTGCATTTATGCTGTTAATTCATGCTATTTATTACTGCTGCCATTATCTCCTCGGTCGCTTCTTCCAAAATTATGGGGGTGTGTGTGTGTCTGGTCCTCTTAATGGTGGTGGTATAGGGGTGTTTGTAAAGGAGACTACAAGGCTACAGTAATGAATTATGTTCCCAAGAACTGCAAGTTTTTTATTAAGGCTGGTTGGGATTTTTCTCTCCCCCCCCCCATCCCTTTTTATTCTTCTTTTCAGACTGAATGCCCAATCACCACACAACCGTGAAACCCAAATTGCCTTACAGCTCTCTCATGAACATACTTTTAATCTCGTTGACCTGTCGTTATGCTGCGAGGCATAAATTCAGATTTGGAGATCTTATGTTCCATCATAAATTGGGCTGGCAGTCTTCCGATCAACAGAATAAAACTGTCTCCGACGAGGTGGGTTTTTTATTCGTCGGAGCTGTTCCAGGAGACGAAGCGGAGGTAGAGTCAGCTTTTCTTCATAAACTATCGCTTAAAAAAAAAAAAAGAAAGAGACTGAGGGAGAGAGAGAGAGAAAGAGAAGCCTAGGCATGAAATTTGTAAGGGGGAGAAAGAGGGGGAAGAAATAAGGAGATGTTTAAATAACATTAATGTCAAACATAAACTTATAGAACGTGGGAAATTCTGAATTAGGGCTGGTGCAGTGGAGGCAGCAGAGGTGGCCACACTTGCAACACTGAAGAAATTATGAGGCAGGATTGGGCCGGAGGAGGGAGTTATTATTATTATTATTATTTTCCTGCAGCCACCACAAAAGTGAAGGAAGGAGTGCTAATGGATCAGCTTCCAATTTCTATGTATAATTCCACACCTCACAAAAGCCTCCATAAGCTGGGAGGAATTCTGCAAAGTGAATATATTACTTTCAAATGGATTCGAGTAGAATTTGCTCCCACAAGAGGAAGTGATGACCACACCAACTTGGATGGTTTTAAAAGAGAATGGGACAAATTCACGGCAGAAATAGCTATCAGTGGCTTCTAGCCATGATAGCTACATTTTCCCTCCACTGTTGGAGGCAATATGCCTGTGAAGGAACACCAGTTGCTGACAACTGGGGGCGGGGGCGGGGAGAGGCCTGCCTTTGGGAAATTTAGCACATTTGGGTAGTAAGCCGATTTCCGAAAGTTAGTCTATGTAAAACACTACCCATCATATTTAGCTGGATGAAAGAGAAGGGAAGTTCTGTAGCCTAGTGGTGGAGCATCTGTTCTGCACACAGAATGTCCTGGGTTCAACCCAGCATCTCCAGGTCGGGCTGGGAATGTCTGTTTGAAACCCTGGAGAGCTGCTGCCAGTCCGTGTCAACGATACTGGGCTAGATGAACCAGTGGTCTGGCTCAGTATACAGGCAGCTTCCTAAAACCCTGTCAAAAATTGCCTGCGCATGAGCTGCACCAGGTGTGCAAAAGACTTGCTGCTGCATCCCCTGCTGTCCATGTGCAATCCCATGTGTTTTTACCCCCGACATATCCCCCTTGCTGAAGCTAGTGCATAACTTTTTACGCAGGCCAGGTGTTGTGGCGTCCGCATACATAGCTGGGATTCTTTGGATTGGAACGGGTGCCGGCTCTCCAATAAGTGTTTAATGCTGGTGGGACTTCTGCAGACATAGGGAGGGAGGGAGGGAGGGAGGGGGGGTGAGGAAAAAAGAGCATACTCCTCTGGAAGGAAACCCATAGCAACAGAAATGCAAGGATTCTGAGCTAATTAAATGCAAGGCAGGCAGCGTGGCCCCAAGACAGAGTGCAAGCTCTTGCAGCGACACTGTGGGAGGGTGTATGTTTGTGTGTGTTTGGGTCCAGATTAATGACCTAGGGCAGCATTGCTGCAAGTGTGATAGGACCGAGGGTGGGTGTGAGGGAAGCTTCAAGTTGGGCTTAGGGTGACCCCCCCCCCAAACACCTTTGGGAAGCAGGAGGGAGGCCTCCAGCCTACTATTAATTAGTCCATCCGTCCCCCGTTTTCCAGCTTCCTCCTCAACTTAACTAGGAGTTGCCCACGGTGGCTGAGTCCTCTGCTGATCTTCTCCCCCTTGTTACAAAGAAGGGCTTAGCCATGTATATGTGTTTAAAGAAACCTGGGTTGTTGTTTTTTAAAAAAATCATTTTAAAAACAATACCAGCAAAGTCTTCCAGGACTCCGTGGTTAGCACTGAGGGGTTGGCAATCTGGTGCCTGACAGCCCTGCTTGCCTCCTTCTGTTTCCTAGGTCCTTAAAGTATTTGGGGCACAGGTAGAGATGAAAGAGGGCAAAGATGTCCCATTACACTGTGGTTCACCTTATGCCGAAGACAATGTTATTTGTCTTGCTGTTCAGTGTAGCAAAATTATATAATTTATGCAAAGGATAGCTAAAGTTATGTGATTACATTGTTGTAACATTATTCCACCCCACACGTTTTAGAATAAAGGATACAGCATGCAAATATTGGGGGGGGGGGCAATGTAATAAATCAGGTATCATTTGAGGAGAAGAAAGCAACAACAATAGTGTATATCAATCATATTTGTTGAACTGATTTCTGTTCTGGACATGGGAAGAACAGGTGAAGATAATCAGTTTCCGCTCTCATTTTCATCAGAATTCTCTGACACACGCAGCATACATTTACACAAGCTGATTTATAATTTTGAATGGCAAATTAAGATGGCGAGTAGCCAGCTATGTTGGCATGGGCTGATCAGAGTTGGAACATCTTGAGGTCACAAGATTGGGAAAAGTCTCTCTTGAGATCAGAGGTGTAGCTGGGGAGGCTGTTGTCTCAGAGGTAGTTCTTTGGGAGGGGCATCATGACGCCTTACCCTGTTGTGTCCATCTTGCCTGCCCTCCAGTTGGAGGGTGCTGTGGGAAGGATGCAACAGCTATGGGCATCCTTCAAGCCCCGCACCGTTCTAGCGAGTCTTGCAAAGCGGCACTGGCCTTGCAGGGCACTATGAGTGCGCCCCTCAAAGCAGGGTGGCAGTGCATTAAGAGGAGAGGGTGAAAATGGAAATGCAGTCAGGGAAGTGAGGTCTGCCTGCAATATTCAATAGTTCCTTGGACTTAGCAGGGCCAGAATAACGAGGTGCAGTGCTTGAGACAGGACTAGTTGCTGGTGTGGGAATCAGCCGGGATCCCCACACCACATGATCCTGAGGTGAGAGGGATCTCATGCCTCTTCATGCCTTACACCTTCTAAACTCCCCGTGAGCTAAAATCTACCTGTAAACAAATATGCCCCTTTCCTCCTTTTTTCCCTGACTCCTCAGGCATATTTTCATTTCTGTTCCAGTCGTTCTGCCAGTAATCTCCCTGGCTGGCACCATTCTCCCCTCCCCTCCCCTCGTGAGCTCCTGTGGGCCTTCCACGTGGAGCGCATAAAGCCACGTCGCTCAGCGCTATCTGACTAGTTTTAATCATAGCGTTTTCCATTTAATTAGGAGGGAAGGCACACTTTGCATATTAATATGCATACAGCGCAGCTCTCGCCTCCCTGAGCATTTGAGAGGGGGCTTTGGGGAGGAGGGCTTTCCCAACCTGAAAGCAGTGACATATGTGTGATAATCAAGCAGATTTTAATTTATTTATTTACTTATCAGTTGCATTTATATCCCGCCTTCCCTCCAGGGATCTCAAGGTGTGGTGCACATAGTTCTCACCACCCCCCTGGTCCCTCTTTTATCCTCACAACAACACTATGAAGTGGGCTAGGCAAAGAGACGGGGACCATCCAAAGGTCACACCTAGTTGAGCTTCACGGCTGAGTGGTGTCTCTCTGTCCAGTGCAATCTCTCTGTCCGACACTCTATCCCAGGGGTCAGCAACCTTTTTCAGCCATGGGCCGGTCCACTTTCCCCCAGACCTTGTGGAAGGGTCGAACTATATTTAAAAATAAATAAATGAACGAATTCTTATGCCCCACAAATAACCCAGAGATGCATTTTAAATAAAAGGGCACATTCTACTCATGTAAAAACATGCTGATTCCTGGACCGTCCATGGGCTGGATTGAGAAGGCAATTGGGCCGCATCCGGCCCCCGGGCCTTAGTTTGCCTACCCCTGCTCTATCCACTACAGTGCATTGGTTATCACAGGCTTTTCTCCTGCCCTGCTCAAACACAGCCTAAAAATGTGCATGGGCTCTGCAGTATAGAATCATAGAATTATAGAGTTGGAAGGGACCACAAGAGTCATATACTGTAGTCCAACCCCCTGCAATGCAATCTGGAGATACTTAATAGTTCTGCCGCTATTCTGCTGCTATTTACAGTCTTTTATGCCTTCCGCCTTGCTGATTCTTGAGCTACCAGTGTCTTCAAAGCAGTTTCCATCTCATTTCCAGGCCCTGGTATCTCCAGGAAATGTACCCAGTCTGAAACCTAGGAGAGATGCTGCCACCCAGTGTAGACAATGCTGAGCTAGATGGACTAATGGTCTGATGAAGGCAGTTTCTTATGTAGGATGAGCTGCTTCCACTCCTCCTTGAGATAACCTCTATTCTGCACTGCCAGTATCTTCACAGGACACCCCCCCCAACACCCCCCCCCATTTCTCTTGAATCAGAAGCACTAATTCAGCACTCCTTGCCTCTCTCAGCACAACCAGATCCTGATCTGAGTCTGTTCCAAGAATGACTGGGTCCACCTGGACCAGCTTTACTTATTAAGACAGCTTCCTGCGTCTTCTGAAAAAGGTACCTTTTTGTCTTCAGCTTGGTGGCCAGCAAGGGAAAGGGATCCCATTTGGCTTCATGCTGAAGATGTCCCCACCACCACTCGCCTCCCATCACCCACCGACTTACTGAATCCTATTCTTGGCCTTAATCTTCCATCATGCCAGGCATCCCGCACTCCAAACAGCTGCTTCTAGAACCTAACCAGCCACTCTGTAGCGTGCAATTCAGTCTACAGTCTGTAAGGAAGGCCACGGCCACTCCTGCTTGGGCTCATTGGGTGCAGCAATGTTTTTTTGCCAAACAGGTCATAGCGATCCAGCGTAGAGAGATAACTCAGGCCCCGGAGGGTGATGGAAGTGTTGCTATTTATACAGAGGGCAGGTCACAGAGTTCTATGAAGTAGAACCGGTTTGGTTGGAGGCGAGCGAGAGTGGATAGGATCAACAACTGTCTGAGAAAGGAGCTCAAGCCACAAGCACCGATTCGAATCTCTGGTAGCATCAGATTTCAAGCAAATTTTATGCTGCTGTTTTGTCACTCCAGAGCCAGCTTTTCTCAACCTGTGGGTCCTCAGATGTTGTTGAACTACAACTCCCATCACCCCTAGCTCGCAAGGCCAGAGCTCAGGGATGATGGGAGTTGTAGTCCAACAACATCTGGGGACCCACAAGTTGAGAACCACTGCGTCCAGACTATGGCCACTTCCTAAGGACCTCTTTATTGAGCCTTGGTCCTGATTTGTTTGCTGGGAGCTTAGAGGACAGCCACACCTGCAACATACATGGCTGCTCCCTCAAAGAATCCTGGGAACTGTAGTTTGTTAAGGGTGCTGAGAGTTAGACTGCTATTCCCCCTCACAGAGCTACAATACAATCACTCTTCCCAGGGGACTCTGGGTTGTGTAGCTCTGTAAGGGCAATGAGGGGCCTTGTCACAAATCTCAGCACCCTTAGCAACAGTTCCCAGGATTCTTTGGGGAAAGCTATGACTGTTTAAAGTGGTATCATAGTTCAGTGCATGGCACCATAGACTCTGGAATATCATTATGGTAGAAAAACTGACCTCCATAAAACTTGCTGAAGGAAAAGCTAAACCAATGGACTTCTTTGCAGTCATGTGCATGTGCATGTATTATGCCAGAGCAAATAAAAACTAACAAGGTCACAAGCTTTTCTCCAGCTTTAGTTTTCTACTGAAAAAGCAACCATGAACATTTTTACAATTCTTCTGTGTAGTCCTAAACTACATGTGTTATTTTATCAAACTATGTACACCAAGTAGTCTAGGAGACGGGGTAGGAAGACTGTTAGAGTTATTGTTTTTGTTGCTGCTGCTGCTGACATGTTACGACGATTATCCCCCAAAATTCTATATTTTATAGAAGGAGATTTGATGCACAAGAGCTCTCATTGCGCTATAATTTCACAACCTGAATTTGCCGGTATGTGATTGAATTCCACTTGGAAATCACAACAGCCTGAAAGCACACTGAGAGCCTTTCAGAAAGAGAACTTCCTACATGACAGTGGTCAGCAACTAAAACTGGACATTTTCTCTGATAATAATAATAATAATAATAATAATAATAATAATAATAATAATAATAATAATTGATTTATACCCCGCCCATCTGGCTGGGTTTCCCCAGCCACCCTAGGCAGCTTCCAACAAAATATTAAAATACAGTACAAATATTAAAATACAATAGTGGCTTGCCCCCACTCCCAAAAGAACCCAAGACATGGGCAAAAGGTCTCTTTGAACTGCAACTTTGTAAGAGGGCTTTTTAACGCAGAGAAAGGGCAAGCAAGTGGTGATACGATGTAAGTTTAAATAATTATGCATGGCATGGAGGAAATGGATAGAGAAAAGGTTTTCTCCCTCTTCCATAACGCTAGAACTCATGGACATCCAAGGAAGCCAAATATTGGAAGTCCCAGGACAAAGAAAAAGAAGTAGTTCTAGAAGCACATAGTTCAATTATGGAACTCTCCCACAGGAGACAGTGATGGCTTTAAAAGAGGATTAGACACATTCATGGAGGAGAGGGTTCTCCGTAGTTGCTATCTATGATGGCTATGCTCTGTCTCTATAGTTGGAAGTACTATGCTTCTGAATACCAGCTGCTGGAAACCATAGAGGGGAGAGTCCTCTTGCACTTAGGTCCTGCTTGTGTGCTTCCCACAGACATCTGGTTGGCCACTGTGAGAACAAGTTGCTAGACTAGACGGGCCATTGGCTTGATCCAGCTTCTGTTCTTACGCTGGGTGCTGTTCTATTGATGCTTCCTCGTTCCTTCCTCCCCAATGTGTTCCGGCAGAGCTCTTCTTGCATTCTTATCTTCTTAAGGGGAAGACACTGGCTGATCTTCTGCTTGGCTCTGTCTGTCTGTCTGTCTGTCTGTCTGTCTGTCTGTGTGGCTGTTTTGCATCATAACTGGTATGTGAGTGTGCCTTTCTGCTGTGTTTACAAACACATGTTTCCACTTGACGATTTACGGAGCTCGCTACTTCAAACAACTTATGTAGACCGCAGAGGGTTGACCCAGTGGTGGGGGAGCATATGGCCTTCCACATGTTGTTGGGCTCCCAGCAGCCAGCATGGCCAGTGGTGAGGGATGGTGGGAGCTGTAGTCCAGCAACATCTGGAGAGCCATGACTTCCCCACTCCAGAGACTTGGGTCTTTGTAGGAGGATATGTGGCCACGTCCATGGCTATTCATAGCAGCCAATGGCTACTAGCCATGAGAGCTATGTTCTAGCTCTGCTGCTAGAGGTCATATGCATCGGAATACCCATTGCTGGGAATTCCAAGTAGGGAAAGCACTGTTTCGTCCTTTCGGGCTTCCCACTGGGACATCTGTTTGGCCACTGGGAAAACAGGATGCTGGCCTAGATGAGTCTTTGGGCTATCCTTATGTTCTTATAAATAACAAAAAGAAAGGGCTCTTGCCTTCATGTCCTGTCTGGGGCTTCCAAGAGGCACCTATTTAGCCACTTAGAACAGAATGGGCCTTTGACCTGATCCAGCAGCTCTTCTTATGTTCTTAGGCAGATGGTCTTGGACAAGCTATTATGGGCTAGTCGCCTTGGTGGAGTTACTTGCAAGTCCGCCTTAAGGCATCCATGCTTAGGAGCTAGGCTGAGTTAAACATTAGGCTCCCTACTCTGGTGCAAGTGTACATTTCCCATTGTTGTTGGTCGTGCCTGAGCAGCATATGTTTTCCCCCTTTAAAAAATGCATGTGGGGGAATTCAGCCTAGGAAGTGGCCCTTTGGGATCAAGCTGTTACAGAGCTTTCTTTAATCTTTCTAAGATCAGCGATTTGTGCCTGGCGGCCGTGGCTTTCTTCCCTCTCCACCCAGCAACAGCTGCTGTGGGCCATCTGCACCAGTAGCCTAATACACCACTCAAAGTAGTAACCAATTGGCAAATGTCAGGCAGTCAGTGGCACAGAATGGCACAGTGGCACAGAATACTATCCTGGCTAGTATTTGGCCTGGGCTGAGCATGCTAAGAGCCTCTACTTCACCTGTTCTAGGGGTTTTATAGGGTTACAACAGGAAGACCTGTGAGGCTTTACGCTGGCGAAGAACAAAACTAAGCCTGCAGCCGCTGCCTAAACAGAACATGTATGCATTCCAGAACCTGTGGTACCTCTGGTTACGTACTTAATTCATTCCGGAGCTGCGCTCTTAACCTGAAACTGTTCTTAACCTGAAGCACCACTATAGCTAATGGGGCCTCCCGCTGCTGCTGCCGTGCCGCCGCCGCACGATTTCTGTTCTCATCCTGAAGCAAAGTTCTTAACCCGAGGTACTATTTCTGGGTTAGTGGAGTCTGTAACCTGAAGCACATGTAACCTGAAGCGTATGTAACCCGAGGTACCACTGTATACTATCTTTCACATTAATACACCTTCCTTCTCCTAAAGAGCTGTGGGCCATGTATTGAGGGTTCCTGTAGCCATTTGGACATGTCAAGTATAATCTTATTGGGGCGTCCCAAGTGAAAGCTGCATAGGGTGGAACCTTTGTTATGCCCCTCCCCTGCTCAAATTCAAGTTTAGTACAACCCTCAACAAAGGTTTTTTGTTTTTTTTAAATAATATTTTTATTCATTTTCCAGCAAAAAAAAAAAAGATTTTTTATACAATCAATTCACATTTTATCACACATTCATCTCTTTTTTTGACTTCCCTCAGCTCCTCTGCCGATCTTTCGTTTGCATCTATATTATTAACGCATTTCTTAACTTAGTATTGCCTTTAGATATCTCCTTCCCCCTCTTATTCTCTTTTTAACAATATTCCTCTATTTTTCACAGAGTCTCTTGAAAACCAACAAACGTTATCTGTTCATCACATATGCCTTTCAGATAATCTGTAAATCTTCCCCAGTCCTTGATGAACTTTTGGTCTCGTTGATACCGAATCTTCCCTGTTAGTTTGTCCAATTCTGCATAAACAGTCAATTTCAATCTCCATTCTTCCACCGTCGGTATTTCTTCCTGTTTCCATTTTTGGGCCAGAAGTATTCTCGCTGCTGTAACTGCGTATTGAAAAAGTTTACAGTCTTTCTTACTTATCTCATTTCCTACCAATCCCAATAGGAAGGCCTCCGGTTTCTTAATAAACGTATATTTCAACATCTTTTTCAATTCATTATATATCATTTCCCAGAAGCCTTTCACCTTTTTATACTCCCGCCACATATGATAGAATGTCCCTTCTTTTTCTTTACATTTACAACACTTATTACATGTTTTATACATTTTAGCTAGTTTTACTGGCATTATATACCATCTGTATACCATTTTCATTACATTTTCCTTTAGCGCAGTACATGCCATAAATTTTAGTCCTTCATTCCATAATTTTGACTACTCATCATATTGCATATTATAACCAAAATCTCTGGCCCAATGTATCATTACCGATTTAACCTCTTCATCTTTTGTATACCACTCCAGCAACATTTTATACATTTTAGACAAATTTTTATACTCATTATTCAATATCTCTAGTTGGAATTTTGATTCTTTTTCTCCATATCCATACATTTTACAATCTTTTTTAAACATTTCACAGACCTGATAGTAATGCAACCAATCATAGACAAATTCTTTTACTTCTTCATAGGGTTTCATTTTCCATTTCCCCCCTTCTTTAACTGTCAATTCTCCGTATGTTATCCACCTCCCCCTCATATTAATCTTTTTCCACACTCATCACTTCTAAGGGTGAAATCCAATGGGGGAGTTTAGATTCCAGCAAATTTTTATACCTGTCCCATACATTTATCAATGACCTTCGGAAGATGTGGTTTTCAAACCCTTTATGAATTTTCTTCTTTTCATACAATCTATATGCGTGCCAACCAAATCTATTATCAAACCCTTCTAAATCCAACAATTCTCCATTTTCTAATTTAATCCACTCCTTTAGCCAGCATAAGCAAGATGCTTCATAATATAGTTTCAAATCTGAAACCCTCAACAAAAGTTTTGAGTTGGTTTTTTTTTAGCATTGTACTTGAACACTCAAGCAGCCTGGTTGATATTCAGGTGAAGGAAGTGGGTGCTTACTTATCCTTAATCAAAGCTAACTTGAGCCTTGCTTTGGGTAATTCATTGGGCCAGTTCTCACAAGGGCCTGCAAATGAGCCTCCATGTGGCAAGAAGCCTTCTGTTTCCTGTACTGGCTGTTGCTTCTGAGAGCTGCTACAGGCACCTAGTATTATCCGAGAGAAGTCACTTATCCAAGGAAGAACGTAAGAAGAGCCCTGCTGGATCAGGCCAAAGACCCATTTGGTCCAGCATCTTGTTTTCACAGTGGCCAACCAGATACGGGAACCCCAAATGCAGGGCCTGAGCACCACAACTCTCTCCCCACTTGTGATTCCCATCAACTGGGATTCAATGGCATACTGCCTCCAACAATGGAGATAGGACATAGCCATTGCGGCTAGTAGCCATTGATGACCTCGCCCATGAATTTGCCTAATCCTCTTTTAAAGCCATCCAAGTTGGTGGCCATCTTGTGGGAGCAAATTCCATAGACTGACTGTGACGATTGTATTGCAGCTCTGAGAAGGGAGGACTATTGTAGGTTTTGCCCATGTTCTTTTGCTGCTTCTCAGTTGAACTGGAGCATGTCATGTCATGGCACTGACTCAGGTTAGCCACCGTCGAGGAAGTCCATCAGTGGACCAGGGTTTTTGTTTGTTTTCTTGCAGAAAACCAAAGTTGTGACTATCTAGCAGCAGGCAGAAGGAGAGGAGAGGCTTGCCTAGAGTTAAAGGAGCAAGGAGTGGGAGGAGGAGATGAACCAGCATCTCCTGAGCCTCAGGGAAGAAGCCATCGCAATAATCATGCCATCCGCCCTCTTATTCTACCTGAGGCCTCATCCATCTGGTACATTCACTTTTCAGCTTGCATCAAAGAGGGTAATTAGGAAATCAGTCCAAGCAAACAGGTGTCCAAATTACACTCTTCAAATGAAGAAAACAGATGCCAGTCATAACCCAGGCTTGAATGGACATAGCCGGACCAACTTACAGGGTATGTATGTTAGATGGGGAAGTGTCCTGGCTCAGTGGCAGAGCATCTGCTTTGCATGGTCCCAGGTTCAATCCCCAACAGCATCCCCAGGTAAGGCTGGGAAAGATCCTTCGTCTGAAATCCCAGAAAGTGGCTGCCAGTTGGTGTAGAATATATTCAGCTAAGCAGACTAAAGGTCTTGTTTGGAATAAGGCCGTTTCCTAGGTTTGCATATCTTAAGGGAAGGGCCTTAGTTCAGTGGCAGAGCATCCGCTTTGCATGCAGGAGGTCTGGGGTTTAGTCACACCTCCAGGAAGGGCTAGGAATGCTCCCTGTCTGAAAACCCCTGAGAGTCACTGCCGGTCAGTTTGGACAAGACTGAGCTAAATGGACAAATGCTCTGGTTCAGGAGAAGGCAGCTTCCTGTGCTCCTAGGTACCAACAGGCCACAACATGTCACCCCAGTCACAGGGCAGTGTGGGAAGGCCGGCGGCCTGTATCTCCTTTCATGTCTGCTTTCCTTCCTTCCTCCCTCAACCTCCAGATTTAACTAGGTTCTCCCCCCACCCTCCGCCGCATACACACACACACACACACACACACACACACACACACCTCCAAGCGATTATAATTATAGATGTTTGCCAAACCAGTTTCGCTCCCCACCTCTGCTTTCGAAAGAAACAGTGGAGGGCGGGCGGGCGGGGGGTGAGGGCAAACCACAAGAGAGGAGGCGAGAGTCGGTTTCTGGGCGTGCCGGAGTCTTGAGCGTGGGTGCAGGATTCCCCTCTTCCGAGAAGGCAGCTCTTGTTCCCCTCTCTCTATGCCGAGGGCGGCTGGCGCGATAAAAGGAAGGGAGCCAAGCCAAGCGCATAAGCTGTCTTCCTCTCTCCGCTGGGGGAACCTTCATCCTTGCACTTGACAGCTCCGGATTAAAAAAAAAAAAAAAAGGCCACAAAACAAAGAAGATAAAAAGAGGAACCCTGTTCCTTTAACACTTTGTGGTTTAGTGCTTTAGAGGTGTGGTAGCAGGCATGGCAATGTTTCATAAATCCTGGGGGGGGGGGGGCTACTCAAGCCACCTCAACCCCCTCCTGCTTGTTAAAACTGGTTAACGCCATCCAATGCCTCTGGCTTTCTGTCTGCTGGCTCATCCCCTTGTCAGCCACAATTTTATTCATCGCATCAGCTGTGGTTGGGGAGGTGAAGGGTAGTGGGGTGGAGTGGGCATTCTGTGTAACAGGAAATATTTTTTAAAAAAATGCTTTCAAATTCTTCGCACTTCCCAAAAAGAGCTGGATTCTGTAACGTAACAAAATCATGCAAATGCACATAGCTTCGATTATTTTGCATTATTTACTTTTTTAATTTTTACTATTTTTGCATGACTTGTTCTGGTTTGGGTCATCATTTTTCAAGGGAGGAAAAGATCATGCCTTAAGGACCTCATGCGGAGTGGGCAGTGAGAATGGGGTGTGGGCAGACAAGGGTCTTGCGGGTACCCTTTTCCTCAATTTAAAAGCACATAGAGCTGGAGGAGGAGGTTGGAAGAGTGATGCTCTTTCCCTCTTTCTCTTTCAATTCTATGTGCTTTTCAATGCTCATATTAATTTGACTGGATCTGACTTTAAGTCACAACCCTGGGGGAAGAAAAATGTGTGCACTCATAACTTTCTCTCTTTCTGTCTTGTTGTGGGGAGGGAGTTGGGGGAGAAGTGACCAGAGCAGCTTGTGCCTGTGGCACTCATTCAAAAATCAAAATGTGCCTGCAGGCCTAAAAAATTTTGTTGCACATGCACACACAGCACTTTACAAGGACTATTATCTGTTCCTCTGGTCCATGGGAAGGAAAATTGGATGGGTGGCATTGTTTTGAAAGAGGTGCTTGTCAAAATTGCTAGTGATCAAGACCACCACCTTATTTGGGATGGGGGGCAGAATAACAATGTTTTTGTGCTGAAACAGGGTTACGGAATCTACGTTACTAGGACTACAGCTCCTATCGCAACTGATGTTTGCCCAGGTTGGCTGGGGCTGATGGGAGATGGAGTCCAACAACATCAGCCGGGGGGGGGGGGGAGTTTCCCCATCTCTGTGCTGGTCAGTGTTCAAAGAGAGTGACTCTCATCCATGACCCTGCAGAGTGGTCAGTATGGATGTCTGGCCAGGTCTTACACAAACATTTAGGAACATAAAAGTGTGTTGGGCTCATCTATCCCAAGCATCCCATTCTCACTGTTGTCAACCAGATGCCTGCGAGAAAACCCACAAGCAAGACCCGAATGTAAAAGCGATCTCCCCTTCTGTGTCATTACTGCCTCCAGCTGTGCAGGTACAGCATAGCCACCAGAGCATAGCCAATGCACATTTAAAGCACATGACTCCCCTCCCCCCCCCAAATCCTGGGAGCTGTAGCTCCCCTCCCCAGTGCTCCATTTCACAGCACTGTGAGCAAACTACAGTTCCCAGGGAATGGCTGCTGCCTGGAACAGTGTACAGCTGCTGCCAGTCTGTGCAGACAATACTGGGCTAGATGGACCAGTGGCCTATAAGGCAGTTTATTATGCTCTCTTTAAAAAACTGCTTAGACATCAGCTTGGAGGATCACATATAGGGCCGCACCCCAACCCTACTATCAAGTGTGCATGTGTACACAGTGGTACCTTGTGTTACATACGCTTCAGGTTACAGACTCCGCTATCCCAGAAATAGTACCTCAGGTTAAGAACTTTGCTTCAGGATGAGAACAGAAATTGTGCTTTGGCGGTGCAGCGGCAGTGGGAGGCCCCATTAGCTAAAGTGGTGCTTCAGGTTAAGAACAGTTTCAGATTAAGAACTGACCTCTGGAACGAATTAAGTACTTAATCCAAGGTACCACTGTATTGGGCAGGGGGTGGGTGTTCAGTAGCGTTCCCATTTCAGTTCCTTTTATACATTTTTGTTTTCCCTGGGGAGGTAAAGGAGAGGGTGAGTGAAGTCGCCTACTAAGCCTCATCGGGTTATATTAGGAGTGGCAAAGAGTGGAAGCAGACCGTGAGGGTGTCTGGGGGCGCCCGAAAGCAGCTGTCAGTTATGGGGTTGTTGTCTCCCCCCCCCCAGGGGCTGTTTCAATCGCACCTAGGTGGCATCCGGCAATGAAACCGCAGCCGGGTGTGGGTGTGTGTCAGTGGGTGGCTTCGTTCTCTCGCCTCCTTGGGCCCTGATCCGGTGCCACGTGGAACCCCCTCGCCCCCTCGTCCCAAAAGGCGAAGCAACGCGCGGAGCAGGGCGCGCAGGCTGGCAAAGCCGGGAGTTGCTCTGGCCGCTGGCGAAGCTCGCCGAGCGAGGCGGCTGCTTAGCTGGCTGCCTGCCTCCGCCTCGTCCTGCTGCGCGCCCCGGGGGCGATGGGGCTGCTTGGGAGCGCGCCTCCTTCCTGCCCGCCCGCCTGCTTTCCTTCCTCCGTCTGGCCCGGCCGGCTCCAGGCGACCGGGGGCGGGAGGCCTGGAGGAGTTTCCAACCGCGGCGGCGGCAGAAGCAGGGTCTGCGCCGCCCTCTGGGCTCCGCCGCTCCTCTCGCCGGGTTATTTATTACCTC
The DNA here is from genome assembly GCF_964188315.1 of Podarcis muralis. Classification (NCBI taxonomy): domain Eukaryota; kingdom Metazoa; phylum Chordata; class Lepidosauria; order Squamata; family Lacertidae; genus Podarcis; species Podarcis muralis. The sequence continues at coordinate 22,364,671 of NC_135661.1, read as the reverse complement.
TCTCCCGCGGTGGCGGCGGCGGCGCGGCGGCTCCGGGGCGGCTGCCAAGCTGCCGGGGGAGGCGGCGGCGGCGGCGGAGAAAGGGACCCCGCGCAAGGGGGATCCGGAGCAACGACGCCTCCCCAACAGTTCCAGCTAGCCAAACTTTCTTAGCAGGGCTTTCTCGGAGGTGGGACTCTATATTATTTCTGACGCCCACTCACCCCCCGTTTCCCCCACCATCGGAAGCTAAGATTCATACATTGCCTAAGTATATTGCTTGTTATCGGAAAAGAAAGAAACAGGTTGGTTCCTCCCTTCTTTCAGGGACGACCAGCTGGTGGACAGGAATTCAAAGGTGAAGCCTTGTTTCCTGGGCATAGAGGCGGAGAGTTGCTGCACCTGTTGGATTTCTGCTTGTTACCCTATGAGCGAAAAAAATAAAGCAGGGTTGGGGAACCTGATCTCTCCCAATGTGCACAGTGACTGGGGGTGATGGGGTGTTGCAGTGTTGGCTACATCTGGAGGGCCACCCAGTTGCCCATCTCTGCACTAAAGGCTTGAACAGCTGACAGAATTTGTTTGCCAGCATCTTGTGCCTTTGGAGGTGGGCCAGTTAATGAGCCAGAGCTCTTATCTTCTCTGTAAAGCAAAAAATTGATTTTATACCAGTTTATGTAGGAACATAGGGACGCGGGTGGCGCTGTGGTCTAAACCACAGATCCCAGGACTTGCCGATCAGAAGGTTGGCGGTTCGAATCCCCATGACGGGGTGAGCTCCCGTTGCTCAGTCCCAGCTCCTGCCAACCTAGCAGTTTGAAAGCACGTCAAAATGCAAGTAGATAAATAGGTACTGCTCCGGCGGGAAGGTAAACGGTGTTTCCGTGCGCTGCTCTGGCTCGCTAGAAGCGGCTTAGTCATGCTGGCCACATGACCCAGAAGCTGTGTGCAAACGCCGGCTCCCTCGGCCTATAGAGTGAGATTAGCGCCACAACCCCAGAGTCGTCCACGACTGGACCTAACAGTCAGGGGTACCTTTATCTTTATGTAGGAACATAGGAAGCTGACTTATCCATTGGTCCATTCTACTCAGTACTGTTTACACTGACTGGCAGTAGTTCTTCAGAGTTTCAGGCAGGCGACATTTCCAGTCCCAGCTGGAGATTCCGGCGATTGAGCCTCTCATCTTCTTCATGAAAGCAAATATTCTCCCACTGAATTACAGCCTTCCCTTAAGACATGGAAACATAGGAGCCTTTATATAGGGTCAGAATTTTGGTTCACCTGGCTCAGTACAGTATTGTCTGCACTGACTGGCAGCAGCTCTCCAGGGTTTCAGACAGCCCTGCTTGAAGTGTACCCAATGCAAGCTGTACATGAAACAGTACAGTACATGCCCCTTTGCCTCAGGCAGCTGAATATCTGGGTGTCAGTCCTGATGATGTCCCCAAAAAATGGAAAAAGAAGAAAAGTAATTTTCTTGACTCAGGGAGGCTCACTATGACACATTCTGAAAGTACCTCCTGCAAAGGAAGTAAGGTTTTCCTGCCAACATCTTCTTTGCTGCACTATTTTAAAATATATATATGTTTTATTTGGTCAAGGGCTGGATGTTCTGCTGTGGCACCTTATTCCAGTGATTTTAAAATGGTTTACAGGCCTTAATTAACATTTCACCCTTCTTCCCCCCCTACTCCCAGGGCTGGCTGGTTTCCCTTCATGTAGCTTGCCCCAGTTGTCAGGCTGTTAATTATGCAGCTTGTTGATGGTGGTGTGTATGTGTGTGTTGTGGGGGGGGGGGAGCAGTTAAAAAGGAGGCCTTCTCTGGGGGTGATGCTAGAGGCTGTTCAGACTTCCTTTTCAGGCTTCTCCTTTTTTTAAGGGTGGGTGTGGGGAACCTTTTTTCAGCCTGAGGGTCACATTCCCTTCTGGGCAAATGCGGGACATGCCAGTTGTGGGCGGGGCCAGAGGCAAAAGGGGCTAGAACAACAGATGTAAATTTTACCTTTGCACAGTAGGCTGGTTTCTACTGTCCTGCATTCAGGCAACCAAGAATTATTATCAGAATTCAAAGACACGTGTGAGCCCTCAAAGAGGGTGCAGAGTAGGGCCAGTGAGGGGTGTGGCCTGGGGAGAATCCTGAGGGCCCTGTAGAGAGGCCTGGAGGGCCACAACCGGCCACACAGTTGGGCCTGAGGTCCCCAGCTCCATTTTCCAGCTGTGCATTTGCCTCAGAGGTTTGGTGCAAAGTCATGCAGTGTCAAACCCATAGCTGTCAAACCCATAGCTGTCTGTTTTCAGATCTGAAAATAAGGGATCAGCAGCCTCGAAAAGAAGGGATCAGCAGCCTCACCTGTCCCGTGGACAATCTATGGGATTATCTAACAATCCGGGATAGCAGCGGGAAGCAGCGGGAAATGGCGCTGGGTTAAGGGAATTTCCCGCAAAAAAAGGGAAGGTTGACAGCTATGGTCAAACCATATTTGTGACTATTGCATAGGTAATCAAGGGCTAGGAGTGGCAATGGCTGTGTACTACCTCCTGGATCAGAGGCACCACTTCGCAATACAAGTTACTGGGGAGCAACATCAGGAGAGGGCCTGGACCTCCAAGTTCTGCTTGTGGGCTTTCCATATGAATTTTTATTCGGACGGGATACTACAAGACCAGTTTTTATTGTGGAACTGATGCTTCTCATGCACACAGGGCTTTTTTGCAGCTACATCCACACCATACATCCAAAGCAGTATCGTACCACTTTAAACAGCTGTGGCTTCCCCCAAAGGATCCTGGGAATTGTAATCTTTTAAGGGTGCTGAGAGTTTAGAGGAGATACCTATTCCCCACAGAGAGCTATAGTTCTAGAATTCCTTGTGAAGAGGGATTGGTTGTTAAACCACACTGTTAATTGTAGCTCTGTGAAAGGAAAAGAGGCTTTCCAAACAACTCACCAGCAAACAGCAAACTACAGTTCCTAGGAGTTTTTGGCTGGGGGAGGGGGCAGAAACTGTTAAACTGGTGTAATAGTGTTTTTAATGTATGTTGTGGATATGGCTGCAGTGTTGTCACCCTGTATTCTCTACCCAATTTAATCCAGATTTATGGGGGGTGGCGGTGAAATCAATAGGTTAAAGGAACACAACACCTGTTTCCAATGAGCAGTTTGTGATATCTGAAGGACAGATTTGCAAATTACCTTGTCCCCATCCTGAAGTGCATAGTAACAATATGGAACGCACTCCTAGAGGAAGTAGTGATTGCCACTAACTAGGATGGCTTTAAAAGAGGATTAGATAAATTCATGAAGGATAAGGCTATCAGTGGCTACCATGGCTATGCTATGCCTGCATGTTCAGAAGCAGCCGTGCTTCTGAATACTGGTTGATGGAAACTTGGCCATTCTGAGAACAGGAAGCTAAACTAGATGGGCCATTGGCCTGATCTATCAGGCCCTTCTTTCTTTCTTCTTCTCATGTTCTTAAGCATCCATAGGTGGGCATTGCATGAATCAGTATGCTAGGCTAGATATGCCTCTTTGGTCTGTTCTGGCTGGGTTCCTGTGTAAAGGAATAAGCATGATGTGCCAGTCAGAGTCAGGAGAGTGGCTGTTGCAGGCACATCCTGCTTGGGGGCTTCCCATAGGCGCCTCCAGTGAGAATAGGATGCTGGACTAGAGGCTCCTTTGGCTTGACCCAGGAGCGCCTATCTCCTGTTCTTATTCTTGATACTCTTCCCGGAAGAGAATTTGACAAATTTATAGAGGTTAGGGCTAGCAATGTCTACTAGCTACAATGGCTATGTTCTCCCTCCACTATCAGAGGCAAAATGCCTCTAAATACCAGTTTCTGGGAATTGCAAGTGGGGAGAGAGTGCTGTTGCGCTCAGGTTCTGTTTGCAGATTTCCCACGGAGGCATCTAATTGCCCGCTATGAGAACAGGACTGGACTAGATGGTACTTTGGCCAGTTCCAGCAGCTGAGCTCTTTCAATGTTCTTTTTTTTTGCACTCAGATCCCCACCTTATGGCTTAGCATCGCCCCCTTCTCCCTGCATCTCAACATGGCTTTGTGCTAGTGCTAAATGTCAAGCATCTTACCCTGCGCCTTCAATCTCCTTCCCGGCTCTCTCCGGTTCGGTTCGTCTCCCTTTCTCCCCGCCGCACTGCACGGAAGAGGAATGGACGTAAATATCCTTCCCCCCTTTTGGCTAGCAGTATTTCTTTTCCACTTGCTGCCTCCTCGCTGTCTGCAGGCCCGCTAATGTCCCCAGAGCTCCCGAGCCCATTTATTTTCCCATCCGCTCTCGGCTGCCTGAAGCGGGGCTAATGCATCCCCAAAGGCCTTTGCTCCTTGTTAATTACACCGGGAGAAGCCATCGCAGCTGCCATGTGTGCATCAGGACCGTGGCTGGCAGGTGGGCGATGGCAGGTGGGGCACAGGGAAGGGGGGGCACAGAGAAATCAACAGGCTTGAGACCCAGGCATACCAGAGAATGTGAAGGAGCCACTCAGAAGTTTCCCACACTCTTGTTTAAACCCAAGCTCTAAATAATTCTTTCTACCTTTGGGATGGGACGTGGGTGGCGCTGTGGCTTAAACCACAGAGCCGAGGACTTGCTGAGCAGAAGGTTGGCGGTCCGAATCCCCGCGACAGGGTGAGCTCATGTTGCTCAGTCCCTGCTCCTGCCAACCTAGCAGTTCGAAAGCACGTCAAAGTGCAAGTAGACAAATAGGTACCTATCCGGCGGGAAGGTAAACGGCGTTTCCATGCGCTGCTCTGCTTCGCCAGAAGCTGCTTGACTTGGAAGCTGTACGCCGGCTCCTTTGGCCAGTAAAGCGACATGAGCGCCGCAACCCCAGAGTCAGCCACCACTGGACCTAATGGTCAGGGGTCCCTTTACCTTTACCTTTGGGACACACCCATCCATGCTGGTGGATTGAGCAGATGAGAGCAATAGTGGGTCCAAAAGTCAAGAAGGTGGTTTCTGCACGTGCTGCAGAGGGAAGTGAGGGGCAGGTGGGGCTTGTCAACCTGGGAAGGTAACCCATCTAGGAGAAGGAAAACTCTGATCCTAAACCCCCTGTGCTTTGCGGGATATCTTTGGGAGAAGAAAAGCCTAAGGAGTAAACAGTACACAAATCAAGTCCCTAAGATGGTTGGAAGGTGCCTTGTACGCCTCCTTCTGGCAACTCCTGCAGCCAAGTTGGTGCCAAATATATTGCTTTCATTTGGACCACATCAGCAATGCCAAGAGGTAGGTCTTGTCTTCTGGGCAGCCCAGGACCTCCATACACACCGCCTAGGCTTGCACCCTGGGGAGGTCTCTTTGGTGCTGCAATGCAGCAGTTTGACTTCACCCTGGGATGCACCCTCCATTCTGTCTTGAGGCAGACTGATGCTAATGCAATATACTTTACAAAGAACATCATGCATGCCTTTGGAAACAGTCCTCACACAACAGCCCTGCAAGGTAGGCTGGTAGTACTGTTACTGCAGATAGAGGGTTGAAAGAGGGAGGGAGGGTTGGGAGAGAGAAAGAATTGCCGCAAGTCCAGCTAATGAGTCCATGGAAGGAATGAGATTTGAAGCAGCCCAGTCTGCAGTGGCAGCTGGCGCCCATGGGGATTGGTGGGGCAGAAGGCAGGGAGACCAACAGTAGGTGCAGTCTGAGTCAATGACAGGCAGAGCCAATTAATTCTAGGTTTGTCCCCATCCTCCTCCCTAATGAGTTCTGCAAGAGGCAACACTGAGACTGAGGTGGAGGAAGCTGACAGGCAGGGCCATCCCATTGGACTGTTGTAAGAAAAGAGGCAGGGAAGTGAGGGCTGGCTGAGGTTAGTGGAACAGCTCCCCATTTGCCCTGACGGACCAACCTCCACTGGATGGCAGAAGTCTTCTGCCAGACACCACTGCCAGTCAGAGCAGACAGTGCTGGGCTAGATTGACAAACAGTATGACTAAGGATAAGGCAGATATTTCTATGTCCTCCCATTGGGTGTGCCTCGTGTGAGTCTTTAGCTAAATTGTGGAGTACACACACCTTTGCATGCAAAGGTTCTACTGAAAATCCTCAGGTAGTTAAACTTCTGCCTGGCTGAGACTCTAGAACCCTGGAGAGCTGTGGACAGTCCAAAATAGACTGTAATGAGCTAAACAGACCAACTGTTTGCTTTGGTTGAAAGCAGCTCATGGGATGGGGTGGGGAGAGAGGCTATAAGTTGGTGGTGAAGCATCTGCTTTGCATGCCAAAGGTCTCGGGTTCAATTCCCAGCATATCTGATTAAAAGGATCAGGTGGCAAATGATGAGAGAGCCCTGAAGAATTGATGCTGCCAGTCAGTGCAGGCAGTACTGGGCTAGATGAACCAATGCCCTTTCACCAACACAGCTTCCAATATTCTTCCTTGCGTAGGAATTGAAGGATCTTTCAGTTTTGGTTCTCTCGGTTTCTCATTTCTCCCGATCTTAAATTCAGTTCTCTACATTTCTTCAGCAATTTTCCAATTCTCTTTAAAAAGAATCTTTGAAACCCTTCGGATCTTGAAATATGGGTCCCCCCAACAAAATTTAAAATTCGGCTTTGTAATTTGGAATTTATGTGATGTGATTTAATTTGATTTGATTGGCCGGTTAATAAAAATTATTTAAAAAATAAAATAAAAAGAATCTTCATGAAAATTTTCCAGTATTTTAGTGCAAATTTATCCTAATTATTTTCCTTAATACGCACATCTTTTTGCAAGCAATGTCTCCTGTTATAAGGCAGCTTTTGTACATTGTTTTCACTGATATATTTACATTTATGCACTTGTTCCCCTAAAATATGCATGTTTGTACACGTAGTGTAGTTGGAAAACTGTATTGCAAGATTCAGATGGTTGTGTTCCAGTCCTCAGATTGTTTCAGAAAGTGTAGATCTGATAAATTCAGCTTTAAATGTGAGCTGAATTGAATTTCACTCCTGTTCTGGGCATGGGTGGCCCTTTAGGAGGCCTGGTAGTAGTGTACACACATTGGGCTTGCTAATAATAATAATAATAATAATAATAATAATAATAATAATAATAGGGGTAAATATTCTCATCATGATCCTCATACAGGCTTGTTTCATTCTGCCACAAAATTGAAAGAATGGTTGTAAAGTCCGCTTCCGTCGCTGAGTTACAATAGCACTTAACCTCGGTGAACTGAAGGGATAAGCAATGCTCAAAATCTCATTAGGATAAGCTTACATTGTCTTTGGCTTGGCCAGAGAGAGAGTGGGGGAGAAAGAGAGAGAGAGAGAAGCTTTTGGAGCCTGGAACCATCCACTCCAGATGTGCCCAGTTTAAAGTAGAGGAAGAACTGTGATGAGTTTGTGTGTGTGTGTGTGTGTGTGTGTGTGTGTGTGTGTCTGTGCGCGCGCGCGCATTTAGAGACAGAATTGCCTTAGAGTATGAATATTTTTGTGTTCAGCATCTGAGTACTATGGCCACATCCTCACAACACGATTGTGCACACCCCTGCATATTCCTGCATTGCAGGAGGTTGAACTAGATGATCCTCAGAGTCCCTTCCAACTTTGCAATTCTATAATTTGATGAGGCCCTGAGTTATGTCAAGACCACCCTGGTCTCTGAGCAGTGAGAGACTCCAGGGATACCTGCCCTTTCCCAGGGTTCGGTTTCCATGAAATGAAGGTCACTGGAGACCGTGGTGTCTTTAGGATATATGGCTTCCTTTACACATACACGCAGGTCCCGCTATCCAAACGCCCGTTATAAAAAAATCACTTATCCAAACACAAGAAGTTAGTACCCAAACCTTGCTTATACACACCCACCCACCACAGGTTCAGATATCCAAACTGCCAGACCTGTGTGTAGTACTGTAAACAAAGAACCTACTTTATTTTATTTTTATTTTTTTAAAAGATATTTATTAAAGTTTCAAAATGTTACAAAAATAAGAAAAAGAAAAAAAGAAAATACAAAATACAGAAAAATAAAAACAGTTAAAAACAAATCAATCTTTCCATATCTTGTCTTTCGTTTGCTTGTTTCCCTGACCTCCTCACACCTCCCTTTTTTGTATTCCAGTTCAATTAGTTAATTCAGCAAATCCTTTCCCTCTTTGTTTTAATATATTAATAATATATTAAGATAAAGGATCCCTCTTAATCCTTTATCTTAATATATTATAGCTTTAGATTATCACCTGTTAACAATCCATTTTTACATATCCCTTTATAACATTGCTGCTAAAAACCACTTAACTTCATTCCGACATCATTCTAACATTCATTAATTTTGCAGTATTTCTGTAAATAGTCTTTAAATTTATTCCAACAAAGAAGCTACCTTAAACAAGCCTTTCTTTTTCATGTGTTGCTGGTCCACAGCAGCTGTTTCACCAGAAACCATGGGCAGGACAAAGAGGTTGGCAGAATCGCCCCACCATGGCACACCGCTCTTGGTAGCACACTGCAATAGCAGCTGAGGGATGAGGTGACCTTTCCCTTAGCCTTTTCTTGAGCTATTAGCAAAGATGTTCCGTCAATGGGCATTAATGGCTAGAAGACCTTTCTCTGATGGCTGGAGGCTGAGATACATCTGTGTATGTGTATGTTTACTAAGAATGGACAAGTCTACTGCCATATCACCCTGAGAAGCCGGGAGCCCACCTTGGTATACCATGTGTATTAGGGACGGGCAAATCTGTCCACTTCTGTCTTCTCAGTTTTTCCTCTCTTTTCTTGTCATTTTTTAAAAAATTACATTCTCCACATTTCCACAGCGATGTTTTGTTTTTTCCTCATAAAAAGAATTATCGGCATTTTAGTGTGGGTTTATCCTAATAAACACACATTTATATGCAGTTTCGGTTCACATGCACACATTTTTTAAAGCAATTTCCCTTAATATAATGCATAATGTGAATTGAAGGAGAGATAAAAGAAAGAATTCCTTCATGCAGCACTTAGTTAAACTATGGAACACGCTCCCACAGGAGGCAGGGATGGCTGCTAATCTAGATGGTGTTAAAAGAGGATTGGACCAAGGCATGGAAGAGAGGGCTACCGATGGATGTGCTGTGGCTCCATAGTCAGAGGCAGTGATGCTTCTGAATCCCAGATGCTGGAAACCGCAGGAAGGGAGAGGGTTCTTGTGCCCAGGTCCTGCTTGCAGGTTTCCCACTGGCATCTGGCTGGCCACTCTGAGAACAGGAGGCTGGACTAGATTGGCCTGATCCAGCAGGGCTCTACTTATGCTCTTAATTCTCATTTTTGTATCATATTTTTGTATGTTATCGTCAGTGCAGGGGCTGTTGTTCAGTGGTAAGTGCACCTGCTTTACATGCAGAAAGTCTCAGGTTCCGTCCCTTGGTAGAGCTGAGTGAAGATGTCTGGCAGAATCCCTGGAGAGTCTTTGCCTGTCGATGTCAACAATGCCAAGACAGGTGGACCAATGGTCTGGCTCAGTATAAAGCAACGGATGCTGCTTTATAGACTAAAACCCTCTGAGTGTCATCCTCATGCTCAATGGGCATCTTTGCAAACAAACAGAAATGGCAACACCAGCAACAAACCCTAGAGGCTACTTGTTCTTTTTCCCCCCACAAGGAAAAGGACCCTGTTAAAAGCTGCACACACACAAACAAAACAAAGCAGCCCCCCAGAACAACAACAAACAACAGCACTGGGAACCGTTGTTTACCCCAACTGGGCTACATTTCCCAGCACCCTTAACAAACTACAGTTTTAGGATTCCTTAGGGAAAGCCATGTGCTTTAAATGCACTGTTGGTATGGAGCATAAATCAGCACATATCAGGCTGGTGTGATGGGTTCCTCATTTCTAGATTTGACTGTATTGAGCTTGGAATCAATGGAGACTTGGAGTGGCTGGTTTCTGTCGCTGGTTTTTAAGGTGCCGCAGGAATCCCCACCCCACCCCCAATAGAAAGTTGTTTATCACATAGCACACTATTCATCTGGCTTTACCAATTACATGCCGGATGAAAGTGGCTTATTCCTGCTCCCATCCAGTATCTTTTGCTCCAAGGGTGGACAGCCCACAACCCTCATCTTAATTTCATGAGTGTGTCAAGGAAGGGGAGAAGGAGGCTGAAGAAAGAGAGTGAGAGATAGGGGATGCCACACCCCCTCTGAGATCTGGTGTCACTCACCACTGGTTTGAGCATAGCTCATCCCTTACCATCAGCATTCAGCCACAGCAGACTGCCTCAAAGGGAACACAGCCCTTTGTGGAATAAAAGGTCCCAGGCTCCTGCCTTACTCTTTTGACTGGATTGCCTTTTCACTGTCTCTTGCGCTGCTGAGCCTTTTGGCTTCACTTTGTAATTCTATCTCCCTCCTTGTTCTTCCGCCTATGTGTGCATTTGTCCTGTTTTTACTGGGCAACAAGTGACTTGTCAGCAGCCGCACCAACGGGACAGCAACCAGAACCATGTACAGGTCTGGTTTGTCACAGAGCGAGCCGGCAGTAAGTCACACTATTCAAAGTTGGAGTTAACTCTTTATTAGCAAAAACGGGATTTGCACAGACTTGGTGGAATGCCATGCCTAATGATCACAGGAACTCTTCCTGAACAGGTCTTGCCCCATGGATCAGTTGCTGAGACTGTCTCCCCTGTCTCCTCCTCTCTGGTATTTTTTCCGAGCAAGTGGAGAATGCACCTGTGTGCCTGTCTTTGCTCCTGCTTCACGCCTCTTCTGGTCCTGGAAGACTGGGGGTGGTGTTGTGGAGAGCTTGTTGCCTATGACTCTCCTTTCCCCCACTTTCCTGCTTCAGCTTCTGCCTCTGATTCTGCACATCTCTCTGCCATGACTCTCCCAGCTCACTAAGCCCTGTTTCCCCTGCAGCTTCCAACACCTCCTCTTCCCAGTCTTCTCCCTCTGATCACGCATTGTTGTCCCACCCACCCCACCCCGGGCTCTGAGCCTTCTACCTTTGGTGGTTCCCCAGCTGGTTCTTCCCACCATTCCTCCGCACCCAGCCAGTCCTTGACATGGTCCAGAATCAGAATCCAAGCAAGCAGGATGCACTGCATAGGCTTTGGCCACTGCACGACTATGGGATGCTGCACCAGATGGACCTTTGAACTGATCCAGCTACAGGGTTCTTCCCATGATCTTAAACTGTGACTTGCAGTTGCTCAGCACCGGGGGAAAGGAGGAGCAAGGCCAGTAGTCAACAGCAGGCTCTGCCATATTGGGGCCTTAGTGACTAGTGCCAAGCCAGGTAATGTGCCTGTCTGATAGCTCCAGCAAAGTTTGGGCACACTTCCTGAGTGCTTCGACATGTGTGCATGTGTTGGGGGGGGCATGTCCTGCTGTCAGATCAGTGGATAAATGGTGGGTTCCCACCTTGCCCCTCACTTCTGTGCTGCAACTCAGAACCTTCTTTCAAGACTACAAACACAAAAGGGGGAGAGAGATGAAACGGGAAACTCAGGTGCCACATGTAAGCTGAAAGGCCTTGTGATTCTGTCTTTGATGTTGCTTTGACCTGGGCTCAGGCTCTGGGAGCAGCTGGTCTGCCGCCCAACTCCCATCAGTGATTAAAGACAGGTTAAAGACAGAAGCCGCCCTGTCCAGATAAAATTAAAAAAGGGAAATATTTGTCTAAAGCTGACCCTATCTTGTAGCCAAGCAAGTGGCTAGAGGCTAGAAGAAAGGTGACTAATTTTCATCATTATTTTAAAATCTGAAAACAGAATGGCTTGCTGTTGGGAGAGATATTTGATTCAATTTGCATTGAAAGGCAAATTCAACCTAATGTACGCTTTTCCAAAACAAGCTGGTTGCTCCAGCTTAGCCGCATGGCTCTCACAAGCCATTCTTGTGTTCCTATACTAATAATTTAGGAACTTTCACCGCTGTAACTAAGCCAGTTTTTACTGCCTGTGCAACTTTTTCCGAATGCTGTATGGAAAAGCACATGAATCTGAGTTTGTAGAGTTTGTAAGCAAGCCATTTTTAACTTACCAAATGTGTGGTCTTTTTCTACGCTAAGGGAAGAAGGGAGTTTTGGAACTCACAAGGACATACTTTAAAGGTCTAACAGCCTATATTCCCACATTTTACTTTGCTGAATATCTTTTGATTTTAAATCTCTGCTTGGGTTCTCTCACCAAAGAGTACTTGCCCCAACCCTGGATCTTGGCATCCAAGGAAATCTCATTTTATACCGATTTTTCCTTGCAACCATCAGTTCTTCCAGCAGAGATGCATCTCTTGAAGTCCTTTTTATGCCGACAGGACTATGCAGTTGTTTAAGATTTTCTTGAGTAGCCAGTCATTTTTAATGATTGTTCTGCCCTGCTTTTAATGTCTCTCTATATATTGCTGTGTGCACACACACACATACCGATATTTTATGAGAGGGCAGTATAGAAATACTTCGACAAAAAGATAAATGAAATCCTGATGATCTGTGGGCAAAATTGCAAAAGTGGTGCAGAATGGTGATGAACTGAACTTAAAAGATTGGGAAAGTGAGAAACTTAGGTGAGAAAATGCAGTCAACAGATTTTGTCCACCCCTTTCTGGAGATTGGCTCTTTACTGCAATTATACACAGATTCATTAAAGCGAGGTCCAGAGTGGCTTGCTGTGGCGAGAGGGCTGGCAACCTCCAGGGCTTTCCTCTCCTCTCCCTTCCTCTGCTGTGCTGTGCTAACATCCCATTGCATCTGTGATACGCTACAGTAGGCCTGTCATCGAAGACTTATGCCTCCCCTTTGATGAATTGCAGGCGTGTCTGTCTCAGAACTGCCCTTGCGGGAGTCAGTGATGAGTAGTCAGCAGGAGAGAGAAGGGACAGATGAAGCAGACCAAAGGGAAATTGGTGCGTCTCTCCCCCCCAAAAAACAACTCCTGCTGAAAAATATTCATTGTTAAGGGTAGGCTTCCCTTGCCTCTCTGTGGGTGCATACACACCATAGGTTTAAAAAGCACATGACTTCTCCTTATGAATCCTGGGAACTGCAGTTTACCCTTCAAGGGGCTACAGTTCCCAGTACTCTTGGTAAACTAAGAACGTAAGAAGAGCCTGCAGGATCAGGCCAATGGCCAGTCTTCTCCAGCATCCTGTTGTCACCATGGCCAACCAGATGCCTCAGTGGGAAACCCGCAAGCAGGATTCGAGCACTAGAGCGCTCTCCCTTCCTTTGGTTTCCATCCATTGGTTTCTCAGAAGCATTGCTTCCTGCAACCATGGACAGCCTTCTCCTCCATGTTCAATCCTCTTTTAAAGCCTTCCAAGTTGGTGGCCATGGCTGCCCCTCCTGTGGAAGCGAGTTCCATAGTTTAATTTTGCGCTGCCTGAAGAAGCGCCTTATCTTTTAGATTGCAGTTCACGTGGTACCTTGTGGGCAGGGAGAAAGAAATAACGTGCATTAAATGTGCAGCCTTTATCTCTTTTACAGACATATAGGTATGCATGCCTATCATTTTCTATTGATTGATACACATTGCCCCTCACCAGCACTCACAATTGGCTAGTTGGCTTATTTTCAGAGTGGGGCCCACAGCTGCCTGACTCACGGCTGGTCATTGTACATGCTAGCCTGAAGCAAGCTCCTGGCTTGGAAAGAAAAGCAGGATTGGCTAGGAAAAACTTTCGTGGCGCATAGCCTGGCAGATATCGACTGTTGGGTGTAGGCACTGGTGGAGGAAGAGGGGGGGGTGCCCCGCCCCGTCAGTGCGATCCTGGTGGGGTTCCATCACTGCTGCCCCGCCTGTCCATGCTGGGTGCCCTGCCCCTGCAGGCAGCGCACCACGCCCCCAGAATGCCTGCCCCACCCCCAGGACGCACGCCAGCCCTGCCCCTGCTTGCTCTCCACCCCCGGTGCTGAAGCATGAAGCTCTGTCACTGGGTGTAAAGGTAACGGTAAAAGGACCCCAGACCATTAGGTCCAGTCGTGGCCAACTCTGGGGTTGCGGCACTCATCTCGCTTTATTGGCCGAGGGAGCGGGCGTACAGCTTCCAGGTCATGTGGCCAGCATGACTAAGCCACTTCTGGTGAACCAGAGCAGCACACGGAAACACCGTTTACCTTCCTGCCGGAGTGGTACCTATTTATCTACTTGCACTTTGACGTGCTTTCGAACTGCTAGGTTGGCAGGAGCTGGGACCGAGCAACGGGAGCTCACCCTGCCGCTGGGATTCGAACCACTGACCTTCTGATTGGCAAGTCCTAGGCTCTGTGGTTTAGACCACAGCGCCACCCACATCCCTATGCCACTGGGTATAGGAGCTAGGAAAGGCATGGGCACTTTAGCCACTGGTATTGCCGGTGCCATGCTACAGAGAAGCCTACAGAATGGGAAGGGAGGTGGGTGGTTTTATCTTCAAATGGACTGGGAAACTGGCCTGGAGACCAAAAGCAGCCCTCTAGGGCTCTCTGCCTGGCCCCTAGGGCTATCCTCAGATATCACCCCTCCTTAGCTACACCTGCTTTCTCCAGGCCACACTCTTCTGCACCCTCCTTGAGTGTGTTTGCTTGCCTTGAAATGTGTCCTTGGATAATGTCTCTTGCTTGCCTTGATAGAGAAGTGTGTGTGAGTACATGTAGAAACTAGCTTGCTGCACCGAGCTAAAATGTACATGTGTTGCTCCGCCCACTTTTGCCCTTGGTCCCACCCACCAATGGCATGTGGCCCCAGGAAGGGAATGCGGCCCCCAGTTTGGAAGAAGCTTCCCCACCCAGACCAGACCTGGCTGTCTCTTGCCCTTCATTGGTGTCAAGCACCCCTTTGCCCCGCTCACGGTCAGGGTGCCTGGCCTCTGACTGAACTCTGTATAAAACATTCACCAAGTCAGCAGTGGAGGCAGAGAGAGGCCACCTGTCTCTGGTATAGTTTCACTGTGGGTCTTTAATATTTCCCCCCGGGGTTGTTGTTGGGTTTTTTCGGTTTTGCTTTCTCCGTCTTTACTTCCCTTTTCCCATCTTATCGGAGTTTTGTTTGATTAAAGCTCCACGTTGTGTGGTTGTCATGGCAATGGGTTTACTTCAATTAATCCCTTGCCTGGGGAATAAGACTAAAAGGATGGGGGGGGGGGCAGCAGAGAGAGGGAGGAAATAAAGAAAAACAAACAAACAAAAAACCACGGGACACCTGATAGCAGAGAATCAAAAGAGACCCATTGAAGTCAGTGAGACTGTGTAACTTAGGTCCATTAATTTCAGTGGGTCCCTGCTGAGTAGGACTTAGGCCCTACCTGAAGTAGACATCTAAAGCACTATCATGCCACTTTAAGCAATCATGGCTTCCCCCAAAGGATCTTGGGAAGTGTAAAGGGTGCTGAGGATTGTGAGAACCCCATGTTCCCCTCACAGAGCTACAGTTCCCAGAGTTCCCTGGGAAAAGAGATTGAATGCTAAACCACTCTGGGAATAGCGGCTCTGTAAAGGGAAATCAGAACTTCTAACAAATCTCAGCACCCAGAACAAACTACAGCTCCCAGAATTCTTTGGGGGAAGCGATGACTGTTTAAAGTGGTGTAATACTGCTTTAAATGTATGGGGTGAATGTGGCCTTGCTCAGGAAAGGGGGAATTTTTATTGCATTTGTGGAGATTTCTTCTTATGTTCCGAGAAATCACTGTGGAACTTTGGCCTTTTTCGGTCTCTGCTGGATTAAAGCAGGCGAAACCTGGGATCTTTCCAGTAATGGTGTTTATTTTATTTTTTTAAATAGGACCTTATGTCCTCAGTGCTTCGAGCCCCATCACCCCACCCAAAGCCCCCCTTACGCCCCCCTCCCCTTTGGCGGCTGTTCCTCTCCGAGCTGTCAAAACATCTCCCCTAATGAAGCAGTCTGGCCTTAGGCTAGTCTGACCTTCGATGCTGATCCCACCAAGCAGGACTTTGGTGGCGCTTGCCCAGCTGCCCTGCACAGCACATTGGGGCCTCATGTGCCTGGTGGTGCCAGACACGGCCTGGAGCGAAAGATCTAGGATAGCCTTCTACAACCTGGTGCACTCCAGATGTTGTCGGACTACAACTCCCATCAGCCTCAGCCGGCACGTCTGCTAGCTAGGGATGGTGGGAGTTGTAGTCCAACAACAGCTGGAGACCCAAGTTTGAAAAATGCTGTTCTAGGGTCTACATTGGGACAGAAGCTAAAGTCAAGACCAGGAAATAATTTATCAGCAGCTGTCAGGGGCGTTATTAGAAGGTGGGTGCCATTTTGCACACTTGCATACAAATTTGCTTATTGTTTGTATCTCTTTCCTCTAGCCCGCATCCCCAAATTAAATCCCTTTACAGACATGGAGGCTGGCCCACTAGGTCAGATGGGGCACAGCCCCATTAACCTAGTATACCAAGCCAACACCCACCTACTTGGCTTCTTATTTATATCCAGCCTTGGATGTGGCCTGTCAGATTCCACATCATTCCTTTACCACCACCCAGTCCAGAGCTGAGAAACACTGGGCTTTCATATGGTTGAGCTCAGCTGACCAGAGATGTTTTGGTGCTTTATTAAAATCAGGCAAAGCTGGAGGGTCTTGCAACCCTCCAGATGATTAGGACTAGCCTAATGGGACGCGGGTGGCGCTGTGGGTAAAACCTCAGCGCCTAGGACTTGCCGATCGCATGGTCGGCAGTTCGAATCCCCGTGGCGGGGTGCGCTCCCGTCATTCGGTCCCAGCGCCTGCCAACCTAGCAGTTCGAAAGCACCCCCGGGTGCAAGTATATAAATAGGGAAGGTAAACGGCGTTCCGTGTGCTGCACTGGCTCGCCAGATGCAGCTTGTCACGCTGGCCATGTGACCCGGAAGTGTCTGCCTATAGAGTGAGATGAGCGCACAACCCTAGAGTCTGGCAAGACTGGCCCGTACGGGCAGGGGTACCTTTACCTTTTAATGGGCCACTGGCCCATCTGCTCCAGCATCTTGTCCTCACAATGGCCAACAGGATGCCTGTCCTGTTGTTACTGACTCCACACCCACCTCCAATTAGAGTGTTATATTTAGCCTCTGGAATGGTTTCTGGAGAATGTGATAGCTTACAAGGATACAGAATTCAACAGTCCCTGCGTTAGCTTTAAGCAGAATAAATCTGCTACATATCCTGTTTGGGCTCTACAGTATACAGGGACCATAGCTCGTCTGCAAAGTAATGAAGATAATCTTTGCAGGAGCTCGGTTGCTGGGTAGGGTGGGAAGCAGGCTTCCTTGCAAGACATTATTTCCGCTGCGTTCAAGACAAGCTGATAGGTTGCAAAAGTCACTGTTGCTCCCTACTTAGCATGCAGAAAGTGTTGAGTTCAGTAACTGGCATATCAAGCTTAAAAGTCTAGGCCAGGGATATAGGACTCTGTAAGGACTTGGATGTTTTGAATAGTCTTGTACAGGGCTTTTTTTCTGGTTCCAGTGAGTTCCGGCTGGGGGGGGGGGAAAGCCCTGGTCTTGCAAAACTGCACCTGGTCCAAACTGTGGTAACCCGATTGCTAACAGGAACTAATCACTTGGGTTTAAAGAACTATATGCAGGTTTCCAGCCACAGTTTAAAGGAACAATTTAGAGTGCTAATTTTGCCCTTTAAGACCGTAAATGGTGTGGGACCAAGGTGCCTTAAAGCAATATTCTCCAGCTTTTATAGACCAAGGATCCACCTTTAACCCCAGTCTGCAAATGGGACTTGCTCTAAAACACTTCTTAGCATACGTTTGAAGTTTTGGGCCTTATCTCTCTCTACCAGGAAGGAAAGAAAAAAGTGGCGTTGGTGCCACAGCGGCAACAAAACTTAGTTTGGGGTGTTGACCCACCTCTTGAAGATGAATGACTCAAAGAACACTTCCTGTGTATACATCTGAAATTGTTGTTGGTTGGAGGGCCTCTTAAGAGTGTGTCTGCTTTCTCTGGTTGGCCAAGTGGTTACAAGGGATAGGCCTTTATTAATGGAGGCTCCCTCTTTGTGGAATTGTTGTTGTTGTTATTGTTGTTGTTATTTGTTACTGTTCGTTGCTTTTCCTACAAGGTAACTTGAAGCAACTTACAAGAATACCATTTATAGCCTCAATAAAAACTTAAAACACAACAATTCAAATAAAATACTAAAAACACAGTTAAACAAGGCAGCAGGGCTCCAAGTCCCACTCCAGTAAAAGAGGCCACAGTACCATTCAAATTAAGGGTCAAAAGCCAGGGAGAGGGAGTCCTATCCTGGTATCTTGAACTGGATAAAGATGGTGCCAGGCATGACTCCCTAGGGAGAGCATCCCATGACAGGGACACCAATGAAAAGGCCCATCCTTGTTGCCGCTCTTAGGACCTCTCATGGATAGGGCACATGAAGAAGGGCCTCCAGTGATGATTGCAGGGTCCAGGTTCATGTGGGGGAAGGCAGTCCTTGAAGTACAGGGGTCTTAAACCACCTAAGGCTTTATACGTCACTTTACAAAAGGACTAGCCAGGCTTGCTTACTGCTGCATTCAATTGCTCTTCTTGGCTCAGCTGATTGTATGTTATGGCTTAATTGGTGGGTTTATATGCTGTTGGTATTTATGGTATTATTCTTTCTTTATTCATTATATTTATATACTGTCCTTCATCCAAAGATCACAGGGCAGTTTACAACATAAAAACACAAAAATGCATAACATAATACAGTGGTACCTCGGGTTAAGAACTTAATTCGTTCCGGAGGTCCATTCTTAACCTGAAACGGTTTTAAACCTGAAGCACCACTTTAGCTAATGGGGCCTCCCGCTGCTGCCGCACTGCCAGAGCACTATTCTATTCTCATCCTGAAGCAAAGTTCTTAACCCGAGGTACTCTTTCTGGGTTAGCGGAGTCTGTAACCTGAAGCGTCTGTAACCTGAAGCGTCTGTAACCTGAGGTACCACTGTAATAATGACAATATACCCCCCACACACATAGATCATTTAACAGCCAAGGGCCTGTTTGGGGGGGGGACGTTTCCATCACATGCCTTAAGATATGTAATGAAGGCACCAGGCAAGCCTCCCTGGGGAGAACATTCCAGAAATGGGGAGCAAAGGAGCCAACTCCTAGGGACCAAGGGGTCTTCGCCCCCCCATAAAATATTTGAGGGGCCCCCAAGTTGATAGGCATTGCCATTCAAATAGTGTGTGTGTGTGCTGCATCTTGTGATTGATTTTGCAAAGCGGGGCTTACTTGGAGCCCCCCAATATTTTATTCAAGTTGTCAGTGATGTCACCTTTTATAGAAAACGAGTGGGAGGGTTGTGGCACAACAGTTGCAACCCCAGCATCTTCAGGTAGAGCTGTGAAATAGATCTCCCCGCCCCCTGGAGCCCTGGAAAGCTGTTGCCAATGTGTCAACAATGCTGAGCTAGATGGACCAAGGGTCTGAAGCATGGACCAAGGGTCTGTTCCTACTTCAGACCTTGGCCTACCCAGTTAGAATTGCAAGGAGTAAAGCTAGGGCAGATCTTAGTCTGAGTGTCAGGATGCTGTCAGCGGCTCCCAGCTGGTTGCCCAGGAAAGTATGAAGACAAGGGAAGGTTTCTTACTATCCTTTTTTATTCACCAATTAGAGGGAGAAGCTATAGAACCCAGCCTCTTGGATAATGACGTTGTCCGCAGCGAATCTCCACCCTGTCTCTCTCACTTCCTCATTCGTCACTTCTACGGGTGCTGCCATGTGCCCTCTGTCTTTGAGCTCTTTGCTCTCCTACTTTCAAGGCTCGCCGGGTTCTGGGAGAGGGGGATCTGGAATGCTTTCTAAAGACACCGTGTCCGTCAGCTGTTGCCCCTCTGCTACTTCCTCCTCCTCTCCCATTATTTCCCGACTTTCCCCCTCATCTTCCTCTGAGCTGTGACCTCCTGCAAACCCCTGTTGTAAATCTAAACTGTCTTCCTCTTCCTCCTCCTCCTCCCTCCTCCCTGGAAGGGTCAGGCTGGGGAGGCGGTCTCTGCCATTCCTCCTCTGCCCAGTCCCTGACACTGTGTCACTTGAAAGGAATTACTAGCTGAGGAACTTGCTCCTATTGGAGGCAGCGATGCCAACCCACTTTAAGAGAGGGTTGGACAAGTCATTGTAGGAGGATAATGCTATGTCAAGGGCTATTCATGGAGGATAAGGCTATCAATGACTACCAGCCACGATGTCTATGTTCTGCCTCGATGGTCATAGGCAGCAATGCTTCTGAATTCCAGTTGCTGGAAACTTCAGGAAGAGAGAGTGCTCTAGTGGGTTTCCCACAGACATTTGTTGGGCCACCGTGAGAACAGGATGCTGGACCAGATGATCCAGCAGACTCTTATTATGTAGCCAGAATAGGCAAATTTTGGAGCTGATGGATTTATTCTGTAATTTTGGATACAGCCATACCTCAGGTTACAGATGCTTCAGGTTGCGTTTTTTTGGGTTACGGACGTGCCAAAACCAGGAAGTACCGGAATGGGTTACTTCCGGGTTTCGGCAGTCACACATGCGCAGAAGAGCTAAATCACACTTTGCGCATGTGCAGAAGCGCTGAATCGCAACTCATACGTGCGCAGACGCAGCGCTGCAGGTTGCGAACGTGCCTCCTGCACGCATCATGTTTGCAATCTGAGCGTCCACTGCAATCCCACCTTTCCTTCAAGGAGTACACAGCTCTTCTCACAACAACCCTGAGAAGTAGGTTAGGCTGAGAGACTGTGACTGACCCCAGGTCACCCAGTGAGGAACTGAACCCTGGTCTCCCCAGTCATAGTCCAGCACTCTAACGACTGCATCGCACTCAGTCACCCTGCAAATGAGGATGGACGGGCTGCGGTGTGACCTTGAGCTCAAAGCATTCCCAAAGGGGTGCTCTAATACTGGACATGGATGCAGCATCAGAAAGTTACTGAGTTGTTTTTACAGAGTGCAGCTGTAACTAGGGAGTTCCTCGCTGTGCCCTCCTGCATTCAGAGTCTCCTTCAGCTCTGAGAAGATTGGCACAAGGCTTCTCTGACAAACCGCTTTTGGCGCCGGTTTGTCCTTGGCGACCAGCAGGGAGACAGAAAACTCTGAGCATCACTCTTTTCTCAGAGCTTTAGGGGGGCTGCTTGTCTACAAACAGTTTCAAATATTCCAAATGAAGGGTGGGAAATAGTTCATTTTCTGGTAGGCTGCCTGCCAAGCTTTGCCTCATCATCATCATTAATATTATTATTTTTTTGGGGGGGGGAGGAAATAATCAAATACAGCGAAATATTGGCAAGTAAACATGCAGTACAATGTAATGTAATATTTTAAACCTTGCCATTAAACTTTTAATGGAAAGCAGTAAATGTGGCAATTAGGTAGGATATCTCCCTGACACACCCAAGTTGTGAACCACAAACCAAGATCACCACTTTTTTCTCCTTCCTCCATGCAGAAGGCATTCAACAAGAGGGAGTGTCAAGAAAAGGTGTGGGGTTTGGGTGGTGTTGTTGTTCTGCTTGTGTTTTTTTAAAATCATTTCTCCAGCTGCTTTATATTATATAAGAACATCTGGACTGGATCATCCTCAGAACAGGGACACAGTGGCCCACAAGTCTGTCTGTGACAGCAGCCAAATACAGTTGTTTTAGGACAGGCAACTGGTGGTCCCAGATCCACCCCCACAGTCATTTTTTTTACTGGCCCCTGCTAGCTTTGCCAATTTTTATTTTTAGAACAAATGTAGTATGAAATAGAGATCCAATTCCACACTTTGGGTTGCATTCGACTAACTTTTCTTCAGGGTAGACCCACTGAAATTGTTCATTAATTTCAATGGTTCTCCTCTGAGTAAGACTAACATTGAATTCAACTCTTTTGTTATTACAGTGGTACCTCGGGTTAAGTACTTTATTCGTTCTGGAGGTCTGTTCTTAAGCTGAAACTGTTCTTAACCTGAAGCACCACTTTAGCGAACGAGGCCTCCCGCTGCCTCCGCACCACCGGAGCACAATTTCTGTTCTCATCCTGAAGCAAAGTTCTTAACCCAAGGTACTATTTCTGGGTTAGTGGAGACTGTAACCTGAAGCGTATGTAACCCGAGGTACTACTGTACATTTTTGGTTACGTGATTTATATATATTTAGATGTAGAGCTCTCCCTAAGGACATGTTCTCTGTAACTTCCTTTCCTGACCTAGATTAACTTAAAAGGAGCCTTGCCCCTGGATCAGGCCAAAGGCCCAGCCAATCCAGCGTCCTTTGCTTATTTATTTTACATTTTACAAAATTTATATAGTGCTCAGCTTTAAGAAACCTGATAAGCGGTTTACAAAAAAAAAACCACCCTTGATAAAATTCTTTATTAAAAAAACCAGGTGTTTAAAAACATCCTGTTCTCACACTGGCCAATCAGATGCTTCAGTGGGAAAGCCGTAAACAGGACAGGAATACAAGAGTTTTATGGGGCCAGTTTTATGATGGAGGTGGTGGTTCTGGGTTCCAAGAGTACTGTCTGGAGAACACAATGACCCTTGCGTAGTGTCCAAAACACAAGGGCAGTATCCAAAAAGGGGGTCAGCCCCACTCTGGCCTGGAACGCCTTGTTCTCCTTAGAGGTCTGCTTCTGCAGTGAAAATTTGCAGTCAGACTGAGAACCATGACAGAGGACTGCCATTATGTTTAAGACGCTTGTCCTGAAGACAACATGGGCAATGCATTGGTGCAGTGGGGAACCTGGTGCTGACAGTTGTCCTTGCTAGCTGGAGATGGTGAGAGTTGTGAACCCAACATCTTCTGGTGGGTCTCAGGTTCCCTATCCGTGATGTAGAAAATGTTCCTCTCAGTAAGATTCCTCATGAGAAGATCACTTAAAAATCTCCCCCCCCAAAAAAAAAATGTGTGCAGGGGCTCACAGCTGCCTGCACCACACTTACCTTAATTCAGAAGCCCATTCTTTCCAAACACCAGAGTTGCGATGAGAGACTTTCACTCTTGCTGCCCAAGGCAGCAGTGAGCCTTCCAGCTGAAAACAGGTTCGGGGCAAAGCCCCAGTGACACCCACTGACTCCAAAGGCATCCAGAGTCCACGGGTAAGAAGAGCAACCTTTATTAACCCACCCACCCCGGTTAATTTGGGCATTAAAAAAAACACGGGGGAGACGATTGTGTGGTTCTTTGAAGGAGGTGGTTGTCCGTCGCTTACCCCCCTCTCCTAGAGTCAGTCCCCCCACCTTCCACTTTTTCCGCCTCTCTCTCTTTTTTGCAAGCGCCTTGTGCTGTTTAAATGGGGCAAGTTGGAGAATCGGCAGCGGAGGGAAAAGCTTGTTTGGTCGGAGTGTCTCAGAACTCCACTCTTGACTTCCGAAAATATATCAATATATATATGTTTCTATCAGGGGTGCCTGTAGGAGGAAGCCCAGCCAAATAGAACCCCCTTACTTCTAGTAAAGGCAAGGGCGCTGTTTATTGGGGAGGGGGAATTGTCGACTGTGAAAGCGTTTTAATTTTATTAATTTTTTAAAATTCTAGGTTGCTTTTAATTTCTAGCCTAGAAATTGATTTCCTAACCATCTCAATAGGCTTCGCTGGGAGGGGGCGTCGTTTGAGAAATATCCCCTTTTGCAGGTGCACGTGTGGATGCATGTCGGTGGGTTTTTTTTAAATTATTATTAATAGCGGGGAGACAGACCTGTGGAAAAGTTGCAGGCTTGTGTGGGAGGGAAGGAAAGCAATGTTGCAAAGGTTGCGCTAATGCAATTGCAATTTTTAAAATAAAAAAAATGCAGTTTTAAAAAATTACGTTTTTTGCAAGTGGCGGGGCAGGGGAGTGAAAGTGCGTTACCCGCGTGGAACGGAGAGAAAAAATAAGGCTGCAAGATTTTAGGTGACTGTAATATATATATATATTAAAAAGAACCACTCGCACACCACCAGATTAAAAATAAAACGCCAGGCAAACGAGCAGGGAGGGCTGCGTGGGCTGGCAGGGCAAGCCAGAAGGGGATACTCCAGGCGGGAAAGTAGGGGGTGGGGGAGAGAGAAAGAGAGAAAAGAGGTCGCTAGGCAGAGGCGCAGGGTCGATCCGCGGCTGGGGGGGCGGCGGCGGCGGGGGTGTGTGTGTGTGAGTGGAGATCAATAAACCTTTGGCGACCGAAACCATGTCTCCGGCGGCGGCGGCGGCAGCTGTGGCGGCGGCGGCGCCCTCTCCCTGGCCAAGATGTCAAGTATTAACCCGGAGGGGCAGATCTGCCGCCGCTGCCGCCGCCACCGCTCTGAACTCCTCCCGGGCGCATTAAGCTCGGGTTGCTGGCTGCGGGATCCCGGCGCCCCTTGGCTGCTGCGCCGCTGGGGAGCTTTGCAAGCGGGCTCGCCGCCGCCGCCGCTCCAGCCGGCGCCTGCAAGGTGCTGCTTGTGCTGGGGCTGTTGCTGCTTTTGCTGCTGCTGCTGCTCTTGCGGGAGGCTCATTCCAAGCGCGCAACTTGCAGCCTGGGAAGAGCAGCCGCCGCCGCCGCCGCCGCCGCCGGCTGAGCGCGCCGCTGTCGCCGCCACCATGCCGGCCATCAAGAGGGAGCGCCCGGACCGCGAGGAGCTGGCGCTGGCCGCCTTTAACCAGCCCATGGAGACCTTGCCCGACTACCTGGTCCCCTTGGCGGCCGCCGCCATCCCCGTGGTGACCCCGCACCCGCCTGCCTACGAGCAGATCTTCGCCACCGCTGCGCACCACCAGCACCACCACCATCACCAGCAGCAGCGCGCTTACCTGGACTTCCACGCGGCGCCCCACGCCGCCGCCCACTCCCACCCGCACCCCCTCCCCGAGGACCTGATGCTGGAGCGCTTCTCGTCCATCCCGGATTTCCAGCCCTTCTTCGACAACGGCGAGCCTTGCATCGAGGTGGAGTGCGGCGAGAACAAGGCGCTCCTCTACATCAATAAGTTGTGCCAGGGCAGCAAAGGGCCCTCCATTCGCTACCGGGGAGAGTGGCTCACTCCCAACGAGTTCCAGTTCGTCAGCGGCCGGGAGACCGCCAAGGACTGGAAGCGGAGCATCCGGCACAAAGGTACCGACCGACCGGCCGGCCGGCGGGGAAGAGAGCGAGCTAACCGGGGCGGGAAGCCGGGGCGCGCCAGGCGACGGGGGCTGCTCCTTTCGGCTTGCTCGGCTGGCTTCTCTCTGGGGCGAAAGTGCCGGCTTTCGAGGCGCGCAGGGTTCCTCGTCAGGCGGCTGGTGGGGAAAAGTAGGTAGGGTGTGTATGATTTTAGAAGGCTCCCTTTCCCTCATCAAACAGTAGACGGAACAAGCCTTTGCATCGTCCCGATCTCGGATAAGGGAAGGGGGTGGACAGGCTTGATAAGCTTTATTTTCCCCCAGGGCTCTTCGTTTTACCAGAAATAGTGTGCAACTGCTAAAATGATAGGTGGCTTGGGTTCAAGTGTCTCTGCACCTCGCTATCCCGTAATCGCGTGGTGGGTTGATTGTTGTTCACTGAATGTTACGGGGAAAGATCTCTGTCCATGTTCAGAGGCACTCTTGACTCCTTTGCGCATTCCCGGAGATTCGACGTTCCGGGGGGAGGGGCGTGACCGCGTTAACTATCGGCGCGTGTTAGAAGAGAGTCCCGTCAAACTGGGAAACTCCCGCGGTTTTCCGAGGGGGCGCGTTCCCAGTTCCCTCTCCACCGCCGAATCCCTGGATGCCCAGCGGGGGAAACAGCTGTCGGCCAACGGGTGTGCGGGATGATGTTCCGCGAGGGTTTGTAAGTGCGTCTTTCACAAGCCTTGTCCTCCGCCCCACTTTTTATAAACTGCCCTTTTTACTTTCGGAAAGTCAAACTGACACAAACACGCCTTTAGAATAAACTCGCCTTTCGTGCGTGTGAACGAACGAACGCCGCGAATGCGCTACAGAATCCGAAAGAACCGACGGCGGAGATGAAGTTTTCGCGTGTGCTTAGAAAGTTGACGAGACTTATTGATGCGCGCCTCTTGTATTTTGCGGGCCAAGTAAAACCGAGGGTGGATTATTTATTTTTTTAAGAGCGGCGGCAGCGGCAGCATGTGCCCATGGGGGGGGGGGGGAGAGATTGCACTTGTTGGGCGGTGGCGGAGTCTCGCGCGCGCGCGCGCGCCAGTTGGAGGGGGGGGGGAGGTTGAGGATTGGAAGAGACTCATCTTTCCTCCACTTCAAACCAGAGCCGCCTGGCGCGGAGCGAAGGACTGTCTGGAGCGCGCCTCCGAAGTGACCCGAGGCCGCAACTTCTCGAGGCCAGGCTGAGCCGCCAGCGCTTTGGCGCCCGGAGTCTGGTGTGTGTTTCTGGGCTCTTTTTGCGTGTGTGCGTGTAGTGGGGGATCGAAGCAGGACAGCAAAGGGTCGACAGAGATACATACTCCTATCCTTTTTGGAGCTGCCTTTTGCGTTGTTTTCTCTGCTGCCCCGACGGCGCGTCCCCTTCGAGGCGCTGCTCGCCTGGCTGCGGAGTTGTGGTTTTGGCGCTAGGCGTCCTTCGCGGCTGTGTCTGCACAGCTGCTGTTTACGTCTAGCTCGGCGTGTGTATGTGTGAACGGCGCGCCCGCCCCGTCACCCCTCCCCCCCCCCCCGCCCGCTAAACCGAAGCTCTTCGCTCTTCCCTCTTCTCCAAGTGAGTGTACCTTTTGCGCCGGGGCGGCTAGGCGCGACTTTGGAGAACCCCCTTTCCGCTGCTGCTCGTCTGCGACTGGCGGGTGCGCTTTTCGCGCGGTGGCCTCGCCTCTCGCCCGCACCCCCCCGAATGGCAAGTGAGGCGCAGCAACCTCGCTGCTTTCTGGAGGGGGGGAAGGGGTGTTCAAAAACGCAAGCTTCGTGTTTGCGCGTAGCGTGGCGTTCTTAGAGGGCGCGGTCCTAACTTGGGAGCAAGTCCCTCTGAACTCAGCGGGGCCGATTTCCAAGTATGTGTGTGTCTTGTGAGAGGTTGCGTTTTTTACCGGCGTCGCAATGCTCCCCCCCCCCACCTCGGACAGGCAAGAGGCACGTGGACCTGTGGTGTCCCTCCTCCAACCCGCAGTGTGGCGTCTTCCGTGGCTTGCTGTTGATCTGCCGCTTGCGTCCCGATCCGGGACTGGCCTCGATGCTTTTGGGTCGCCCTTTCCGCCGACGCTGAGGTTAAGCGGAGGAGCGGGTCGGGGGGGGGGGCAACCGCGGGTCTGCTGCGCCTGCCTTGCTCTGCTCTGGAAGCGCGCCTGTGGGTGGGGGGAGTCGCTTCGGAGAGGGCTGATGCGAATAGAAACCGAAATCCCAACCCCAGCCGCTCAGTCCGGATCCGCCAATGCGCCGAGGCAGGTGGGTGGCGGCGGCGAGGGAGCTGGTGGGTGGGAGGGAGGGAGGTCTGTGCTGGCGGCTACTCCTCTTCCCTCCTCCTCCTCCTCCTTTATTAACAATTTAATTTCACAAAATCTCCCCGCACCTTCGCCCCAGCGACTTTCCCCGGGAAAAGTGGAGCGGCAAGCGGGTGCGTCGTCTTTGCTGTTGTGCAAGGAGGCGAGGATCGCCCCTGTGGCTTGCATTTGCGCGCGCTCCCTTTTTTACACCCCCCCCGCGCGCCTCATTTTATTTTATTTTATTTCATTACCCGGGCTCGGGGAGGCAGCTGAGGCTGGGGCGAAGCGGGGGCCGGAGAGCTGGGTGAAGGAGGTGGGAAGCCCAAGAGGCGTCCGCCTTGACATGTCATTAGCCGAGGGCTGCATGTGTCACGCCGAGGGTCCCAGGAGCCATTAGGAGGTGACTGACACCTCGCCTTGTTTATTGATCGCCTCGAGGAGGAGGAGAGCGGCTGTTGCTGCCGCCGCTCTAATGATGCTGCTACCCCCTTCCTCCGGCCGCCTTCAGGAAAAGTCCCCTCATTCCTCTGGGGAGGAGAGCTGGTGTTCAAGGGACGGAGAAAAGAGTTTTTCAGGGGCAGCGGGGGCTAAGCTCCCTGCGCTCCCCGCCTGTCTCTTCAGCCTGTTGTTTGCCTTTCTTTACCTGCTTTCAGTTGTGTGTGTTTTATCCTTTGAGTGCTGGCGTCATGGCTGTGAATTGCAAATGCAGGCATCTTGAATGGTGTTTGCTTGATGCAGGGGGAGGCGGGGTGGGTGCAGAGCGGCTCTGCTCCTCCAAGGCCTCTCCTTTTCAGGGTTCCCCTATTATTTTTCAGCCTGGCGAACATTTTTAACAAGGTTAGATAGGGGCTAATGAGCACTGCTACTCCTTTTCATCATTTCCACAGGGTACAAAGTTCAATTAGGGTGCAAGCCAGGGCCCTGTAAAAGGGGGTGGGGGTGGGTAGAGGCTGGCTTGTTTTGTGCAAAGCCTCTCAGTCTCTCTCTCTTTCTTTCTTTTTAAAAGCCAAACTAAATACTTGTTTTGTTCTTTCCATTCCCCCCATTCCCCTCTTTTTTCTTTTTCATCCAGGGAAAAGTTTGAAGACTCTTATGTCCAAAGGAATCTTACAGGTACATCCTCCAATCTGTGATTGCCCTGGGTGTCGAATTTCGTCTCCAGTGGTAAGATGATTGCGAAAAACCAAAATGAGAACGCAAAGAAATAATTTCTCTGTTTTAATATTTGGCCACATTTCTATTGGATAATTTCTCCTTCTATCCACCCCTCACCCCTGCCAGTGTGCACACTGTTTTTTAAGTATATATGTGTCTGCTGGTGGGAGACGGGTTTGTGGTCCTCAGTGACAATTGAGAGAGCTATATCTTGTGATGTTCTTATGCTGAATGCATCTAGTTTTAGCTCCCATGTTAGAGAGGAGGGTTCAGGGTTGCAGCCTCCAATAGGCAGGCAAAACTGCTGTTCAAGGATGCCAACTCAAGTGTTTGCGAGCTTTCTATCAGCTTTCCTGGTCATCCATTTCCCCTTTCTGGTATATTATTCAGCAGTGCAAAATAGTCAGTGTAAGAGGATTTGAAGCTAGATTATGATATTGGAATGTGCATGTTTTGGAACTGTGTTGGCAAAAGACTGCAGGAATAACAATCCTATCTTGAAAAAAGAAGAGAACACTATGTTCGGGGGGGGGGGGGAATAAATCATATTTTTTTGAAAATGGGAATAATGTACAGCATGATTAGTAGGGTTCAATGAAATGCAAGGCCCTGTTCTCAACTGTGCCGATACTTCAATCAATGAGATACTTCCACGTAAATGTGCTTACACCCATGATCACTTAAGGCAGCTGGTTTTGCACACTCTAGCACCCTGCTGTACTCTAAATTGGAATGGTGAAACAATGGGGTGGGGTTCCCAGCCCCACACCTTTCAAATCATATTTATGGGCAAAGAGTGGATTTGCAACCCACATTATGTGTATAGAATCTGGAGCAGAAATCCGTAATTCTCCGCTGTTGAAGAGTGTGATGTCGTTAAGAGTATAGGGTTTGGGTTTCAGTTTGTGATTACTGAATTGACTCGCATCAGTACTTTTCGACAATTGCATGGCATCCTATTTTTTTCTGGTAAAGGTGGTGTTAAACGAAGTGATATAACACAAAGTGAGGCTTGTTGAGTAAGAAGTGCATCTGTGTGTCTATAAACATTTGTAAATGAGCACTGAATGCCAAATGAGGATTTGTGGGTCTGTGGAGTGCAAATGTGGTTATTGACAGCTGATTATTTGCAGTATATGGCTTGGTTGTGGTAGGTTCATTTCCAAAAATTCCGTTACGGTTTTTTGTGTGTGCGATGAGGGATACCCCAGGGTCATCACAGCAAAACTATTTGAGGCTGGTTTAAATTCATAGTGTAGATGTGCTCTTAAGAGAGCTGATTTGAGGATGGCCAGTTCTTCAGCCTTGGAGAGCCTGATCCTACCTACCCCAATTAAATTGTACTGGCAGTGGAGGGCAGGCAATCTAGGCCTGCTTATATTATCACTCACCAGCTTCAGTAGCTGTGCTGGGGAAAGTCCAGAGCCCCCAGGCTCTAGACACTGGGTGGGCTTTTCTTCTTTGTACAGTGGTGGGCACTTCTCTGATTGGGACATGCGAGATCTAGAGGCCGCTGCAACATTGCAGATATCTTGAATTGCTCCTTTGGGAAGGGTAGTACCCTGCTGCCTGAGAGGGGAAAATATGTGTTGTTGTTGTTGTTGTTGTTGTTGTTGTTGTTCGCCAGCAGGTCTCAGGGCAGGTTGCAACAATTTAACATTCATAATTAAAAGCGGCTAAACCAAATTTTGCTTGTAAGAATAGGGTCCTGAAAACACACACCTCAAGTGTCAGAGGCTGGAGTGAAGAGGTTGCCTCTTCAAGCATTTGTGGAAAGCTGTATAGTGAAGGTGTCAGAGGCACCTCTGTCAAGGAGGAAGTCCACAATTTGGGGGCTGCCACATGAAATGTCCCGAACTTCTGAGGGTAGCATAAATACCAAGACATGCGCACACACACACACACACGTTTATCTTAACACCCGAGAGGGTCTGTAGGACCCAGAAACAATGGCAGCCAATGGAATTGTTTGGGGTTATACGGGTTCTAAAGACAACCCATTAGTAATCTGGCCACTGCACTTTGAACCAGTCGAGGTTTCTGAGTCATCTGTAAGGGCAGCCCTGCTGTAGGCCAGGGATGGAGAACCTGTGGCTTTTCTGATGCTGTTGCACTCAAATTTTCATCAGTCTTAGCCAGTATAGACAGTGTCAGGAACAATGGGAGCTGGAATCCTGATGACCTCTCGGGGGCCCACAGGTATCCCCATCTTTGTAACAGGCTGTTGCTTAAGTCATTCAGGATAATAAAGTTCTAGTTTAAGTTCAGCACATCCAGAAAGGGATTAATCCAAGTTTACGCCTGTCCCTTCACAGAGTGAACTGGTTTAATTCATTTTCAGTTCACAGTTTGTCCAAATGATCCTGGCAAGATAAAATAAAATAAAAATTCAGCATTCAGAATTATTATTATTATTATTATTATTATTATTATTATTATTATTATTATCTCAAAGTGAGTTAAAAATAAAATTAAAACCAATATACAGCTAAAATGAAACAAAAACTAAAAAATAATTGTGTTTGCGTAAAAAAAGGAGTCCAGCACATCTCACCCACTGAAAGAGGCCACCATATCTAAATGTTATAAGCTGCTGTGCCGAGGTATAAAATATACTTCAGAAGACTAAGGAAGCATTAAAAAACCACACAGTGGAATTGGGTCGTTTATTTCCTCCAGTACTTATTATATTTAAGCTTACAAGTCCAAAGAGTAAGAGAATGAACACAAAGATGAACTTCACATCTTTCTATCCCACAAAACAAACTTAATTCATCTTCAGTTCGCCCAGCAATTATGGGAATTATTTACAGGTGTAGTTTAGGGAGTTTTTAATTAATTAACTGAACTTGGTAACGCAGAGCTAGTTCACTTCAAGCACTGTTTGTGCCTCTTAGAAGTGGGGCTCTTTAGTGTCCAAATGCATAGGCCCTAATATTTTTTTTAGTCTTGTCAAGAAGTTTCTTTATTGTTTCCGCTGCAACAAATGTAACATGGCTACCACACTGGAAGGCTGGAGCCACTGTCACCTAAGGGTGCGTTCTTATGAGCACCCTTCCCTTTTTTGGGTGCTGTCGTGCTGAACAGGAAGTGTACAAAGTGGTATCTCCCCTCACCACAAAATGGGAACTGTGGTGTAGTTAGTTAGTTTATTTTAGGCTTTCACCAGGGGCAGGCAGGGTTCGCTTTGGATCAGGTATATGGAACCTTTGACCCTCCGGATATTGCTGAACTACAGCTCCTATCACCCCCAGCCATTGGGCATGCTTACAAGGGCTGATGGAAGTTGTTGAGCAACATATGGAGGGCCAAAGGTTCCTGACATCTGCTGTGGATGGTAATGTGTATTACTTCACCTATTTCAAATACAGTGGTACCTCGAGTTACAAACGCCTCAGGTTACAAACTCTGCTAACCTGGAAGAGTTACCTTGAGTTGAGAACTTTGCCCCAGGTTGAGAACAGATATCATCATCACCATCATTATCAAACCTTTATTGGCATCACTTACAAACATTCAGAATAAATAGGCCAATGCGACCTCGTTGCCATTTCAACAGTTCAATCATTTGCCAAAGGGAAGAAGAGACGAGCAATCTATTTCACCTCTGTGGGTCTCCAGGAAGGGCAGGGTCCTGTAGCGTACTTTGGCAGCAAAAAATCAAATAGAGGAACTTAGCTACTGTCTTGGTGAGCTCCTGGTCTCTCCCCTGTAATAAGAAGCGTATAACCTCTGTCTCTGGTTTCCTCATTGGGATACATAGATGGTCTAAGAATTGTTGGCGGAGATCAAGAACGGAAATCGTGTGCTGGTGGGGCAGCGGCAGCAAGAGGCCCCATTAGCGAAAGCATGCCTCTAGTTAAGAACAGTTTCAGGTTAAGAACAGACCTCTGGAATGAATTAAGTTCATAACTAGTATAGTAATAGTGCTATGCTATAGTATAGTATAGTATAGTATAGTATAGTATAGTATAGTATAGTATAGTATAGTATAGTAAGCCAACCCTGCTGTATTTGGAAGGCCCTTCCAAACGACAGTCAACCTCTGCCCCAAAGCCCTATCCTAATGCACCAGTGAACTTGAATAAGAGAAAATGGATCCATTAGGACAAACAACACATTACCCCACCAACCTCAGGCAGCCCCCTCTCCTGAGTTCTTACTTATAGCCAGTCCGGTTGGGTTGACCCCAGCTGTCAGCTTCCTCCTCCTCATCAGTCTTAGCATTGCCCCATGTAGAACCTAGCAAGGAGGAGGAGGATGGAGACAAAAGTTGAATTACTTGGCTTTGCCTGTCATTGGCTCTGGCTCTGTTTGGACTCCCTACTCTCCACCCTGCTAGTCTCAACGGACACCAGCCATCACTGATACTCCTAGATCCTTTACTGTTGCTTGAGGCTCAAGTGGCCTTGGTGGCACAGAGTGCTTTCATCAGCTTTGGCTGGTATTCGAGCTACACCCCTATCTGGACAGGGATAGCCTAATGTCTTTTGTCTATGCTCTGGTAACCTCTAGGTTAGTTTACAACAACATGTTATCCATGGGGCTGCCTCTGAAGACTGTTTGGAAACTTCAGCTGGTGCAGAATTCAGTGACTAGGTTGCTCACCAGGACAGAATGGTTTGAGCATATAACACCAATCCTGGCCTGACTGCACTGGCTGCCAATTAGTTTCCATGCCCAATTCAAAGTGCTGCATTTGACCTATAAAGCCTTAAACGGCTCAAGACCACAATACCTCAAGGATCGCCTCTCCTCATATGAAGCTACCCAGACCTTTCAATCATCATAGGCCCTTCTTTGTGTGCCTTCTCCATGAGAACAGGCCTTTTCTGCAGTGGCTCCCCATTTGTGGAATGCTTTCCCCAGGGAGGCTCACCTGGTGCCTTCATGACCTATCGTTAGGCAGGGGTGGAACTAGGCTCCATTTCACCTGGGTCAGAGACCCGGTTTGGCACCCTCCCCCATGCACATTTTTGCACGCACACACACAGAGGCTGGGAGCATCAATGGCACCCCTCTGGAGGCTTCACCTGGGGCAAAAAACCTGGCTGCCCCCCTCCCCCAGTAGCTAGGGCTTTGCTTTAGGCACCAGGCAAAAACATTCCTCTTCACCCAGGACTGGGGCTGATTAAACAACCAGTGACCTTTTAAACTGGGTCAGGTGGGGTGCTATTGCTTTGTTTGTTATTATGTTACGTATTTTCGTGTTTTTTTATACTGTAAACCGCCCTGTGTTTCTTGGATGAAGGGTAGCATATAAAATAAACAGACAGACAAATAATACCCCACACATTCTTTATGTGTGGGACTAATGGTGGTCAGAAAACTTGCCGGCCACTTTGCAAGGATTGGGCTGGTCAAATGGGTGCCTCTCAGTCCCAGGCAGCCACTCTGTGTATGAACATGCCCTAAGAATGGGCACAAGCAGGGCAGAGCTGAACAAGATCAAATAGTCAATCTAAAGAGCTGCAGAGTCTCTTAATTAAAAGAAGGGTAGAAACTTCTGAAGCTTTGCTTCTGTGCTTTTGCCACATTATTGAGCTTCCGTGTCGTTCTCACTACAGCCCCCCACCCTGCCAGCAGCTCTCTGAGAAGAGGACTATAAAGATGCTCCTGGTGTAGATGATTATTTTAAATTGTTACCCAAAAATAGTTTATAGCATGTAGAACTCCCTAGAACATGGAGTACCTGGAAGTTTGGGTAGTAAAGCAAGTGTTTCACAGTTTGTTTTATAACTCTAGTATTATAGGTTAAACTTGCCCGCTTTTAATCCTAGGTGTCATAAGCAGTGTGCCATTTTCATGGTTTCACAGCAACAATGATAATCGGAAGCACAGCAGATTCAGGTTTCCTTGAGATGGTGATTCAATAAGGCTGAAAAACGTCACATGCATTTTGACAGCAACACAATTTATAGCTGTGGAGTGCACTAAATAAAATATTGTGTGGCTATTTACATATAAAATACATGTCTGAAGGGAAGGCTTGTTGGGAAGGGAAAAGGGCTTTTGACACATGGTTTGCTGAGTCTGCATTAATATACATTAATTGGTCCTTTATGATATATGGTACTTTCTATATAGGGTCATGCTAGGTTTGATGACTGGGGCGATTTTGTGCAGTGCATATTCACAAGGTGTTTGCCAACATGGGTCCTTGTGTGGCTGATTGCTGCACATTTTGGAAGAGTGGCATGCTCACACCTGTCTGTGTACAATTTGCCAAGTGGCTACTGTGCAGGGGATCCAGAGAAGCTGCTTTGTATGGGCAGATGTGTACAGCTGTCTGTGCAAAAGCAGTTGTGCACTGTATATGGAGAATCCCACTTACAAAGGAAGTGTAAAGCATGCTGTCTGCTGTAAAGAGAGGAGTAATAAGGCAAAGAGTAAATTTCTACTCTGTGCTTATGGCTAACTCCCTTCCTGCAAATATGAAATCAGTGGCACCTTCAGCATATATAATCTTCTTTAGATCACACCTATTTGTCTTGATCGGCCTTACAAATAAGTTCATACAATTTATTTCTCTCTCCCCATTTTACTAACCCAAGTGCTTAAATATCTCTTAGTTAGCCACATGTCAGCCTAAAAGAAAACCAGCCTTTACAATGCTTCCCTACCTGGTTGCCTGGAGTTAATTCTAAACTTGCTGCAGGTGACCAAGCAAATGCATAAGATAGTGGCTTTGGGCACTGGCAGAGGAAGATGCATGTGGGGGGGGGAGCGTAACGCCCCCGGCAGCGTGATCCCGGAGGGGTGCCATCACGGCTGCCCCCCCTGCCCACGCTGGGCGCCATGCCCCTACGGGCAGCACGCCACACCCCTGCCTGCTCTCCGTCCCCTGGTGCCAGAGCATGAAGCTCCGCCACTGGCTTTGGGTCTGCATACAGGGCCTTCCAATGTATATTCAAAGATTATAGGAGCAAGATTTCACCTATTTCTGTCAACATCAGGGGATGTTCCCACCCTGTCGCAGTATTGATGCGTGAAGCTTTTTCCCACTGAAGTAGAAAGAACAACAATATTGCAGAATTTGTGTGTGTTTTTGTAGCTTTGGATTGAGGCCATTGTCTTTTACTGTTTAACTTCTTAGGGAGGTTATCTTGATGGGTTTTACACTAGGCTTTTCAAAAGCAGGGAAATATTTAACTTCAAAGTATCCTTCTGGGAGTCCATCCACCAAATAAAATCCACTCCACTCCCCACTCTCTTTAAAATGCTGTCATGTCAGTAACGGTTGGTTCCCTTCTGGGAACGGCATGCTCAGCAATCTTAGCAAGGCTGGAGAACAATGGGGAGTCTTCTCATAGTGTGATGCAACCTCCCACGTTGGACAAGTTCTGTAGTTCAGTGGCAGAGCATCTGCTTTGCATGCAGTTGCACTTGGAAGGTCCCAGGTTCAGTCCCCAGCATCTCCAGGTAGGGCTGGAAATGTCTCAGTCTGAAACCCTATACCATGGGTAGGCAAACTAAGGCCCAGGGGGTGGATCTGGCCCAATTGCCTTCTAAATCCGGCCTGCGGACTGTCCAGGAATCTGTGTGTTTTTACATGAGTAGAATGTGTGCTTTTATTTAAAATGCATCTCTGGGTTATTTGTGGGGCATAGGAATTCGTTTATTTTTTTCAAAATATAATCCAGCCCCCCACTAGGGACAGTGGACTGGCCCCCTGCTGGAAAAGTTTGCTGACCCCTGCCCTATACAGTGGAACCTCATGTTACGTACCGCCCTCCTTATGAATGCTTCAGGTTACAAGCTCTGCTAACCCAGAAGTAGATGCTCCCGGTTGCGAACTTTGCCCCGGGATGCGAGCGGAAGTTGTGCTCCAGTGGTGTGGCAGCAGCGGGAGGCACCATTAGCGAAAGCACACCTCGTGTTAAGAACGGTTTCGGGTTACAAATGGACCTCCTGAACGAAGGAAGTTTGTAACCGGAGGCACCACTGTAAAGAGGCTTCTGAGCTAGATGGACCAAAGGTCTGTTAGCTTCCTATGCTCCTTGGAAACAATGCCCCAGTGTATTTAGACAGCTACTCAAAAGTAACCCTGCAAAAGCACCCAGGTGAAGAACGCATGACCAAAATGGGGGGGGGGGGGGAACCACTTCCAATGCCTACCCAAAAACCATCAGGGATGAGGCCAGTTATAGTGTCTCTAGAAAAGTCTCTAGGAAAGTTCATTATGGGGCTGCTGCCACAGGCCCTGTCTTGGTTACCCTGACACTAACTACAACATTCTTTAGACAGTGGGACAAAAACAAACAAACCCAAGGCCTCCAGTGATTGAGTGTGGCCAACTGGCCAGTTCACATGGGAAAAGGTGGTCTTTCAGATACCCTAATCCAAAACAGTGTAGGGGCAGACAGGGCAGGTGAGTCTTTGGCCCTGAATTCCCATCAGCCACTGCCAGCGTGGCCAGTGGTGTGGGATGATGGGAGTTGTAGTTCAGCAACATCTGGAGGGCCAGTAGTTCCCCCGCAAAGATGTATAATAGATCCGAGGACCAATACCTTGATTTGTGCATTGCACTTAACTCCATTGTCCCTTGAGCTGCATTTTGAAAACGCAGAGCAAACACACCCACACACACCCACACACACACACATGCACCCACACACAATCAACTTGCACAATTATGATGGGGCTGCTGACTAAAACCTATGTTGGGGGAACCCCCCCCCCTTCCATATGTGCTTGCTTTCACAACTGCTTCCTGGCCTCTTCCCATCTTTGATTCTCATTTCCTTTCTTAAACATGGCAGGTGGGGTGTGGGGTGGAGAAAGGCAAACAGCACAATCCAAGGCATATTTGCACAGAAAGAAAAGTCACCGGGTAGCAAGCATGTCTGAGGATTGCAGCCGACACTTTCTCAGGCTGTGTGCTCTGAAGTCTGCCCCATTGAAGTGAATGGGGTTTGTCTGCTGTAAACCTAGATTGAAGACTGCAGCAAATGCCTGCCTATCGTATTGCATGCTTATTGACAGCCAAACTTGTTAACTTTATTTTTTAATAATAGAAAGTAAGGAGAAGGAGGGGCTGCTTTTGAGGGGTAAATGGCCCCCGCCTGCTCTCTCCATAGCCAAAGGGGTGAGCATTGAAATTCTCCAACCTGGAACTCCCTGTTCTTGCAAAGATTAAATTAAATTAACCCCATCCCCCATCCTTTCCTCCCTCCCCTCTGCTCCCCCTTTCTCTTGGGTCAAATCAAATTTGTAGTGTCAGGGGCTTTAATCAACCTCTGTGAATGGTTGGAGACCACATCAGCCACCCAGAAAGAGCGAGTGGGGGTTGGAACATTGATTTGAAGAGGAAATTGCATCTGGCTGTATAGATCCACATTTGGAAATCGGCTCAGCAGAAAGCAGCGCGCGCACACACACACACACACACACACACCCCCCACACACACTGCAGCATGTGCCTGAAGCTGCTTCTCAACTGATTCCCCCCCCCCCCTCTGAAACCTCATTAGGAAAATCCAAGAACTGTTTCACCTTGTGAGAGGCTGATAAGGAAGGGCCGTAGCTCAGTAGTAGAGCACCTGCTTTGCATGCAAAAGGTTCCAGGTTCAATCTCTGGCATCTCCAGGTAGGATTGGGAGGCACCCTGGCTGAAACCCTTGAGAGCTGCTGCCAGCCAGTGTCTATCATACTAACCAAATGGTCTGGCTCAATATGTCAGCTTCCTTTATTCTAACCATTCCTTGGAATTAGGGTTGCTCAAGCAGAAAGTGCTGTGTTTCCCAGTGAATGGGGTTGCATCCTAGGGAATCTTTATTACAGATGCCACTTGTTTACACATTCACTGGGACTCCAGATAACATATGTTAGGGAGTGGACCAGTGTTTAGGATTTTGGTGAGAGGAGTTCGAGGTTCAAATCTACCTCCCATAATTACTATCATGAAATAATGATTCACTATTTCAGGGTCTGATTCCCACATGCATGTCCGTCAACTGATGCCTGGACACTTGGGGTTGTATCCAGTGCTAATCCCGCCCAGAGTAGACCTGTTGAAATTAATTGGCATGGCTAATGTATATCTCCTGCAAGTAGGACTTAGTTGGCTACTACTCACATTTGCTGGCAGCTGAATGTGTGAGCAGACCCCTCACTGAAAAGCATCATGTCTGGGGGGAGAGTAAAGGTTTATTTTGAATGTGTTTCATCTTAATGGTTTATATCCCACCTTTCTGTAACAAGCACAGTTAAGGTAGCTTACAAAACCAAAGTACAAACCATAAGTTAAAAATAAGATCCTTAACAGGAACATCCTACACAAATGCAGGCTCTATCAGGGTTGTCCCATTCACCTGCATTTCCATCGCTTGCTGTTACACCAATCAAGTGTGAAGTTTGTGTCTGCTTTCATGAAATCTTGGGCCTGCTTCTCACTGAGGCAATGAGTTTGCATATAAATGCTAATCTGTGGTTTAACTTTAGCCATAGTTAAAACAGAGGTGTCTGACAGATTATCACTTAAACCTTGGTTTGCTATGTTTCCACCTCCTGCTTCCCCCTTTAAGGGAGACACAAGCCGGGAAGAGCTTCTCCTTGCTCAAGGCTCAGCTTTTACATGGTCACGGCTCCTTAACCATCATTCACATGAAATGCTCCATGCACATATGATCCCAAGTATGTGTACAGCAACTGTCACAGGTTGGCTGGTGCAGCTCCTCCCACATTAAAGGTGAGTTTCCAGTCCACCTGGTGAGTCAGGTATGGGGAACCTTTGGCCCTCCAGATGTTGCTGAACTACAACTCCCATCAGCCCCTGCAAGCATGCAGCAACATCTGGAGGGCCAAAGGTTCCTCACACCTGCAGCAAGTCCATCACTTATGTGCTTAACCACTACTTTATGCCTGTTCCATTGGATGGAACTCCTGCAAAAAAATCTGGGTCCCAGTGCCTTTTAACACCTGGTGACATAATTTTAACCCTATATCTGAAAGCATATTTGTACTATAAATCCAAAGCAGATTCAACACACATTTAAAGCACACGACTTCCCTGGAAGCTTCCTAGAGACTCTGTCGTTCCCCCTCACAGATCTACCATTTCTAGCACCCTTAGCAAACTACAATCCCCAGGTTTCCTTGAGAGAAATTTGTGTTGAGTATGCTTTAAATCGGGGGTCGCCAACATGCGGCCCACAAAGACCGTTTTACCGGCCCACAAGCCGCCCCCAAACCAAGCCACCTACTTGGCGAGTCCGTCCCCCCCCCCCCGCTAAACCAGCGCAGTGCTGGAACTCGCCGAGCGGCACCAGAAACCGCGTATGCGCATGTGCAGATACCGAAAATCACATCTGCGCATGTCCAGATGCCGAAAATTGCTTCTGCACAGGCGCAATTTTTGGTGTCTGGGCATGCGCAGAGTGATTTCTGGCGCCACGGACATGCGCAGACGCAATTTACGGCGTGGCGCTGCACCAGTCTGGCCCACGGATGATCTCTGTGGGAGTGATCCGGCCCATGGCCGGTAAACCTTGCTGACCCCTGCTTTAAATATATAGTGTGGAGCTCATTTCAGTATCTTGAGCCCCTAATGTCAGGGACAAGTAACAACTCCCCTTTAAGCATAACTTGTATTTTTCACTTATCATACATCATGCAGGACTGTTAAATTTTGTCTGACAGGCTGTAGGGTAGCAAAAGCTACTGAACGGCCTCTGAAGACCCTACATATTAATGTATACTGTATTGATTTTGCAAGGAAATGTTTACAACCAGCCTAT
This sequence comes from Podarcis muralis, assembly GCF_964188315.1. Classification (NCBI taxonomy): domain Eukaryota; kingdom Metazoa; phylum Chordata; class Lepidosauria; order Squamata; family Lacertidae; genus Podarcis; species Podarcis muralis. The sequence goes on along the minus strand of NC_135661.1, from coordinate 22,324,555 downwards.
TATGGCAATGCACTTCCTACGTGTTTATTCCGATACTTCATTTCTGGTTTTGGTGTTATGTTTATCAGTTTGCATGTTTATGCGTATGGCTGTTTGAACAATTTTGTTGTTGTTGCTGCCCTGTTTCTTTTCTGAGGCTTGAGCTCAAATTAAAGCCAGCCTGTCTGCTCTCTCCCTCTTTGTGATGCTGTTGAACTTACGAAAAGCAAAATATTCTGTGGGCAGGGGGGCGGAATTAAGCACCGGGGAAATTTTCCGCCCCACATCACTGGGGCCCCCTGAAGGTGCCTTGCCCAGAGCCCTACCCCCTCCCACCAAGCACGCGCACACACACACACACGCTTGGAGCCAGCACTGGATAGACTGTCTAATCTCACAATGGATCTGTCTGTACTAGAACAGGCTGAAACGCAGACCGCATTTTACCTTGTGAATGGGAGTAGCAGGTTGTGCCTGCAAGTCAGGCATTAGGATCAAGGAGTGTGTCCCTTAAGAGGTGCACCAAAGCCCCACTCTAAGCATAGTTGTTCCAGAGCCCTGCTGAGTCTGTTCAAAAGAATTTCGGCTGCCATGCCCGGCACGTTTCCTGGGCTTCTGATGAAATAAATACACACGCAGAGGATTGTGCTGTTACCGTTAGGTAAGTAAGGCTCATGGAGGTCACTTACTTATTGAGCATTCATCTTGGATTTCCTTGCATAAAGCTTATGCATAGGTTAGACAATATGTGGTTGTATTGAGCTTTCACTCTGATCCGCTTGCGAAAAGGTTATGCAACAATGAACATGCACCCTGATTTGCTTGCAAGGTGTCTCTGCATCTTCCCATTAACCATTTGTTCATCTCACACCTTTGAATGCATTTCCTTGTCACTTTCCTAACTGCAAAAGAGCAGGGGTTTTTCTCTTAAGTGCCAGGGTGGCAGAGCGAGTGCTTTAATCCATTTTTGCACCAACCTAAATTTCCCAGTATGCGCCTGAATAGTCTTAACCAGGGGTTGGCGGCCACAAGTGGCCCACAGGGATCGTTTTACTGGCCCATGAGCTGCCCCCAAACCAAGCCGCCTGCTCAGCAAGTCCCCACGTGCTGCACTAAACCAGTGCAGCACGAGGACCCGCTTTCACTGCGCCGGAAATCACGTCTGCGTAGACGCCAGAATCGTGGGTGGTAAACCTTGATGGCCCCTGGTCTTAACAATCTGGAGGCACCCTAAAATTGTAGATACCTAGCTAGTTGCAATATTTTTATCCTGCCCAATAACAAAGTCCCTCTGTCTGGTTTATGTTGGCCTGTAAAAATGTGTTAAAAAAGTTTTCCCCAAAACATTGTCCCTAAGATGTTACTAGATTCTAGTCCTCATCATCCCTGACCATTGGCCATAGTGGCTGGAGATGATGGGAGATAGAGTCTGGCAACAGGATCTGGAGAGCACCAGGTTGAAGAAGGCTGCTTTACAGTCTTTAGGCAATGCCCCCCCCCCCAGTGTTCCTAAGCAGAGACCCAAACTTTTGCATTATCCACAACTGTTTTTCCTTCTTCATAGCTCGCTCATTGGAAAGCTTGCTCACTCTTCATTTTGAATTGGGTGCTAATTAAGTTCATTTTTTAGGATTAACCCTGATTAAGTATTCCAGTGTAGTGTGGTTGGAGTAGGGCAGGTTTTGGGGAACTTGTGGCCCTCCAGATGTTGCTGAACTACAAATGCCATCAGCCCCAGAAAGCATAGAGGCCACTGCCCAGGGATGATGGGATTTGTAGTTCAGCAAACCTCTGTTGCACCAAAGGTTGGGAGACCAGGATTCAGATTCCCACCTACCCACAATGCTCACTTGAGTGATATTTGGCCAGTCACCCTCAGCCAAACCTACCTCAGAGTTGTTTGTGAGGCTGTAATGGGTAAGGCAGGGAGAGCCACATTATGCCACCTTGAGCTCCATGCAGGAAAGGTGAGGTTAAAAAAATTACCCCACACTATATGTTACGTTTAAAGTAGGACCCCCCCGCCCCCCCAAAAAAGAATCCTGGGAGCTGTAGTTTGTGAGGTCACCTCATAACAACTCTCAGCACTCTTAGTAAACTACCGATCCCAGGATGGGGAGGGAAGGAGCCCTAACAATATAAGGGCAGATCCGCGACATACATTCAAAACCCATGATCTTGGGAGCGGTAGTTTCCCCCTCACAGAACTACAACACCCAGCAACCTAACAAGCTGTAGCTCCCAATATTCTTTTTGGGGAAAGTCATATGTTTTAAACATGCATTTTACAGTGTTTCTCAACCTTGGGGGCCACAGCTGTCGTTGGACTACAACTCCCACTGGTTCTGCTAACTAGGGATGATGGGAGTTGTAGTTCAACGGCAGCTACGGAGCCAAGGTTGAGAAACCGTGGGTGCGCAATATGTTTCTGGAGAAGGTGCGCAAGTTCCAGCCTCGATTCTTAGCGCGGGGACCTTGAAAAGGCGCCTCTAAGAATAATCAGCCCCCGCGATACAACATGCGGCGGGAGTGACCTCTGACAAGTGTTCCCCGCCTCCTGGCGGCTGCAGCGCCTGCTGTCCTTTGCTTGCTTTCCTTTCCCAGCGAGCGGAGCCGCGTCTCGCCCGCTGCGGCTGCCTTGGCGGCGGCGCCTCCTCCTCCTCCAGCAGAGCGCGTCTCTCCCGCTCCCGCTGCTGCCGCCGCCGCATCAATCAAGCGACGCAGCTGAGCAAGCCCACCCGGCGACCGGGCGGCTAATCGGGCGGAAGGGCGCGGCGCTGGAGAGGAGAGGAGGCGGGCGGGGAGGTCACTGCAGGGGCAGGCAGAGGAGAAGGGGCCACCCGCTCCCCTGATGGAGGAGGAGGACGAGGCCGCCGCCGCCGCGCTGGCTGGCTGGCTTGCTAGCTGCTTGCTTGCAGCGACAGCAGCAGGAGAAAAACGAGAGGGAGAGACCCGCACGGGGCCGAGAGGAGTTTGCAAACTCGGTGAGTCTTCAGTCCCGCCCCCTCTCACTTTTGCACAGAGAAAGAGAACGGCTTACAGGGAGCAGCCCCTTCTCCTCTCTTGGGAGGGGGCGCACGGAAAGAGTTCATACGTTACTTTGAACTCGCAGGAGCGAGGTCGCGCCCGCGGGGAATGCAGCGTCGTTGTCAAGAGCCAGCTTTTTACCCCTCTCCCGCTCCTTGCGGGTTCAGTGGAACGTGTGAAAAGGGCTTCAAAGTTACGAGGCAGCCTCCCCAAGTAAGGGGCTCCAAAATGCACTTTGCAAGAGTCTGTGTTGCATTGTGTTGCAGCTTCCCCTCCCCATTCCATTAGAACCTGAAAGCAAACCTCATTGAGCTCAACAGGCCTACTTATTGGGATGAAGTGCATATAAGGTCCCTCTCTTCAGGTGCAATCCTGTGTACACCTGCCTGGGACCATTGTATGTGCTAAGTACACATCAGTGCAATGGGATTTGCTCCTTGGTAAGCATGCATTGAGGTTGCAGCCCATTGCTATGGGGAAATCTGGCTCTCAGGGGCTGCAACTTGCAGCAGCCCTGGCTTGTTTAGTGGGGTTTTCCCCCAGATAAATGTGCATAGGATTTCAGCTGTAATTACACACACATTGTTGTATTGGGGTTGTTAAGATGGCCTTCACACCTCTAAGGGGTGTCCAGTAGTAGTGTGCCGGCACACACTTTCTCTCCAGCCTTCCCACATCTCAGTTGAGGGCAAACACCTGTGGTTGTTAAGGAGGGGATTCTCAAGGCTCACTCTGTGTGTGAGAGGAGAGTGTTCTTGTTATGGTAAATCCTCCTTTCCTGCCCCCCCGCCCCCCTGAATTCACATTTGCAATCATTTTGGTCCCTGCAGACCTTTAATTCTGCATGGCGAGGGTTTCTTTATTTGTGGTTTCACGCTGCTTTGAATTGGCGTTTATTCTGGTACATTGAGTTTGATTTATTGGGGGAAACGTTGAAATTGCACCCTTTGGAGACAGCTTTCAGAGTCAGAATTCCAGTGCTTAATGGACGGGCGTTGTGTTTGTGAGCTGCTCCTTTGAGCTGCTCTGCAGGGTTGGCCTGTTCTCTGTGCTTGCAAGTGCGCTTTGCAGTCTGGTTTCTGGAGAGCAAGTGGTGGTGGTTAGCTGGTAGGGCCCTGCTGCACAGAAAGTGGAAACCACAGAAAACTGAAGGTGAACACCATAGAGAAACTAAGACTGCAATCCTAACTGGGCTCACCTGGATGTAAAATCCACTGAGTTCACCAGAACATAGTCTGGAGTTGACATGGTTCAGGATTGCACTGCTGGTCAAGCCTGCTGCGCTTGTCAGAGGGAAACTTAAGAGTCTGTCCCCCAGTCCATTCTATTATTCCAATTTTGTAAAAACCTGTCTATGACTTTTTGCAATGTATGGTATGCTGGTGTGATTGCTTAAGCCAGCTGAGTTACTCTCCCCAGTTGCCACCAGCTTGTATACCTATAGACATTTTCAGTTCATAGAATCATAGAGTTGGAAGGGACCATGAGGATCATCTAGTCCAGCCCCCCTGCAATGCATGAATCTTTCACCCAGTGTGGGGCTTGAACCCTTGACCCTGAGATTAAGAGCCTCGTGCTCTAATTCTCTGAGAGCATTTTAAAAAGCTCTGTAGAAGTTAGCTGGCAACTTTCTGAGTTGAGATGGTCATTTTGTTGTTGTTGTTGGTTTGATTTTGGGATTTATTTTGTATCATGGGTGGGAGACCTCAGGCTGGGGGGGGGACAGATGCAGCCCTCCAGACACCTCTATTTGGCCCTTTGGACCCTCACCAGCCTTGCTTCATTCCTTCTTTGAGTGAGTTTTTGCCCAGTTGGAAATGTGTCCTTGAACTCTGATGCCTCTTGCTTCCCTGGCTGGAGGATAGAGATGGGAGCCTGTGTGAGCCTGTGCAGAAGCTGTGCAAAGGTTAAAATTTTTACGTTTGCTGCTCCACTTGCTATTGCCTCTGGCCCTGCCCACCACTGGCATGCGGCCCTCGGAAGGTTGCCCAGAAAGGAACGCGGCCCTCGGTTTGGAAAAAGCTCCCCCACTCCTGCCGGAGGAAGGCCGTGGCAGTTCATGTGCAGACCGACAAAACACTTCTCATGGCCAGCGCTGCTTCAGTCGCAGGCATGACACATTTGGCTGGGGAGCACAACCCAGGTTCAGATGAGCTTGTTAAAATCAGAGAGAGACTGGGGTGGAATTTGTGTGTGTTTGTGTGGGTGTGTGTGGGAAGAGGAGGAGTAGAAGAGCAGGAATGCAAATAAATTAATAAATGGGGAGGTCGGGGAAGCGGCCTCATCTTGTTAGTGATGTGTCAAGGGCAGTGTAAAGGTGAGCTCCGATAAGTAATTTCGCTGTCAAAATTATTTAGAGATGTCATTAAAACTGCTCAGGGGCTGTCTCCACTGCTTCAGGGCATGAGCGACTGTTTTTAATTTGCTGGTGGCTCGGTGTCCCCAACTCTGGCTCGCTGGCAACTGCTTTCAGGCTGGCGGTGGGGGGAGCAGCTGTCAGCTGGGACTTCACTGTGAACATATGCAAGGCACTTGCTTTAAATTCCCCAACGGGCAGTGATGCTCTGTGCCCATCTGCCCCATAGGATCAAGAAAAACTCCCTCTTCCTCAACGCCCCCCCCCATTGGAATGTAGAAGCAACACCATCCTTTTAAGTATTGATTTTCTTTTCTTGTCTTTTTCTTCAAGAGAGGTGGGTGAGTGGGAGGGAGGATGCTCTTTCCTGCAGCACATGCAAACTTTTTTTTAAAAGTTTTGTCGTCCCCCCCCCCCCCCTTCTCACTCTTCCACACATTACCTAATTCCTTGGGATGTTAGCTGGTGGTTCTCTGTGCAGGCTGTTTCCTTCATCTAGACACTTGGCAAGGATCTGGCTGCACAACAGATGCCAGTGCTGAGCTGACCAGGAGGGGGGAGTCACTGTTGCCACCTTTCCGTTCTATGGTTTTTCTCATGGGTAGGCAAACTAAGGCCTGCGGGCCGAATCCGGCCCACGGATGGTCCGGGAATCAGCGTGTTTTTACATGAGTAGAATGTATCCTTTTATTTAAAATGCACCTCTGGGTTATTTGTGGGGCTTGCCTGGTGTTTTTACATGAGTAGAATGTGTGCTTTTATTTAAAATGCTTCTCTGGGTTATTTGAGGGGCATATGAATTGGTTCATTTTTCTTCTTCAAAATATAGTCCAGCCCCCCACAAGGTCTGCGGGACAGTGGAACGGCCCCCTGCTAAAAAAGTTTGCTGACCCCTGGTTTCCCTTCTCTTCCCTCCTCTCCCCTCCTTCCACTGAAATGCCTTATTGCTGAAGAGTTGCAACTTTTGGATCAGTCCTAGTAGGGACTGTTTTGGTCATTGGCTGTTATCATTCGTGTGCTGACGGGGTATCGTCCCATTAGTTCTTCTGTAGCCAAAGTCCATGGATAGGGGATCCGGTGACCCTGCAGGTGTACTCCGGTTCCCATCAGCCCCCAGCTGGCATGGTCGGTGTCGTGGGTGAGTGGGTTTAGAGTCCACCAGCATCTGGATTTCCAGAGATACATTCAACTTCCATTGCCTTATCCTCCTCGAATGTGTTTAATCGTAGCTACTAGTCATGATGGCGATGCTCTCCTTCCATTCTCAGAGGCAGCTTTCAGCTTTCAGACAGGGGGTCTCTCCCATGCAAGTGGGAAGAGAGTGCTGTGTTGCCCTTAAGTTCTGCTTGCTGTTGCCAGTCAAGGCTTCCCATATGCATCTAGTTGGCCACTGTGAGAACAAGATGCAGGACTAATGTCCTTTAGCTCGATCCAAGAGGGCTTTTCTTGCGTTCTTATGCATAGGTAGACACATCCATGTAGACTTTCAGTCCATTGGTCCATCATCTATAACGATCATTCCCTTTTTATACTACCCTTCTTCTGGTAGGAGCCCAGGGCAGTGAAAAGCATTGCAGGGAAAGCATCGGAAACTGCATTTCCAAAAATTAAAATTAAAATTAGTAGCAGCTGCTGACTTTACTGACTTTGAGGCATTTATGCCTCAAAGGCCCAAGCAAATAGATGTCTTTAATTGGCAACTAAAATACTATCAGTGTAGGGTTTGGACACAGCTTCCTGGTTTTTCACTAACTGAAAGCAGCTCTCCAGGGTTACAAGCAGAGGATCTTACAAAGCCCACCTGGGAGATGGCTGGGTTTGAACACAGAACCTTCTGCATTCAAAGCGCATGCTCTGCCACTGAGCTTTGGTCTGTCCCTTAAGAGACAGGAACATAGGAAGTTCCCTTATAAAGAATCAGGTCAATGGTTCATGCACTTCAATGTTGTCTACACTGACTGGCAGTGGCTTTTTAGATTTCAGGCACAGGGTCTCCCACACACCAGGGATTCAACCTGGGCCCCACTACACTAGGGCCACCTTTAGCTCTCTTGTGATGGGGCTGATACACTAAACGTTATTGAACCTCCTCTTTTATAACTACATCTTTCCCTTAGCTCTTCTCCTTGGCCCTAATTTGCTTCCCGGATGATAGTGAAGACGGGGCGGAAATCATGCCTCCCCATGGGTCAAAAGTATAATCCGATGCAGGATTCCGCTGTAACGTGCCTGAAGGAGGCAGAAGGGTGGGAATTCCCAGATGTGCAGAAGGAGAGCCTTACGCACATTCTGGATATGGTTAGAGCTCGGAGTTTTAATTGCTCTTGATTCGTTTTGCACATGGCGGAGTGGGGAGGACACCCTTGAGCAAAAGCTCTTTCCAATCGGACTTGCCAAATTGGCCAGCGTTTCAACCAGACCGTCTCGGTATTTTAATTATCTGGATAGATTTATTATTTAAAAGCCCAGTTTAGTAAATGAGCAATTGTATAATTTCCTATAAATGATCAGCAGTCAGTTTAAAAATAAAATTAAAGATTCTCTACCTCTCAAGCCCTTCTCCCCTACCCAATTTTGTGGCTCTGAAAGCAAAATCCTGCCGTTGCAACATGTTTTGCTAACTGTCGTCCTTCGTTGCGTGCATCTGTTAAGCTTTGCATAATTTATTCAGCTTTCTTGATGGAGGCACTCTATGCCTTTTGAAACTTTTGTGTGCAAACGGGGGTGCGGCAAGGGAAAATCCAGAGAGGGGAAGTGCTTGTGGATATTTTTCAAGTTTTTTCTTCCTGAAAATAGAAGGTCTATGATGCTGAACTTCACACCCCACTTGCAATGGGGTGCTCCAGATCTAGAAAGGCCTGGAATATTTCCTCGCCTTAGAAGGGCGCTGCTGGATCAGGCCAGTGGCCCATCTAGTCCAGCATTCTCGTAGTGGCCAACCCAGATTACTTTTTCTTGTGCGGGGATGTGATTTAAATGCATGTTGTGAATGCAGCCCAGCGGTCAGGTTTCACTAAATATGGGCACTTGCAGAAGCAACATCATCTCACCTCTCTGCAAACAGATGAGAATGAATGCTCAATGAACGAGTCATTTGAAAGTGACCTGGGTGGGTGCATATGTTCTCTTAAGTTGGGTGTTCTTGGGTTTTGAAAAAAGAGGTATTGACATGGGTTTTTTTTTCTTCTGCTCAGGGAAAAAATCTAGCAGAGACACATAAGTTTATTGAAAACAATCCTGAGGACTCAATAGCATTTTTATATTTTTTTGACGGTAAACGACTTTTGGGGCAGGAAAATGGCAAATGAAATTCAACGTAAAGAAGTATAAAGTGGTACATGTTGGAGGGGAAAAAATCTTAATTTCACAAGGACACTCACAGAGTCTGAACTAGAGGTGATGGACCAGAAGCAAGTCCTTGGATTCACAGCAGATAGCTCAGTGAAGATGCCAATCCCAGAGTGTGGCAGCTCTGGAAAAGGCAAATTTCAAGCTAGGGATCATTAGGAAATGAATTGAAAATAAAACTGCCAATATCATAATGTTGTTATACCAATCTATGGTGTGACCACATTTACAGTACTGTACAGTTCTGGTCCCCTCACTCCAAAAAAAAGATATTGTAGAGTTGGAAAAGGTTCTGAATAGGGCGACCAAAATGATCAAGGGGAGCAACTATCCTATGAAGAAGTGTTGCAGCGTTTGGGACTTTCCAGTTTAGTGGAAAGGCGTCTGACAGGTAACATGGTAGAGGTTTATAACATTATACAGTGGTACCTCTGGATGCAAATGGGATCCGTTCTGGAGCCCCGTTTGCATCCTGAAGCGAACGTAACACACGTCTGTGCGGGTCGTGGTTTGCCGCTTCTGCACATGCGTGTGACGTCGTTTTGAGCATCTGCGCATGCGCAAGTGGAAAAACCCAGAAGTAACGCGTTCCATTACTTTCGGGTCGCCACAGAGCGCAACCTGAAAACGCTCAACCTAAAGCGTATGCATCCTGAGGTATGACTGTACATGGGATGCAGAAAATGAATTGAGAAAAGTTTTTCTCCTTGCATATCAGTAGAACTCATGGACATCCAATGAAACTGAACGTTGGAAGATGTAGGTCAGATAAAAGAAAGTGCTTCTCTATGCAGCGCATAATCAAAAACTATGCAACTCCCTCCTCCAGGAGGCAGTGATGGCTACCAGCTTGGGTGGTTTGGACAAATTCATGGAAAATAGGGCTATCAATGGCTACTAGCCATAATGGCTGTGCTCTGCCTCCACAGTTGGAGGCAGAAATGCTTCTGATTACCAGCTGCTGGAAACCACAGGAAAGGGGAGAGTCCTGCTCACTGGTTTCCCACAGGCATCTGGTTAGTCACTGTGAGAACAGGATGCTGGACTAGATGGGGTATCGGCAGGATCCAGCAGGCTATTCTTATGCTCTTTTTAAAAACACACACAAAAGAGTTTGAGAGTGCGTCTACTTTTTCCCCATCATGCCTACTCGCCTTTTGAAGTCTGTGCTCATGTTGAAATGTTAGCTAGCACTTCACTCGCCTGTTGCAATACTAACCTTCATGGACCTTTTCTCCTGGTGTCATCCTTGGTCCTTTTCAGTCTGCTCTGAACTGCCAGTGCTAAGTCTTTTATCTCTTTCGGATGCACTTACAGTTCTTCTCCATCATTCCTTGCCTTTAGCTACTGCTGCTGCTCCTCCTCCTCTCACTGCAGCGGGCCGTGGTGCAAATGATATGTGCAGATATGTGTAACAAAAACCCCAACCTTCGTGTGCTTTATTTTTAAATGGAAAGAAGGTTTGGGAGATTGTGGTGTTTGAACGGAGCAGGAGTCAAGAGTTCCTAATCCTCTTCCCTCACCAGCTGTTTTTCTTGCTCAGAATTGCCTTTGCCAGCTGCTCTTCCCCTTGCAGGGCTCCAGCTGCGTAATTAACCTTGTAAATCAGGGACGGGGGAACTTGTGGCAGTCCAGATGTTGTTTGGCTGCTCCCACTGCCCATTATCCCTGACCATTGGCCCTTGGGGGCTGGGAAAGAGATGGAAAGCCAAAAGTAAGCGGAGGAAGATTAATGTGTTCGGGTCACTTATGAGTTCTTAGGCTTGGTTTCAGTAGAGCAAGACAGAGGCAGCTGTGGCCCTGCAGATGTTGCTGGACTCCCAAGTCCCACCAGCCCCGGCACCCAGCCTGATGAATGGTCAGGGATGATGGGGAATGTGGTCCAGAAAGGAGACTTCTTGTTGTGTTTCTGCATGCGTGCCTGATCTGGCTCTTATTGAGGCTGATTAAAACAAGGTTGGTGAACCCTGTGGCCCTCCGGTTGTTGCTGGACTCCAAACTTCCACGTGAACTGCAGAACATGGTGACACATTACATTTTTATGTATTTAGGAAGATGTAATCATTATAAGCCACTCTGAGCCCCATGGGATGATGGGTGGCCAAAATGAGTTGTTTTCTCCTCTTAAACCACAGAGCCTAGGACTTGCTGATCAGAAGGTCGGCGGTTCAAATCCCCGCAACGGGGTGAGCTCCCGTTGCTCTGTCCCAGCTCCTGCCAACCTAGCAGTTCAAAAGCACGTCAAAGTGCAGGTAGATAAATAGGAACCGCACCAGCGGGAAGGTAAAGGGTGTTTCCGTGCGCTGCTCTGGTTCGCCTTAGTCATGCTGGCCACATGACCCTGAAGCTGTCTGCGGACAAACAGCAGCTCCCTCGGCCTGTAAAGTGAGATGAGTGCCGCAACCCCAGAGTTGGTCATGACTGGACCTAATGGTCAGGGGTCCCTTTACCGTTACCTTTAACCTAATCTCTCACTGGTGATTTTTGAGATGTGCATAAATCCCTCTTCCCCTTTCTCAGCTTGCTCTTGGGGAGGGGGTATATATCTGCACCCCAGTTTATTTATTTTCAAGTACAACCCCTGTATATGGGTTTAAACACATCCGTATATAGGGGTTGTATTTTAAAAAATAAACCTGGAGACGAATGTGGTAGGTCTGACTTCTGTGGAAATGGCATTTTGCTGCGTTGCTAAGGCAACAGGAGATAGCACCTGAAGACAAGGACAGGCAGGACTTCCCCTTCTCAGCTGTGGTGGAGCAATAGTGATCGAATGAGATTAGGTAGAATTAGATAATACTAAAATTCGCTATGGTTTTGATGCCAGCCCTTGATTAAATAAGTGAGAAAGTCCTGTCCCCTTGTAGGTAAAATGAATTCTCCTCGGATCAATAACTTTTCATATCCTTTCCCTGACCCCATCAGCTTTGTTTTTGCAGGAGTCTTATGAAGAAGGGGTTATGGCTGGCTGGTAAATAGATGTGCACCTGTGGCGAATGAAAGTTGCCCCTAATGACAATCTTTACCAAAAAAAAGGTTATTTTTACTCTCTCTTTTTAAAGTCAGAGATGGTAAACATGGTTATTGGTGGGCAGGTAAGCTAGTAAAAATCATTGTGGAGGGTGGGACTAGATGACCCTTGGGGTCCCTTTCCCAAATGGACCAAAAGTCTGTCTCTCTTTCAGGCAGCTTTCTGTGTTTCTTTGGCATGCCAGAAGCACATTTTCTCTCCTTAAGCTTCATACCAGTCAGGAGAGAGGAGGCGAGAGTGAGGTGTACCTTAAAGGGATCTCAAAAGTCTGCTTGTTACCTGTTTGGGGAGCGGAGCCCGCAGCAGCCCACCCACCATTCAAGGCAGGTCTTTTGGCGGCCAAAAGGGACAAAGGAGCTTTTGAGGTTTTTCTCATCTATCCTGTTTGAGGTTTGTTTGCGTTTCCCCCCTCCTCCCCTTCCGGAGATGTTTGGCAGTTTTTTGAATGTGTGCCATGGAAGCCTTCCTGGAGGAAGCCTAACAGGTGAAGTCTCGCTGTACGGAATTGGTTGCAAGGAGCTTCTTACTGGAATTTTTAAAAATATATATACTCTGGATAAATGCCCCCCTCCCAGTGGGTAGGGAAGTAAGAGACAAGTTCAGAGTGTTACAGTTAGTATATGAAGCCCTTATGGATTGGAACTAGTTTACACTATATATATATATATATGCCCGCTCAACGGTTTCAGTCTGTGGCTTCAGGTTACAGACTCCGCTAACCCAGAAATAGTGCTTCAGGTTAAGAACTTTGCTTCAGGATGAGAACAGAAATCATGCTCTGTCGGTGCGGTGGCAGCAGGAGGCCCCTTTAGCTAAAGTGGTGCTTCAGGTTAAGAACAGTTTCAGGTTAAGAACGGACCTCCGGAACGAATTAAATACTTAACCCGAGGTACCACTGTATTGGCCTTTTGGTGTGGCAGCACCTGCATTTTGGAACTCCTTGCTTATTGATATCAGGCAGGCGACTTCACTGTACTGTTTTTGGTGCCTGCTAAAAGCATCTTTGTTTAGGCCGGCCTTTCTAGACATGTAGGGGTTGCATGTGTTTTATTTCTTTGGAGCTACTTATTTGATTACAGCAAGCCCACAACTTACACAGGGGTTCTGTTCCCAGGGATCGCGCTTAAAGCCAAAATTGCATAGTCAAAACACATGGGGTTCAGTGGCAGGTGGGATTGTGAAAGTCGTTTTTGCTGGAACTCTGCCCCCTTTCCACCCCCTTTTTATTTACTTTTTTGCCACGCACATAAAGCTCAAATGCGTTACATGCATGCATGTTGTGGGCTTACTGTATTTTAAAATGTCTGTTTTTGGCTGTTTTTCAATTGATAGTTTTAAAGTTTTATTGCTAAACATTTGAGTTTAGCAATAATACACCAAGCAGTGCATAAATTTTGTTACATCATCAAATTCCAAATTTGGAGTGCTGTAGGGCCATGCTGTGAATATATTCCTGCAGCAACTTGAACTCTGCACCACACAAACATGGCTTCTACAAACTACAGTAGTATCTCAGGTTACATACGCTTCAGGTTACATATGCTTCAGGTTACATACGCTTCAGGTTACAGACTCCGCTAACCCAGAAATAGTACCTCAGGTTAATAACTTTGCTTCAGGATGAGAACAGAAATCGTGCTCTGGTGGCGCAGCAGCAGCGGGAGGCCCCATTAGCTAAAGTGGTCTTCAGGTTAAGAACAGTTTCAGGTTAAGAACGGACCTCTGGAACGAATTAAGTACTTAACCCAAGGTACCACTGTATTCTTTTTTTTTGGGGGGGGGAGCTAGTCTGCTCCCTCTCTTTCAGTGTTTTACTTTGTGTCCACTTCAAGGGGGGGGGGGGACAAAAATCCTTGCAGATATAGAGGTGAATATTGTTATTAATGTAAAGCATGCGGGCATTGGGGTATATTTTGCATAATTCTAATTCTGCAAGTTGAGGGGGTGGGGTTCCCGATCAGTGCAGCCTTCCCCAACCACGAGCCCTCCAGATGCTTTGGACCACAACTCTCATCCACCCCAGTCAGGAGTGATCCAAAACATCTGGTGGGTATCAGGTTGGGGAAGGCTGGAGTGTAATGTGTGGAAAACTAGGGCTGGGCAATAATCTGGTTTTCAACATATAAAGGTAAAGGGACCCCTGACTATTAGGTCCAGTTGTGGCCGACTCGGGTTGTGGCACTCATCTCGCTTTATTGGCCGAGGGAGCCGGCGTACAGCTTCCGGGTCATGTGGCCAGCATGACTAAGCTGCTTCTGGCAAACCAGAGCAGTGCACGGAAACGCCGTTTACCTTCCCACCAGAGTGGTACCTATTTATCTACTTGCACTTTGACGTGCTTTCGAACTGCTAGGTTGGCAGGAGCAGAGACCGAGCAACGAGAGCTCACCGCGTGGGGATTCGAACCGCCGACCTTCTGATCGGCAAGTCCTAGGCTCTGTGGTTTAGCCCACAGCGCCACCCGCATCCCTTTCAACATATATCACTAGCTAAACATCTTTGTTCAGAATCTGCTTGGTGTACCAACAGTGCAAGTTAGACTTGCCCATGAGAGGCAGCATGGTGTGATGGTTAGTGTGTCAGACTAAGGGCAGGGTGGGGGCAAAGCATAAGTTCGCATCCCCACTTGGCCAAGAAGCTCTCAAGGCACATTAAAAAAGCTTGCTCTCTTTCAGCCAGGCCTACTTCACAGGGTTGTTCTGAAAATAACAACGGAGGGGAGGACCACCAATGCCACCTTGAGAGTTCCTGGGGAGGAGGGGAGGATAGGAAAGAAATAGTACCCCTTTGTTCTTCCACTAAAAACAAAACAAAACCCGGCTGCTGTGTTTACAGCCGTAAGACAAACTATTGCAAAGGACAGAAGATCAAGCTTTGCCGTTGAAACAACGAGCCCTGTGTGGTTTTCATCTGTGAGCCAAACCTTATTTCCACACCTGGATGCTATTTGAGCCCCAGTCCTTGTCTGGCTGCTTTTTTTTGGTCTGTGTTTTTCTCTCCTTCTCCCCAGCCTTTCCTGTTTGGCCCTGGCAGGTAACAAAGACCTGGCGGCTTTTCAATTATCTAAATAACTGATTAGGGTCTGTTTTGTCAAGACTTGCACCTCCTTAAACAAACAAATTTCTCCCTTTCCTTGATGTTTGCTTTAACGATCTTGGAAGGATGTCAATAGCAGTGGGTTGTTCAGGAGGGGGGAAACCAGTTGGGGCGTAAAGCATTGCAGGGTACAGTTTTACCGTTGGGAAATGTGCTGAACGCCGCTCTTCTCCCTCCCCACCCTGCTCATAATGAGAACTGCCGTCCTTCAGCAAGGGCCAAACGTTTTGCCCAAAGGCAAGCGACAGGTATGTTAAGCCGGGCTGTGTCTACTAAGACAGTGTTCAGTTACAGGCACCTGCCAAAACAATGTTTTGCTTTTCTGTCACAGGCAATATTGGCAAATTCGTCCCCATACGCCCAATCGCCTTCAGCAGCTACAGGCAAGATAACTATTGGCGACAAACTGGCCTCCTCCAGTTAGTAGAGTGCTATCAAAGTACTATCCTTTTCTAGTTGGTTATCAAGTGTTTATTCACTAGAAAAGATAGTGCTTTGTTAGCACCTTTCTGACTACAGGAGGCAGCACAACATTGATGGTTCGCTGACAATAGTGTATTGTTCGTTTTCACCTGTACAGTCACAAGACACTGTTCGCTCAGAACAATTCAGGATGGTGCTGTCTCTCCCAGTCAGCAGGGTGCTAG
Source organism: Podarcis muralis (assembly GCF_964188315.1). Taxonomy (NCBI): domain Eukaryota; kingdom Metazoa; phylum Chordata; class Lepidosauria; order Squamata; family Lacertidae; genus Podarcis; species Podarcis muralis. The sequence goes on along the minus strand of NC_135661.1, from coordinate 22,309,071 downwards.
CAAAGAGCTATCTTTTTCCCAGTAAACAAATACTGTAGTTGACTCATGGGGCAATACATTCAACAACAAAAGCTTCAAGCAACCAAGGTAGTAGAATTGTGTGCAAAAAATTAGTTTAGTGGTACCTCTGGTTACGTACTTAAATTTGTTCCGGAGGTCCGTTCTTAACCTGAAACTGTTCTTAACCTGAAGCACCACTTTAGCTAATGGGGCCTCCTGCTGCTGCCGCACTGTCGGAGCACGATTTCTGTTCTCATCCTGAAGCAAAGTTCTTAACCTGAGGTAATATTTCTGGGTTAGCGGAGTCTGTAACCTGAAGCGTATGTAACCCAAGGTACCACTGTACTGTTTAAAGCTAACTTGTTTAGCAGTAGTCCAGTCTGAGCCCACTGTCATGTTACTATCAATGTGGCTGTTTATTTGCATCATATTTGTAATCTGTGGGGCATTCAGACACTTCTGGGGGGGGAATGAAGAAATTTGAGATTTCCAGACAGCTATATGCTGTAATAGCCAGACATGGAACCTCCCTATTTAGAGGTAGTATACCTGGGAATACTGAGATGCTGGAAACAAATTGCAGGCCACAATCAGTGTTTTCATATTCAGCTTGAGCGCCCAAAGGTTCTTATTCTTTGTGTGCATATGTATATCTATCTCTACAAACCTCCATATAAGGAAGTTAGAGAATTCTGCTGAACGTGGAAATGGGAGCAGAAATTGTTGCTGTTTGCTTATTCGTCCCATTTCCAGAATAGAAATCAATTGTATTTGCTGTTGCTGTTCCTTTCAATCCGTAAATGATGCATGATTGAGAATGCCACCCCCCCATCTAGTCCAGCACCCTGTTCTCACAGTTGCATGCGAGGAATACAAGGTGGAAGAGAAAATTATGCCTTCGTACATTCCTACATATCTATATTTGCAGATCTACATATACCAACCCATAGATTCACATAGAAAACTCTACCCCCTCAGGCCAGCAGTTCTTTCAATTGCACACTCCCCTCTCCAGCCTTCACTATCATTCTTTTGCACCCTGTATATGGAAAACACACACATACATGCATCTCACACAACCATGAAGAGTAGCCACATTAAAATGCACACCCCAGGTACAGCCCCCTCTGGCTCGGATTGCACACGCTCCTGGTGCGAGGGCCCTTGTTGCAGAATGGCATGCTCTGCTTCAGAATCAGGCAGCAAAATGGCTTTATTGATTAAGGGGGAGGCAGGGAAGGTAATAGGCATTTTGCCCGGGGCGCCTCAATCGCGTTACTTTGCCGTCACTCTCTCGCCATTCCAGCCGGAAAATTGGGTTAGGGAGAGATAAATAAATAAAGGAGCGGAGAACAGCGGGAGGTTGACAGGCAGCCAGATGCTGACCCCAAGCGCGGCCACCCTGGGTTAGAAAAATACAAAGTGAATGTTGACAATCTCCCCCATCACTCTGTGTGTGTGCGCACGCATGTGCACACACACTCACACACTCGTCTGGGGTTGTGTTGATAACTTAGCCTGCCGTTGCGATTTCATCTTGTAAGGCATAAAGGATTCACTGTGCAATGGCTGTGCAAGGGAAAAGGAACAGATTTGGGGGGTCTGGAGTTAGGCTTGAGGGCCAGGGTTGTGAGTTCTGCCCTGACTATTGCTGTGTTGTTAGTTTGTTCATCTTGTTGCATCCCTCTTGTTCACTCTTCCTACCCTCCAATCCCGCTCAGGGGTGGTATCCAATTAAGATTTGCTCTGAGTAGACACATGGATAAAAAAAGCGCTGGAAAAAATAGGCTTCTGAACATATTCTGGCGCACATCACTGTTGGGGGACCACTGCTACGGTCCTGGTGTTCAGTGGTTACTTAAGGTTGCTGGCACTGGCCCTGTCTCTAAGATAGATTAATATCCTCTCTAGATTTCTAGGGTAAGGCTAGCAGCTGCGATTAGCCACAGCGGCTATCTTCTTCATCCACTGTTGGAGGCAGTATGCCTCTGAAAATCAGTTGCTGGGAATCACCAATGGGGAGAGTTCTTGTTGGGTTCAGGTTCTGCTTGCAGGCTTCCCAGAGGCATCTGATTGGCTCTTATTATGTCCTTACGTTGTACAGCTTTTAAGGACTGTGGGGGGTAGGGGGAAATCCTATTTACTCTGTGGGCACACCACCACGGGTTAGTTCAAAGCATAGTGTGGTGGGTTTCTTGTATGCATAGGTGTTGGGGCATTATTATTTTCTGTGTCTCTGCTTCTGACCAAACCTGGCACACGCTACAATGCTAGGCTCTTGGGTCATTGCACACTGCTTTTGCTCCAGGAATCGATATTGTCAGGGGCGTGTCACAGCGCCGGCTTGAACTAACACTTGGGCGGCCCATTTATTTATTCAACTGCGTATTGATCTGCTGAGCTGGGCTATGGCCTTGGGCTACGGCTCGGGGTTACATCCAGAATGGCGTCTGTACTGCAGTTCTGCGGGAGCGGAGACAAAGCACAGGTTGTGCTGCGATTTGTGCAGTTTCTCATCCCAATAAATTTATTTTTTCGTCTTCTTTTTTAAAAAAGGGACATAGGTTTCTAGCCCTTAGGGGTACCCTAGCAGAATCCAAAACTGCCTGAGGAATGCCTGAATGTGGAGGGTAAGGTACTCAAATGGCTACTAACCCTAAGTTCTATCTCCGTTGGCAGACGCTGCATGGCTCTGAATGCCAGTTGGCTGGGGTTCCAAAGTGGGGGGAGTTGCTGTTGCACTTAGGCCCTGCTTGCAAGTTTCCCTTAAGCATCTGATTGGGAACTGTGAGAACAGGATGCTGGACTACATTGACCCTTGACCTGATCCAAGAGGGCTCTTTCTGTGTCCTTCCAATCCCCCTTCCTGCAGTGGTCAGGAGTTGCCCTGTATCCACCCTTTCCCCTCCCCACAATTAACTGAAGAGATCTTGTGAAGTAGTAAAACCACACAGAATAAATTCATTCAAGTCAAATATAGTGGTGCAAAAGTCCTTAATTCGCAGGACCCTCACATGTGTTGCAGAATTTCTTGCAGAAATCATTACTCCCTGGTCCCTTCTGCAGAATTAACATGCAGCCGTGGTTGAAATCTTCTGTACCGTAAGGCTAAGCCAACAGGCCAACCCCATCTTGGCGCTTCCTTTTCTAGAGACCCCTGTCTACATACAATTCTATGGTCACTTCAAGAGTCATGTAAAGCACAGGTGGGGGAATCTCAGGCCTGGGGGCCAAAATGCAGCCCTCCATACATTTCCATCAGGCTCTCAGGACTCTTATAGGCCTTGCCCTTTCCTAGCCCCACCTCCATTCTCATGCCATGCCCCTCACTGACCCTCTTCTCTCTCTGGCTGGAAAAGTTCATTGAACTGTGATAATGACTCTTGCTTGCCTGGATGAGAGGGAGGGTGTAGGCACCTGGATTTTGCATTGCTTGAATGTAGCCTGCTGTACAGAGGTAAGAGCCACATCTGGCTGCAGGAGTTGCTGGAAGGAGGTGTACAAGATGCCATCCAGTCAAATTCTGTGTGTATATAGGGAACACCTCCCCTTGCTGTCAATCTTAATTGTCCTGCTTTTCAAAAATTTCCAGAGTTGAGACCTTGGAGAGAAGGTGGGATGTCTTCTGGGTCTTCCTGCCATCTTTCTTCTGGTCCTCAGTTTCTTATCCCTCAATTCCACCTGTCTGCCACGTGGGCTCCTGTGGAGTTGGCATGGGAGCGACTGGGTGAAGGGCCTGCAAAACCCACTTTCTCTCATCCTTGTGTGTCCCCCCCCCCCCCAATTTTCAGTATCTTGACTCTCTCCTAGTCTTCAAATGTGTGAAGACATGTACTTTGCTAATGATTCCTAAATATAGCAGCTGTTCGGTGCACCTGTTAAGCTGTCAAATGTTGCCACAGCCTAGCCACTCTTGCTATTTGTTGGAGCTGCTGGTTTGTCCCGCATCCCCACTCGCCAGCGGCTTGACGAGTTCCCTCAGGGCCCCCCACAAAAGCTTTAGAAAGTGAACTCCAGGCTGAGAAGCAGAACTCTTAATGAGAGCCAGCAATTCCCGCCCCCCCCCCTTTGTGTTTTGGTTAGGAAGTCCTTGGGAGGCCTGGCTTAGTTCTTTTTCCGTTCACCTTCATCCAGGGGTGGAGGGTGGGGCTATGTCACCTAACGTTCTGTAATATATCCTAAATGCCCGTGGAACAATATCCAGGTAATTCGGCAAGGGATAACAAGGGGGAGTGAAATTAACGACTACAGTGCAGCTGCTTCTGCATCCAAAGCAGGTGCTCTATCACTGAACTTTGGCCCTGTCCCTTGAGAAAAAGGAATGTAGAAATCTGCCTTCTACTGAGCCAGACCGTTGGTCTGTCAACCTGCATTGACTGGCATTGGCTCTCCAGAGTTTTAGACCAAAGTCTTCCCTAGCCTCAACTGGAGATGCTGAGGATTGAACCTGTGACCTTCTACTGATGCTGTGCCACTGAGCAAGTAATCATTGCAAGCTCAGCGATGCATCCTCCCCTCCCTCCTCATGGTGCCATCCTGCTCCCCTAGGGCCAAAGTAGGCATTACGGTAAATGCGTGGTTAGTGTGGAGAATAGCACACACTCCTGCATAGTTCTTGCTTCCCCTCCCTTTGGAGCATCTCCTACAACAACACAAGAAGAGATTCCCTTTTGTCTGCAACCACCTCCTCTTCTCTCCCCCCCCCTCCCCCAAATTCACAGGCATGCACAATTACTAACAGCGATAAGCTCAGGTCTCCAAAAAATCCAGGAAAATCACTCTTTGTTGCATGGCAAATAAAGCAAGCCTATAGGGAAAATAACCATAAATGTTCATTATTTGTACAGGAAAATCAATTTGTAGGCCAATTGACCAAACAAAGTAATGCAATTTGCTGGAAAATCTCTTCTACACCCCCACCCCCATGTAGTAGACAAATCATCAAGCAGGTTGTGAATGGAAACCTAAATTTGTGCACGCACACACACATATTTCTTATGGGCTTGGTGTGGAATTTATGTGTTCTTGGGGAGGGGGAAGAGAAAGCTTATATGGAAGGGCAGAGGGCAATGGAGATCTTCATACAAATTCTCTAAGAGGCGTTTGCAATTTCATACCCTTCCTTAAAAAAGAAAAGTTTCCAGCATAGTGAACAACGTGGAGGACTTCTATGGGTGGTAATCATGTGGTGGACTCCCAGATACTTGCAAGAGTTTAGGAGAAGATGGGGGATGCTTTTTCTAAAGGACCACTCTGAGGGAAAGCACCTTAGGTCAGTGGTAAGCACCTGCCTTTCATGTAGGAGGTCCCAGGTTCAGCCTTGAACTTGGCCTGGAAACAAATTGGCAGCCAGTCCAGCAACCCTTTGAGGCAGGTTAGGTTGACAAGGAATGATTGGCCCAACATCTCCTGTGGAGCGTCATAGCTGAGCTGGTGTTAGAACCTTGGCTTCCCTGGTCCTAGTCTGACCCCCTTAATGCTACACCACATTAGCTGCCTTGTTTTCCATTGTTTTTCTGCTGATCTGGTCCAAATATTAAAGAGAACACATTTCTTGGATGAAACTGAGTGAAATGTGGAAGGTACATAATGCCCATACAAATTTACTTGAATAAGCTCTCCATTGTACACAATATGAGTTTCCATTTCCAGACCATCACAACCTATGTAGGGCTGTAGCTCAGTGACAGAGCTCTTGCTTGCATTCAGAATATCCCAGGTATCTCAACATAGGGCTTGGAGAGACCCAGGAGAGCTGCTACCAGTCTGTGTAGATCAGGGGTCGGCAAGGTTTACCTGCTGTGGGCCGCTTAACTCCTGCGGAGATTGCTTCATGGGCCGGAGTGCGAGTGTGTGATTTCGGTGTCTGCATATGCACAGACGTGATTTCCAGCACAGAGGAGGCATGCATGGCTTCCCATTGGCTGCAGGAGCTTCCTGCTGCCAATGGGAGGCTGCCCAGCGTCGTGGAAGGCGGTCCCTGCTCCACGCCAGTTTAGTGTGGCACGCAGGTGGCGGGGGTCCATGGGCTGGTTATGCGACCTCCATGGGCCTTAGGTTGCCTATGCCTGGTGTAGATAGTTCTGAATCATATGGACCCAGCAGACTGACTTTGTATAAGGCAGTTGTTGATAAGTGCCAGCTTGGGGATCTGAAAGTACTTTACGGGTGCTTTCCAGGCGGGATTTAGTCAATAAGGGCAAATTCACATTAGACAATTATAATTGATTGGGAGGCCTTGCACAACAAACCTGCTTCTCCAAAAGATCAGACTTCTTGCAGTATGAATGATGATGGGAAAATGCAGCAGAATGTGTGGGACAACACCTGCTTTTACTCCTTGCAAACAAATCAGAATGAAAACTCATTAAATAGCCAACATGATCTAATCTCTTTGCAAACAAATCAGGATGGATGCTCAATATGGGTGCACAGTTGCGGAGAATTCTGGCATAGAAATGCGCTGTGACTTAGTCCAGGTCAGATGTGAAACTGGGAATATTCTCTCTCTCTCTCTCTCTCTCTCTCTCTCTCTCTCTCTCTCACACACACACACACACACACACACACACACACACCTCCCTTTTGATCCTTTCCACTCTCCCTCCTTCCACATTTCCAGGTGGTCGGGATGCTGTCTTTTATCCCACCACCAAAATAATAGCAGGAGCAAGTTCAGAAAGGAGGCTTCTCGGTTCTCTTGTCTAGAAGCTACTGCTCTCTTGACCTCTAGAAATTATCCATCCTGTCTCAAACAGATGTGGATCAAAAGAGTCGAAAGGTGCAAAGAATTTACCATCTGCCTTCAGTGCTCGTTTATTGGCACCTTGAGTAAATGCAAGCAGATTATCTCCGAAGCCCAGGCTTTTCTTTCAGCCGCCTCCCCCCACCCCCAATCCTGCCTTCCTAAGCAATAAGGAATTTTTAGCCGAAGTGGCATCTAGATCCAAAGAGTAATTTAGACCGAAGCCTGATTTGATGGAATAAAATTGTTCAGGGGCTCCCTTGACAAAGCTATTAAGGAAACTTTCTAGTTTCCAAATTACAACACCCACCCCACCGCGGGGAGTAAGGCAATATAGGACCTGGAGAAGGGAAGCGAGGACGTGAGGAGTTTGAATACCGCCAAGGTCAGAAAACTTGGCCAGTTCTGCTTTCCACCCATTGCGCGCCTGCAAATGTTTCTCACAGTTCCTTGGCGACAAGCAGAAGGCCAGGAAGCCGGGAGTAATTCATAAATTCTAGCAAACTCTTAATATGTTCCGGGTTGGGAAGAGTTTAGTTGGAAAGCAGAGCACTGATGAAAACATTTGTGAGTGGAGATTGTGAGGTCCCAAGGCAGGGGTCGCCAGTTTGGTGCTTGTGGGCATGGCAGTGGTGCCCTTTTAGGTCTTCCTGCTGGTACCCACAAAGCCTCTGGGCCACCATCCCGACCCACACTGCTCCATTGGTTAAGAGGGTGGTTGAAAAGTTCACTGAGTTAAAAGAGCAAGTTGAAGAGTTACATTCTTCCCCACTTTGTCTGTCAGCTCTATGTGCGTTCTGAGGCTTGAATCAGTTCTGCAGGACCTGACCTTTTTCTCAGATCCCTTGAAAAAGCAAGCGTCTGCATGCACTTCCTTTCCCAATGGCCTGTATCCAACGAAAGTCCGATTAAAATTTGACCCATTGAAATTTATGGACCTGAGCTGGTCAATCTTCTCTCTCTTGGGGGAGGGGGAGAGAATCTCGGGTCTGATTTCAGGGATTTTTTGGGGTGGGGTGGGGGCTTGTAGGCAGCTGATGAGTCAGGAGCCAGAACTCATGAAACTCAATCTGTTCCAGACCAAAAAAAGAGAATACACTTGGCCTCTCCGGTTTTCATGATGGTTTTGGACTCTTCCAGTTTCCAAGTGTCCAGATTCCAACTCGCTGGAGGAAAAAGGATGCCAAAATCAGCTGCTTCTGCTGAAAGAAACTGACGTTTCTTTGAGTTTGGTCGCCCAGGCAGGTTTCTACCCCCTAGGAACACGGGAACCCTCCCAACAGATGTTCTGCCAAAGTAACCGACATGTGGAATTTCCCCATGGTGGAATTTACTGGTATCCTGGGGCGGCAGAAAAGCTCAGTGCTGTTCCAGGTCCTGGGCTAAGGCAAAGCACGGAAGAATCCGGGTGGCTTCAGTTTTACGAGCTGACAGGGCCAATATTTACCTCTTTGCTCTAAATTCTCTGCTCAGTTCAGAAGGCTAAAGCTACAATCCTTCCTGAGGAATAAGCCCTATTGAAACACAGCGAAGCTTGCTTCTGAACACAGAAAAGGGATTGGGCGGCATTAACCGAATTCAAGATTATTTTGAAAAACCAATCCTTGCATGGAGGAGGAGGAGGAATCGATGGTATGTGGAACCTGCAACAAAATGTTGCAGCGTATGGACTGCTTCTGTTCAGGATTCCTGCTGCTCCACTCCATTCCTACCACCACCAGGCAGTCAGCAAGCATTCCGTTAATACTGAGCATGTTTAGTTCTCATTGGGCTGTTTCGGGGTTTGCCTTCAAGATTTATTTGTTGTTGTTTGAAAAGAAGTCTTGCATTTATGTAAACTTCAGGGCTCCATCAAGCCTGCCGACACCTCCCTTTTGGGCATGGAGAGTGCTGTTCTGACAACATATGGATTGGTACTCACAGCCTGAACATCCGATGTGGAAGGGATGATAATTACTTTGTTCTGCCTCCGTTGTCAGAGGCAAAATGCCTCTGCATACCAGTTGCTGGAGACTACAGGAAAGGGAGAGTTCCGGTTGAGCAGAGGTCCTGCTTGCAGGCTTTCCATTGGGGCATCTGGTTGGCCACTGTGAGTACAGACGGGATGTTAGACTAGATGGGCCACTGACCTGATACAACAGGGCTATTCTTATCGATAATTTATGTTGCCTGGAATTTTTTCCTTTTAATAAATAGAAAAAGGTATTAAAATACACCACTAAAACAATACAGATCATTGTTAAAGTGACTGGCTAATAACAAAAAGAAACAGCTGCAAAGGCCCTTTGGCATATAAAAAGATGTTCAGGAGACACTTGAAAGCAAAAAGTGAGGGTGCCTGTTGCATCTTTGCTTGTATGGGACTGGCAACACTAAAATTCTCTGCTCAGACTCATATTAAAGTTTTGTGCCAAGAAAAACCACATTCTGTAACCTGGATAAATTATTTCAGTGGGCCAAGTTTGCACAATCTTTCAAAATTTGCATAATTTATTTTGGTTTCTCGTGGGATCAGGAGAGATAGTGAAATGCCACACTCAGTTTCCTGAAAATACCTCTGACTTCTGAGATTTCAGCCGCCGTTGCTAGCGCCCTTTCAAAACATAGCTCTGTAACTAGAAGGGCTAGGAACTTGCTTTAAAGAAATTCAAAGAAGCTGAATTCTGCCCTGCACGTTGTGAATTGGATTCAACTGTCTCCTTTTCTGGTGGCAAAGTCTTCTCTCAGCTGAAGACTTCCAAGCAGGGGGCAGCCTTCTGCTTTAACGAATCTTGTTCCTTGCTGAGAAGAAAGGTTTCTTAGCCCAATGCTCTGCTACCATGTCTTTGTGTCTTGAAGGACCAGCTTCAGAGCATGACTTCCTGTTGTGCTGAAAAGGGGATCTCCAGGTCTTGATGTGACCTAAGAATCTTCCCTTCTCTGAAACATCTGGAGCATTTTCAGAAAGACTGCTTTAAAAAATAGGTTTTGAAAAACCAATCCCCCCCCCCATCTCTGTGTTATATGTTTTCCACAATATATTCTTTTTTTTTATGGGGGGGAGTGAGGGGCAGAGAGTTAAAACATCCATCATTGAGACAGGTTAGGTAGGGAAGGAGGTGTGGAGATGGTCTCACGGGAATTAGAGGCAGAAAGTTTGCCATTTCTTTGAGCTTAGTAGTGGTCCAGGATATTTTCCAGTCATGCAGCTGGGTTTGGTCACATCCAGGCCTGTTTGTTAAACACTCATTTTGATTAGTTTATGAGAAAGTTAGATGATGCTGGCTATTGATTGAGCCTTCGTTTTTATTTGATAGCGGAGAGGTTAGACAGTAGTGCCGCAAGCAAATGTTATTTCACACTCTTCAGTGTGTTTCCCATCACTTTCCTTACTGCAAGAAGTCACATTGGGGGGGTAGTGGTGGAGAACCAGGTTTTCATGGGCAAGAGCTACAACTCAGCTTTAATTACGTAACCTGAATTTGCCGATAGCAGTTGAATCTCACTTGAAAATATGAACAGTCTTCGGAAGGAATACCAGCAAAGTAACTTCCATTTATTATGGCAGAAATTTTCATGGACTGCAGTCCACATATCGCCTATTGCTGTCAAGTCCATAGCAGAAGGCAGCTAATGCTACAGCACTTTGTTCTATTACTAGAGATAGGGGAGAAATCTGATTCAGTTTACATTAAAAGGCAAAACTGCTTTTAACAATCTGAAACAATAGAAGAACCTAAGCACAGCCCCCTTTTGAAGTCCACCCTTTTCAGAATTTTGCAGTGCAGTTCTCCAGCCAGGTAAAGTGCCCCAGAAATCAGAATGCATATGTTAGGGTAAAATATGCATTATGTTAAGGGAAATTGCTTTGCAATAATGTGTACCTTAGACAAAACTGCAGTAATAAATGTGTGTATTGGGAGAAATTCGTGCTAATTTTCAGGAGGACTTTAAAAAAATTAAAATTGCAAATTGATGGGGAACTGTGGAGAGCTGAACTTAATGAGAAACAGAGAGAAACCAAAACTGAAAAGTTTGCCTCATCCCTAAGGATTAGACAGAAGTGTGTTCAGCGGAGCTTAGTCCCTAGAAGACATGTTTAGGATAGCAGAACACTGTGGAACCTTGGTTCTCAAACGGCTTAGTTGACAGACAAATCTGCTCCCGAACACCAAAAACCCGGAAGTAAGTGTTCTGGTTTTCGAAAGTTTTTCGGAAGCCGAACATCCAACGTGGCTTCCACTTGAGTGCAGGAAGCTCCTGCAGCCAATCAGAAGCCACGCCTCAGTTTTCAAACATTTCGGAAGTCGAACGGACTTCCGGAACGAATTGTGTTCAAGAACTAAGGTACCACTGTAATTCCTATAAGAACATAAGAGCCTGAGTGCTGGAACAAGCCGGTGGCCCGTCTAGTCCCAACGTCCTGTTCTCACAGTGGCCAACCAGATGCCCTGGTGGTAAGCAAGCCCACAAACAGGACCTCACCACAAGATGACTCTCCTCCCCTGTCGTTTTGTGGAAGTGTGTGCATGTGGGTGTTCTGCAGAGCAGGATGTGCTCTTTGGGCTCTACCTAACTTTCCCCCATTTCTCCCAAGACCTCCTGTCATAAGGGTTGCCTGGCTTCATTTGTGGCTGCACAGTGTGAATTCCTATCCGTATGAGAGATGCACTGCATTAGCAATTGGGCGAGGAACTAGGCCGCTTTTGACAGGTGATGAGGGAAGCGCGCTTGGCAGCAAAGCCTGCGGAGAGAGCTTGCCTCTTCTTTTATTCATTTCCTCATTACTTGAGCGTCGGAGCAGAGGACGGCACGGAACCCGAGAAGCTTGTTTTATCAGCGGCCTGGGTTTTAATAGCAAAGCTGGTTAAGCACCAGGAAGTGAGGCGAGGGCTGCCCCAGCCCCTGGATTTGCTATCGAAACAAATCGGCGGCGTTGAGACGCTGGCTTGCGATGTGTAATGAAGGCCTGGGGGAGAGACGGGGGGCTTATTTGGGCACCTGGTGTGACCCTTTTGGTAATCGCAGCTGGCTTTAAAACAGACGGGGGGCGGGAATCGGGGAAGGACAGAGGACTCTCCCTGAGGAACTCTTGGTATGGCTTCTTAATAAGAAATTTGTGGGCCTTCCCTTTTCTCCTCCCAGCCGTGGTTTCCAGGCTCCTGGAGGGCAACCAAACCTTCGTGTGTCAGTAACAAGGGAATGAAAACAAGGGAATGAAAACTTTGGGGCCTCCTCTCCATATGGAGCTCATTTGACTTCTCTCTCTCTGTGGTCTGTGGTGATGGTAGACAAAAAGCACCTTCGGCCTCCACCCAAGAGGCTCTGTGAGGTGACCAGGCAGTGATGGGGGGGTGGCATCTTTACGGATAGCAAGGGACCCACGAGACTGAGTCTAGCTAGGTAGGAGAAGAACCCAGTCCCTCCTACATGCCAAGTACGTGTTCTGCCACTGAGCTCTACACAACCTCTCTTGCATACGTGTTTGCAGCTGCCTTTATTTGTTCATTTGCCAGGAAGGCGAAAAGTGTGTTGGTTGGAGCTAAACTGCTCAGGAGTTGGCTTCCCCTCTCCACATAAGAAGCAGCCTGTAGCTGGATCCGGCCAAAGGCCCATCTAGTACAGTTTCCATAGTGCTAATTTTTTTTTATTTAGTTTTCATAGTGGACACCCAGATGGCTCAAAGAAGCCCACAGGCACCAGCCCTCCTTCACTGCTACTTATATGAACATAATAAGAGACTTACTGGGTCAGGCCAGAGGCTGACCTATTGACCAACAAGGTGCATATGGGGAGCCCGTGAGCAGAAGCTGAGCACAAAAGAGCTCTCCTCACCTGCTGGTGCCAGCAACTGACATACTGTCTCTGACAGGGGAGGAAGAACATAACCAGTGTGACTGGTAGCCACAGTGAAGATGCCCTGTCCTCTGTCAAGATGCAATATTTTCTGCCCCCCCCCCAAATGTCCAGCCTTTCCCACCACATGACTTCACATAAGCTTCTCTCTCTGGTCTCTCTCACTCTCCCCGGTCTCCCCCCCACCCCCAACCAACACATTGCAAATTCCGCCCTAGCTGAGGCCTCGGCGTCTCTGGGATCAATTAAATGCTCGCCGGGGACCTGCTGGAAGGAATCCTTCCTCGTTTTCTGGCAGCTGTGCTACATCACAACCAGGGCGTTGATACGCTTTGACCTTCCCTCTGAGAACAGGGGTCCTTCCTTTCCTCCTCCCCCTTCTTCTTGTACTTTCCAACCCTCCGTTCTCATCTGGAAGATCTGTCTCGGTTATTTCCTATTCTTCTGCGGAAAAACGTCGTCTTCTCTTTTTATTTTTTAAATGGGCTGGGGAAAATGTGGCTTAATATGGGAGTTACGATGGAAGGGTTAGTTTGGGTGGGTGGTTTGGGGGTGCTTTTGTCTTAACAACTTGGCTAACCTTGACTGGCTCCTCTTTTAGTGGAAATTTTAGCCTCCTTTCCATCTTTGATTTCCATCTTCTTGGGAGACCCGGAGCGCTCTTCAACATGGGGATAAAACCAAAGCAATGACATATTATTAAAATGCATATTTAAACTCTAGCTCTCACCAGGGCCAATTAGAGCGAGGAGCAGTGGTCAGGCAGGAGGGCCATTTGCCGGGCCCTCAGGCTCAAAGGAGGCCTCGGATTTAATTGTGTGGCATTTGATAAGTTTCACCAGTTGCCTTTAATGCAGATCAGAGCAGAATATGACATGCGCGCTCAGCTTAGAGCTGCAGATTTAAGCAAATATGAGATGTGATTTGGGGAAAGAGGTAGGCTTGTAGGCATTATTAATCCTAATCAGAGTAGACCAATTTAACAGAACTCAGGATAGCTCAGTCGGAAGAATGTGGGGCTGTTCAGCTTAGGGTCATGTGTTTGAGCCCCACGTTGGGCAAAAGATTCCTGCACTGCAGGAGGGTTGGACTAGATGACGTCCGTCCTCCCTTCCAACTCTACAATTCTCTGAAATAAAGGAATGTTACTAACTTAGAATAATTAATTTTAATGGGGAGAATACTGCTGCACTGATGTCCTGCTTTTTGAAAGTGTTACTGGCGTCTGGCTGGCCAACAGGATGATGGGCTAGATGGACCTTTGGCTCTTCTTATATTGTCATATCAACACATTCAAAAACATAATAAATAAGTCAAGAGGCAGAAGATAAAATTTGGGTCTCTTCCCTGCCCCCCAGCACACAATGATGCACAGTACTCTTATTAGCAAGGGAGGGTTATCTCAGGGTTATAAAAGGAGGCCACATCCAAAGGGACTTCCTTTGGGCTGATCCAGTGTTTGTACTGGAAGTGAACAAAGCTAGGACTCTCTTAAAATGCCGTTTAAAATTTTTTGGAGGCTGTGCATGTCCGGCGGTGGTGATGGTTTTCCCAGGCAGGATGCTGGACTAGTAACTGTGAAATGTTTCAGATGTTTGATATATGCTTCAGTTGCTGTGTTACTCCCCGAGAAGGAAACAAACCCAGAACAAATTAGGACCTTGAATTCAGCCAACTTTTTCCTAGCACCTAATTTTTAGTGTCTAGGAAACCTCTTTTCCACTATGGTATCTGTGAGGCTCAGACCAGTGGCAGGTTATTTGCAAGCCTCTTAGCCATTGGCTGAGGTGTTGTGATGACACGGAACATTTATGAACATTCCAATTGTTCAGGGTAGTGTGCCAGTAATAGAAATTATGCAGTAGGTTATAAGCGTGGGACTATGTTTCACATGTTGATGCAAAGTTCTTGGTCACATCTTTGGGTTGCATGCAGCTAAATCCTACTCAGGGTAGATCCATTGAAATGAATGGACCTAAGTTGTGTTAATTTCAGTGGGGTCTACTCTGAAAAGGACGAGCATTGTCTACATTCCGTTGTCTTCAGGACTCTTAATACACATTTGGTAATCTGCAAAACATCAGCACTAGTGGTGGTTAAATAAAGTGGATTAGAATCATGCTGAAGTAAAGTGCAAGCCTGCCCATTGGCCTGCAGTGCTAGGAATCTAATCTGAGTAGAACTAGCATTGACTACAACCCATTAACTTTGATGAGTTAGGTTAATCTGGAGGAATGACTGTGGTATTATAGGGTGGCATTCAGCTAAGTTTGACTCCGGGTGGACCTGTTGAAAATAATGGACCCAACTTAATAAAATTTAGTTTCATGCCACTCTGTGGTGTGTTTGCATTCAGCCAGCAGTAGTGCAACAGGAGCAGTGTGTGTGTGTGTGTGTGTGTGTGTGTGTGCGCGCGCGCACCCCTGCCCCTGCCCTGGGGCAGAAGAGAAGTTAAGCAAAAAGCCCAACAGTGGGCAAAAGATTCTTGTATTGCAGGGGTTTGGACTAGATGACCCTCAAGGAGCCCTTCCAACTCTACAATTCTATGATTCTAAGTTCTGTTCTTCTGGAACAGATCATTCCTGCTTGAAAGCCCAGTGTGTAAATGTGTCTGTAGTCCAAAGCATATGGGCACCAGGTTGGGGGAGAGGCTGTGTTAGAGTCGCAAATGCAGGCCACTTGACCCAGAAGCGTGCACTTGAGCCACCCCTGATTGTGAGCCTGGCAGGGCTGTTAAAGGAAGCTTAGCAGGACCCCCTATTTCTCTCTGTGTGGGGCTCTGAATAGTTTCCGCAAGGGCTGTTCTCAATCCCCAACACACACCCTCTGTTCCTTCCCCCTTCTCTAGTTAAGTATGATGAGTCCCTGAGCAGCCACTGAGACCAAGTAACTGCTCTTAGGTACCATAATGGCCATTAAATGATTTTTATGAGCTGAGATCGGCACCGTCCCCCTCCTCAGCTTCTGGAGCCGCACTCGAGGCAGTCCCGTGGCAGTTGTGTGTTGGGAATTTGCAGGCCGCTGACTCTTAATTGATGCGATAAATTGTGACTTAGCGGGAAAGAGGTGCACTGCGACATCTAGCTGTGGGGGTGGAGGGGGGAGGTTAGGCATTGAGCTCTGGGGGTCCCTGGCGAAAGCACCAATTGCTGGAGTAAATGCTCAATATAGGTGCTGTGCTCAGATTTCCAGGAATGGCTTCAATTAAAAAAACAACCAGGAGTGTCATTTTTGTTAGGGTGCAACTGAATACTTTGTTGCATATTTGGAACCTTCCTGTGTTGGTTGCTGAATACTGTATGTAAAATATTTTTTGGGGGGGGAATGCGGAGGCATTTTTAGAGTGGCAAGTGGGAGGGGTATTTAACCCTTTTGTGCCGGCCACTTTTTTCCTCTGCAGTCTCCCATCCACTGCTGTTTCCTCCCATTTCTCAGGGTTCCCATGCACCATGGTGCATTAAACTATGGTTTATTAAACCATGGCATAGCATTACAATGAAACCTTGGTTCTCGAACTGCTTAGTTGACAAACAAATCGGCTCCCAAATGCCGAAAACCCAGAAGCAAGTGTTCCGGTTTTTGAACGTTTTTCGGAAGCCGAACAACCGACGCGGCTTCCGCTTTAAGCTCCTGCAGCCAATCGGAAGCCGCTCCTTGGTTTCGGTTTTGGGAGTCGAATGGATTGCGTTTGAGAACCAAGGTTCCACTGTACTTGTGAGCCCAGCTGCTTAGCTATGGTTTATTAACTATGGATAAAGATTACTCATTAATTAAAGCATCTACTTGGTTTACAAAATTAGTTAATGCTAACCACATATTAGAATTGCATACGAATCCAGTCTCCTGCCAAACTGGTTAAGGAGCTATCACCACCCAACAGCTAAAGAGCTGTGGAAAAAGAGCCACAAAAGATTCAGACAAAGGCTCAGCAGCCTTTTCTGGTGCTTTTAATCATTCTGTAATGTAAGAAACCAAGGTCTAATTGATAATCTGCTGTACGCCTCAGCTTTGATGATGGTTTGTTCACACCATTAACATTAACTATTGTTTGTTTTGCATAAGGATTATGGAGGTGTCAACAGAGCCACACCAACAGATGACTGACTTTATTTAAAAAACCTCCCCCCTTCAGCACATCTTGATTGAGTCACCTAATCTGATCTTTTCCTCTTTCTCTCCCCCACCCCTCCTCCGACTCCGGATTTCTCCTCTTCTGCAGAATCGGGGTCGCCTTGCTGAGAAGAGGACCATCCCCTTGCCTCCTACCAGGACCCCAAAGAAAGAGCTTCCCTCCATTTTCTCACACAGTGACGACAGTGAGGAGAGCGACAAGGTCAACGGTCATCACCCTGATGTCAAGCAAGAGGAGGATTTGCATATTAGTATCATGAAAAGAAGGTAATTTTGTTTATTGCAATTTCCTATCTCACCCCCACACCCCAAAGCATTGAGTGTGAGTTGATCATTTGTGCTCCTACCCCAGCGGTTGCAAGTTGTGAGACTGCAAAAAGTCTCTGATTGGATGGCTGCATATCCCCTTTGAAAGCCATTGGTTGACATGCTGTGATGTCATGTAGTGCTCATAAAAATCCATATGCCCTGAAAGCAAGCCTAGACGGTAAGATTCTGTAATCACACTTCTTGTAGAAGAGTTATGCCATAAAAAACATACCGTATTTTCCCCTCTATAACACGCAGATTTTTTCTTCTAAAAAGGAAGGGGAAATGTCTGTGCGTGTTATAGAGCGAATGTGTGGTCTCTGGAGCAGAAAAATCAGGAAAAAATCAAATCGCGCTTCACGGAGAAGGGAAACCTGAAAAGAGGAAGCGGCTGCTTTCCTGCATTCTGCCTCAGGGTCTTACTGCCCACCCTCCTCTGTTTTGTTGCTGTGTTTGCTCAAACGGAACAAAGAGCAGGGAAAGCCCCTCCCCTCCAGGCAAGCAGAGGGGAAAGTGTCGACTCTGTGCTCCGGTACTGCTGGGGGAGAGGGAGGGGGGGGAGGGAGGGAGGGAGAGAGAGAGAGAGAGATGGCTGGCTTGGGTGGGGGGAAACTTTTGCATTTCTTTCTTCCCTCCCGTTAAATCCCTCTCCTGCATTCTTAGCCAGCTGCTTCTCTGCACACCCCTCTCATGTCCCTTCTTTGTTTTTCCTTCGCTCCCCACTTAAAATGTGGTTACAAAGCATAGATCCACATGGATCCTCAGGATCTTTGCATTGGGTCACCCCAAATTCACCATCAGATCACATAGCATGTCCATGGCTACAGCCTGCCCCCCCAAAATCACGCACCCACTGTTGCCTGGGGCTGCAATGGTGCAAAAACGTGGTTAAAAAGCATGGATCCACATGGATCCTCAGGATCTTTGCATTGGGTCACCCCAAATTCACCATCAGATCACATAGCATGCCCATGGCTACAGCCTGCACCAAAAAAATCACGCACCCACTGTTGCCTGGGGCTGCAATGGTGCAAAAATGTGGTTACAAAGCATGGATCCACATGGATCCTCAGGATCTTTGCATTGGGTCACCCCAAATTCACCATCAGATCACATGTCTGTGGCCACAGCATGAAGCACAAAAATGATACATCCACTGTTTCATTCAGAATGTTTTTTCCCTTGTTTTCCTCCTCTAAAAACGATGTGCGTGTTATGGTCAGGTGCGTGTTATAGAGCGAAAAATACGGTATTTGTTGTGCTTTCCCCACCTCCCTGGTCATAATAGATTCCAGGGGCAGTGGGTTTGGTTTTCTTTAGAGGAGAGATCACTGGAGATTTGATTGCCATTTAAAAATATTTGCATTATTTACAAGTGTACAAGTACAGACAAAGACTCCATTGGAGCAGATATGCTACCCCTCATCAAGGGGGTCCCAGGTTCAATCCCCAGCATCTCCAACTAGGGCTGGGAGAAACGCTGGAGAGCTGCTGCCAGTCAGTGCTGACAATACTGAGCTAGATGGACCAATGGTCTGATTCAGTATAAAACAACTTCCTATATTCTACACCCCTGGCAATGTAGCTGCCACGGGTAGAGGAGAGGCAATTTTTCCCTCTGGGGAAACAAAGCAATTCCCAAAGAGAGTCCAGACTTTGGATTCCTCTGGGAAAGCGTGCATTGTGTAATACCTTGTAACGGAGAGGCAATGAAAATCTATTGCAGCTGTGTCTCATTGCCCTCCACCCCCCAAGTGTATCATTACAGCTATTCTTGATCATCATCACCACCACCATCCTCTCCCTGCGCTCGCTAATGCACAGAGTTGCTTGGATTCCGAAACAAGCCCTATAAAAACAAAGGAATGGGAGAGCAAAGGCGTGTAATTGCTTTTCTAGTTCTGTGTGTGAGGGGGTTTTATGTGCCTGTTGCTTGCCAGTCACTAAGCCGTTTTCCTCCCACTTTGCCGGGTCGCCAGCAGCAGAGGTCTGGGGAGCTGGAGTGGCACAGCATCTCCTCCCCCCAACCCCCACCCCAGCTGAAAAAGAAGCATCTCTGACTTGACACCCTGTTTCTTGTGGCCATTAGTTGTGGATGCAGTTTATTAATTCCGCATGTAAAGCTGGGCAATAGGTCTGCGTCCTTCCCCACCACGGGTGCGCGATGTGCTATGGAGCCAGGCACAAAGCGTCTCCAAATTGTTCATCCTTCCTTTTTAACTACCCATTTAATTCAGCGCCTCTGTTCCAGTAGCCCTGCTTTGTCTTACTAAGGAGGGAGGCGAATAGTTTGTTAGATGAATACCCAGGGTTTGCAAACCAATAAAATGCTTTTATCTTCAGAATCTTAATTATAGTGATTTGCTTGGGCTCATTGGCGAAAAAATACAGTCAGGAAAGAGAGAAGAGGAGCGAAAGTTTTAACTATTCGTCGTTGGCTTGGCCATCTACTAAAGTGGTTTCCTCTGAGATTTTGCATCCCAGTTTTGTGCATAACGTACACCAGTGGGGCTTGCCTCCCAGTAAGAGTGTACCTGTGATTTCAGCCTCGCTCTGTTTTCATGGAAGGTCTCAAGGCTAGAAAAATCCCCAGTTGGCTACGTCCTTGGCTACAGATTTTAATTCTGAAACCAATGAGTTCAGAATACTTTGCCGTGCACTTTTAAGCCAGTCTTTCTCAGCATAGTGCCCTCCAGTTGTTTGGACTCCAACTTTCCTCAACCCGAACCAACCTGGCCAATTGTCCAGGATACTATAATCTTGTTTGTTTTCTGTCTGAAGATCTCAGGGCATTTCACAGAATAAAAATACAAGATAAAACAACACAAATATACAATAAAAAGAAGAACAAAAGCAAAACAGGTTATAACCCTCCTCTAGAGGTTCCCTGCCCTGTGTTAAGCCATGGCTTAGTGTGTTGAGAAGATGTCTGTCTATGTCTCCTGGTTTTTGTCTTCCCTCTCTTCTGCTTTCTTTGCTCCACTGAGAGAGATTGGAGCTTGGAAGCTTTTGCTATCCCTTAACTCGTTCTTTCAATTACACTCTGGCCTATAGGCGACCTGGAATTGCAAGTGAGTGGTCTGCCAGAGGAGGCCTAGCAGCAAGTGGGGATGTTAGAGATAGGAAACTCGCTTCTTCCATGCCCAGCATAGGAATGCAACATTAAATTCTTCTCTTGGTAGCCACCAATAGACTAGTAAAACCTTTTTTCAGGTTAGTCCAAGCTCATCCTCCTGACCATGTGTGAGGGAAAGGGAGGAACACATGAGCCTGAGAGTAGGCCTGGCTCCACTAAAGCATGCTTTAATGTGATGTCTGAATATGGCCACTGAGTGTTTTTCAATCTCAGCTCCTTTCCCCCCCTACCCCGCCTACAAAAATAGTGCTGGCCTGCCATACAGGGTAGGAATGAGGATTACTGAGATCCTCTAAAGGTAAAGGTACCCCTGCCCGTACGGGCCAGTCTTGACAGACTCTAGGGTTGTGCGCCCATCTCACTCAAGAGGCCGGGGGCCAGCGCTGTCCGGAGACACTTCCGGGTCACGTGGCCAGCATGACATCGCTGCTCTGGCGAGCCAGAGCCGCACACGGAAACGCTGTTTACCTTCCCGCTAGTAAGCGGTCCCTATTTATCTACTTGCACCCGGGAGTGCTTTCGAACTGCTAGGTTGGCAGGCGCTGGGACCGAACAACGGGAGCGCACCCCGCTGCGGGGATTCGAACCGCCGACCTTTCGATCGGCAAGCTCTAGGCCCTGAGGCTTTTACCCACAGCGCCACCCGCGTCCCCCACTGAGATCCTCTATACCACTTCAAAATAGTACTACCGTATTTAACAGAGAATAATTTACAACTGTGTGGTTTGGAATATTAAGGAAGACACGTGGGGCTCAAGTAATTTATCTGAAAACTGTTTGCTTCCCTGAGAAACTAGCCATTCATTGATCTGCTTGTGATGTTAGCATTCCTTACTGCTCGGGGAACGCTGCCGGAATAGAATGTTGACAGACACTGCAGCTTCCGAAGGTGAAGCAAAAGGTCATAATGCCTGATAGCATGAAAATCCTTGGTAGATACAAATGGTCAGGAGGTGGGGGAAGCGACAGAGATGCAGCCTGGGCAGAATAAGCTGAAAAGGAAGAGGGTAGTGGAGCCAAGAGACACGAAGCTCCGGGCAAAGTTACTGAAGGAAGAGAGGGAGAAAGAGCTGGCAGGAAGCAAATAGGCTACTAAGTGAGCAATGGGTCACAAGTCAAAGAGCAGGTGCTGGTATTTCATGTCACGAAGAGTGAGGAACCCTTTTCAGTCCGGGGGCCGCATTTCCTTGTAGGCAATCTTATGAGGGCCACATGCTCGTGGTGGGTAGGTCCAGAGTGAGTAGGACAACAGAGGTGGCTCTTAGCCTTTGTACAGTAGCTCGGCGAGTTAGGTACTTCCTTGCATGCAAAGACAGGCTTTGGCGGATTGAACAGATGGAGACTAACAAGTTGATCCAGTGGTCGAGAACACAGTTTCTGCACCTCCTGTAGAGGGAAGCAAGGGGCAGATGGGGCTTGGGCTACATTCTCAGGTTGACATCTAGGAGAATGAAAACTCCTAAACCACCGCTGCTTGGAGCCCTAGACTTTGAGCTTCCCCACCCTTGGTTTAAACTAACCAGCTGAGTCACTAATAAAATAAGAAGCTAAGTAAGAAGAGCCCTGTTGGATCGGGCCGGCCAGTAGCCCATCATAGCCCATCATCTTGTTATCTCTTGACAACAAGATGCCTCTGGCAAACCGGCAGAGGACCTGAGAGCAACAAGACTCTCCTCACTTGAGATTCATCAACTGGCATCCCACAGTTATTTGGTGTCCCCTATAGTTTTTCTGCCTCTGGCTTGCGTTAAGTGGACCAACATTTTGTATCCTATTAGTATGTGTGTTTGAACGTGTCAGATCCTCACTCCAGCCCACCCACCCCAGAGACAGAATAGGAATCTGATGGAACTGTCTTCAGTTTCTATCAGCGACTAACAGCCACTTGTGGAAAAATCTACCTTTAGGTGCAGGCCCCTGCAGCTGACGTCAAGTGCCCCTACCAGCAAGAAGAAGCGCAACCAAAATGCGTCTTTTAAAACTGGCAACAGTCCTTTTGACTTGGGGCTGGTGGGGAATGCTCTTTTAAATTGGCAGTCTTGCGGGTTGAGCAGGCAAAACAGCTCCGGGGGTAGCTGGGATATTTTATTGGTGTCCCGCCAATGTGCTGGGAGTTGTCCGTACAGCCCGCAGTTATTCGAAGAAGAGAGGGGGAGAGGGTTGGGAAGAGAGACTACGGATTGGAACAAGGGAGGTGTGGAAAGATTGATGGATGAGGTTAAGGGAGGGTCAGATATACGTTTTTAGAATTCCCCTCATTTCGCCGCTGTTATTTTGACTGATGGGCTGAGTGTCTCTGTGGTTTAGCAGTGGGGGGGGGGCCTTTCGGTCCGCCCCCCCTCCCCCGTTTCGCTGCTTCCCCCCTTCCCCTGCCCCCATTTCCTTTCCACTTTGCCTCCAGTGAACCGGGTCACCGCGCCGTTCTTACCCAGACTTCCATCTTCTAATAGCAAAATTGCCAGCCTCCGTGAAGGCTTTAATGGTTTGGGGCTGTCAGTCTGTCAGCCGCATCCCTGGTGCTCTTAAGTGGAAATCTATTTCTGACATCCCTGAAGGCTGCTGCTCTTTGCCTCTCTAATTGATTGGAGTTCAAACCAAAGCAGCCCCCATTCTCCCACCCACCCCCCATTCTGCATCTCTGCTCCCCCACCCTCCTTACATGTTTCTGGCACTTGTGGGACGCAGCTGTGTGCAAAGGGGGCAGGGAGTGGGTCAGGTCTGTGGCTCCCATCTTCTCTGGGAACCTTCGTAAGTAGGAATCTCTCTACTGAGAATTATGCTCAACTAAATCCTCCTCAGAGCAGACCCATTTAAATTTATGTACCTACATTCAGTCATATTTATTACCATCCAAAGGGTCTACTCCCAAGTAGGACTAGCATTGGATACAGCTCAGTATCTCCAGCCAAACTTGTTCTTTTGAGACTTTAATGGGACCATCTACCCACTGGTGTATGTATGTGTGTGTTTGTTGCAAGTCATCATGGTAGTGTATGTTACGTAGATTTGTGTTTTATATTTTAAACGCGCCCCACAATCCTTGGATGAAGGGTGTATAGAAATTTAATTTTAAAAGATGATGATGATAAAAGACTCGTAAGATGCCCAGGTCTGGGATTTATATTCCATTGACAGAAGCGCCTGCCCTACAATTGATCAGTTAATCAGTTTATTTAGTGTTTTTGTGCCCTGCATTTCAGCAACAGAAAAGGGTCCCAGAGCAGCTTACATACAATAAGTTAAGCAAGACAAGTCCCTGCCTGCAAGCTTACAATCTAAAAAAAAAAATCACTAAAGGTAAGAGAGATAGGGAGGGAAGAGGAAAAAAGCAGACTTGGGCACTAATCCTTAAAGTAGTAGTTCTATTAGGTAGACAATCTGCCCCCTTTTGCAAAACTAAAATGTATGTTATGCAAAATTCCATACAACAGTATGTACAGTATATTATTAGGAGTTTGCATTAAAATGCTGATGAGTTTTCATGGGGCCTTCAAAAACAACAAAACACTGGAGACTGATGTAGAAATGTGGAGAACTAAATTTAAGACTGGAAAAATGAGAAATTGAGAGGAATCAAAGTTGGTGTGTTCACCCATCCCTATGTATAGAGTGGTCTCACTCACTGGATCATCGCCTTGTTGTGGGCAGTGGACCTGCACGTTCCTATGACCCTTGTAAGCAAAGCCGTCGGGAGTCCCATACTCCCACCAGGGTTGTCAAAGGGGAGGAGCTAGGAGCTAGACAAAGAGTGATCCAAGAAGTCCTCAACGGCAGAACAGGCAGAAGATAACAAGTGTTACGGTACAATGGCTGTGAAGGCAGATAGAACAGATTGCGGAAATTATCGAGGCATCTCTTTATTAGCTGCAGCCGGCAAATTCTTGCAACTCCTTGAAAGATTCCATCAACAGTATCTCTGGAAATTCTTACACATCACTTGGGAAGACAGCTGAACTACTGGAACTGGAAGAAGCAAAGATTCTTCAAAATCAACTTTGTTGGACTGGTCATGTTGTGCAGATGCCTGATGATCATCTTCCAAAGCAACTACTCTATTCTGAACTTAAAAATGGAAAGCGTAATGCTGGTGGTCAACAAACGAGGTTTAAAGACACTCTTAAAGCAAATCTTAAAAAATGTAGTATAAACACCAACAATTGGGAAATACTGGCCTGCGAGCGCTCCAGTTGGAGAACAGCCTTTACCCAAGGTGTCATGCACTTTGAGGATGCTCAAACTCAGGATGAAAGGGAGAAATGTGCTAAGAGGAAGGCACATTTGGCAAACCCTCCCTTTAATCAACGCCCCCACTGTGGAAGGACGGGTGGATCCAGAACTGGCCTCCGCAGTCACTTACGGACTCACTGTTAAGACTGTGTTCATGGAAGACAATCTTACTCTGCTACGAGTGATTGCTAAAGAAGTAGTAGTATAGAGAGGTGCTGTGGTTGGGACAGCGGGGAGGAGAAATCTCTAGGCCTGTTTGTACCACCATTCAAGGGCCCAGCTTCCTAGGTTCAGTTCTGGTTGGGCTTTTGCCACTGCATTCCCTGCCAGTTATGCTGTTCCTCAGCCTAGCCCTTTGGTGTTCTCCTGACATTTCCTCCTCCAGCACAGCTGCTTGCTGCTGCCGCCGCTTCATAGTAATGACTGTCACCCTAATAAATAAAATACATTTAAGATCCATCTGGGAAACGAGCGCTGGATTTGATCCAGAGTGCCAGGAAGCGGCAGCGGGTCTAATGAGGACTTAGATTTGATAGTGAGCGGAAATGGCTACTTTATTGTGCTGTGGAACTGGCAGGCAGTGAAGAGGGGGAGGCTGAGTGTGTGCCGGGAGAAATCCCTTCCTAAAAGGGAGCCAGGTAGAACACCTGCTTTGCCCGGAGAATGTTCCAAGTTCAATATCCAGCATCTCCAGGTAGGGCTCAGAAAGGCTCCCTGCCTGAAATGCTGGATAGCCACTGCCAGTCAGTGTAGACAGTACTGGGCTAAAGGGGCAGTTTTTCTGAGTTTGTATAAGGCAAGCTGGTCCCCCTTCCAACAAGCCCCAGAGAGCAAAAGCACCTAGGTCTATGTTAGGGATGGTGGAGTAATGAGAACCTCTCCTAATTCACACTCTGTGAAATAATATGCAAGCTGACACTTGGTTTCCAACAAATATTACACACAGAAACTATCTACAAGGGCGTAAAATTGCATATATGGGTGAAAATGCTGGTATAAGTTGTGGTTTTTTTTTTCCTTAGGCTTGTGCCTCACTTAGAGCAGACCTACAGTGGACCTACATCATGTCCATTAGCTTCCAATAGGTCTACTCTGAGTAGGGCTAACATTGCATACAACCCAATATCTCCAACCAGACTTGTCCTAGTCGACCTGTTGAAGTTAATGGACACTACCAACTTGTGTGCATTAATTTTGGTGAGTTTATTCTGAGGAAAACTTAGCTGGTTATAAACGCAGATCTCCTGCCTTATTTATCTGTTTGTTAAACTCTTCTCTTTTCTTTTTGCATACCTGCTGAAAAGCACAGGTTCCAGTAAGTCATCTAAACTTTCCCAGAGGCACTCTGTCTATTTATGCAGATTTGCATCTTGGGCCTTTAAGAACCTAACAATACCTTGGCCTGTTAGATTTCTGAATGTGTCTGATTATATCTATATATTTTATGTACTATCAGTCTGTCTGTCTGTTAACAGTAGGAATGTTGACTAGCCATCCTTCCACATACAACTGATTCCACATAACAACTTACTTTAGTTCCCACCATTCACTCTAAGGTCTCAGAGTGGGTTAGGTCAAGGTAAAGGGACTGCTGACCAGTAGGTCCAGTCACAGACGACTCTGGGGTTGTGGTGCTCATCTCGCGTTACTGGCCAAGGGGAGCCGGTGTGCAGCTTCCGGGTCATATGGCCATCATGACTAAGCCGCTTCTGGCGAACCAGAGCAGCGCATGGAAATGCCCTTTACCTTCCCGCCAGAGTGGTACCTATTTATCTACTTGCACTTGGACAGACTTTCGAACTGCTAGATTGGCAGGAGCAGGGACCGAGCAACGGGAGCTCACCCCGTCGTGGGGATTCAAACTGCTGACCTTCTGATCGGCAAGCCCTAGGCTCTGTGGTTTAACCCACAGCACCACACTTTAGAGTGGGTTACAGCACTTTAAAATGCAACACTTGGGATATAGAAGTTTGTCTTATACTGAGCCAGGCCACTGGATTTTCTAGCTCAGTTTTGTTTATACTGCCTGGCATTGGTTCTCTAGGGTTTCAGACATGGGTCTCTCCTAGCCCTACCTGGAAATGCTGAGGATTGAACCTGTGACCTTCTGCATGCAAAGCAGATGCTCTACCCCAGAGCTACATCCGCTCCCTTAAGAAGCTGACAGGAAGATCCGTCATGCTCCTGTATGATCAAACAGGAAGGCTACCTCAAACACATGGAAACTTATGAGAGACCTACGGGATTGAGGACCCAAATTACTATTGTGTCTGTTTTTTTGCATTTCTTAGCAAATGCCAGGTTGTCTGTTGTTACTTTCTCAATAGAACGAACAATTAGTCACTTTTGTATTGGCTTATAGTTCATGTTTATTTATTGATACGCGTGTTTCTTAAATGTTTTTATTTATTTAAAAAATAAAAGAAGAAGCTGCCTTGTACGGAGTTGGAGCATTGATCCTTTTAGCTCCATATTGTTTGCACTGACTGACAGCGGCTCTCCAGACAGCTGTACCTGGAGATGTCAGGGATTGAACCCGGGATCTTCTAATGTGGTATACTGCCTCAGAAGATGGTTTGGAAACTTCAGCTAGTGTAGAATAGGGCGGCCAGGTTGCTCACTGGAGCAAGATGATTTGAGCATATAATTCTGATCCTGGCCTGACTGCATTGGTTGCCAATTAGTCTCCGGCCCCAATTCAAAGTGCTGGTTTTGACCTATAAAGCTTTAAATGGCTCAGGACCACAATACCTCAAAGGCCACTTATCCCCAGATGAACCAGTCTGAACCTTGCTGCAATCATCACCTGAGGCCCTCCTTCGTGTGCCTCCTCCACGAGAGGGTGGCAGCACAAGAACGCGCCTTTTCCGCAGTGGCACCCTGCTTGTGGAATGTTCTCCCCAGGGAGGTTCAGCTGGCAACTTAATTATACACCTTTAGGCGCCAGACAGAAATGTTCCACTTCAACTAGCCCTTTGGCTAGCATCCTATCTCCTTTAAAATACGGATTATTGGTTTGCTTTTGTTTTTCATTATGTACTTTTGTGTTTGATATATGCAAAGTTGGCACGCCACCCCTGAGCTTAAAGAGCTTTCCTTAAGACACAGGAACATATTCCGCACCCCTGCTCCCACGGCACATTCTTCCATGGTCTCTCAAGATAGACAGGTGCCAGCAACTACCGGGAACAGTATGCAGAGTCAGGCCTTTGGTCTGTCTTTGCACACAGTGATTGCCAGCTTCCCTCCAAGCTGCTTTCTGAGCACTACCTGGCGATGCAAGTGGGGATTGAACCCGGCACCTCTTGCATGCAAAGCAAATGCCCTACCACTGATCGGTGGCCCCTTTCCCAGGCCTTCTTCTGCTTCCCCTCCTTTTCCAAGCAGAGAGGAAACCTTGCCTCTAGTTGTTGAGGGACACATCTGGCTTTTCTTATTAAACCCTGTGTAACTGATTGTGTGTTAGAGGAAGGGCAGGGGAGGTTGCAGCAGAGAAAGGGAGCGTCAGCAGCTGCCTTGCTGCTGTTTGCTTCTAGCTCCCACCCCACTCTAACCCCCTCTTCAAATCTCTCCCCCCCCATTTAATTATTAGTAATTTATAAGGAGCCTTCTTGGTCCCTCCAACCCACCCAAAGACACGACTCATGCAGCTTGATAGCTTGCAAATTATTAGTAATTTGATTTCAATTGAATGAATAACCCGCTAAAGCGAAACGCACATTAGCCCCAGAAATCTAATTGGAGATAACACCATAGAAACTAAAGGGGGGACGACGACAGAGCCAGAGCTTGGTTAAGCTACCCAGAAAAGGAAGAGGACAGGAGAGGGGGTAGGAGATAGAAGATAATTGGGATTTAATTTCATTTCTTACCTACTCATTTGTTTAAATATGGGTGTTTAATTATCCAGCTCCGCAGATAGCTGCAGTTGCCAAGTTATGAATATGCGCTCCTCACTGCAGCGCTTAATTTCACCTCTCTCTCTTGCAAAATAGACTCTGATGCTAGCCAAGCCGGCTTTGATGTTGAGCCATCTTAAGCCTTATTGGGGGGAAACGGGCGTCTCATGCAAAAAGGGATATTGTAGAAAGCTGGAGAAGGTTCAGATAGAGGGCAACCAAAAATGTTCAAGGTGTTGGAGCAACTCCCCTGTGAGGAAAGGTTACAGCATTTGGGGCTTTTCGGTTTAGAGAAAAGGGGGGCAAGAGGGGGGGATTGATAGTGGTGTATAAGATTGTACAGGGTGTGGAAGAAGTGGATAGACAGAGGTTCTGCTCCTCATAATGCTAGAACTGGGAGATACTCATTGGAGCAGAATATTGGAATTCACTCCTACAGGACAGTGATAGCCACCAACTTGGATGGCATTTCAAAGAGGATTGGGCAAATTCATGGAAGATAAAGCTATCAATGGCTTAATAGCCAGGAAGGCTATGTTCTGCCTCCGTGGTCAGAGACAATGTTTGTTTGCTGGGTCCCACTTTCTGGTTTAAATGGGATTAGACAAATTCATGGAGGATAAGGCTGTCAGCATCTACCAGCCACTAGGGCTATGTTCTCCCTCTCCTGCCAGAGGCAGCATGGCTCTGAAGACCACTCGCTGGGAATGTATTTATTTATTTTTTTATGACTAATTAATTAATTAAATTTCCACATCGCCCTTCATCTGAGGATCACGGGGCAGTTTGCAATACAGTGGTACCTTGGGTTACATACGCTTCAGGTTACATATGTTTCAGGTTACAGACTTCTCTAACCCAGAAATCGTACCTCAGGTTAAGAACTTTGCTTCAGGATGAGAAAAGAAATCGTGCTCTGGCGGTGCGGCGGCAGCAGGAGGCCCCATTAGCTAAAGTGGTGCTTCAGGTTAAGAACAGTTTCAGGTTAAGAATGGACCTCTGGAACGAATTAAGTACTTAACCCGAGGTACCACTGTATAAAAACACAAAAATACATAGTAACAAATAAAAACAACCCATCACAGTTTAAAAGGCCATAGATTGTTTAATCAGCCAAAGGCCTGGGAAGAGAGGAATGATTTTGCCTGACGCCTAAAGATATGCAACGAACATGCCAGGCAAGTCTTCCTGGGGAAAGCATTCAGCAAGTGGGGAGCCACTGCAGAAAAGGCCCCGTTCCTCTGTTGCCACTCTCTGGACCTCTTGTGGAGGAGGCACACGAAAGAAGGGCCTCAGATTATGATCTCAGGGTTTGGGCTGGTTCATATAGGGAGAGGTGGTCCTTGAGGTATTGCCGTCCTGAGCCATTTAAAAGTGGGGAATCACAATTGGGGAGCGTGCTGTTGTGCTCTGGTCCTCCTGTTTGGCCTCTGATGAGCTAAGCCTGAAAGCGAATCCACAGCCTCTAGAATTCCCATGCAGAAAATGATGATCCGGGAGCTCCAGCCAAGCCAAGCCAAGATTTGAAATTACAAAGGAGTCTTTCCAGGACAGGGAAGATGGACTGGTAGACTTGTCACAGTTTCCCAGAATCTGGTGGTTGGAGGAAGTGGAAGGAAGCTGAAACCAGCCTGGAGATTGAAATTCACCAGCTGGTTAGTGACGGGCTTTAGCTCAGTTGTAGAGCATCTGCTTTGCCCGCCAAAGGTCCCAGGTTCAATCCCCAGCATCTTCTGTCCCTTGCCTGGAGAGCTGATGCCAATCAGTGTAGACAATGTTAAGTTAAGGGGACCCTTGACCTGACTTTGTGTAAGGCAGCACCCTGTGTTTCTAGCCCTACTGTGCCTGGACTTCCCAGGTGAGTTTGTGAGAGAGCCCCAGGAGCCAGTCAGGGGCTGAGCATCATCCCACCTGGGGACTTGATCCTGAATCTGAAATGAAGTAGGTTGCCTGAGGCAGCCTTCAGAGGCTTGCTGGGGGTGGGGAAATCTCATCCACTGTCACTTGTCAGCATCTAAATTTAGGCTGCCTCTTGTCTGGAATCTTGTCTCTCCAGCTTGCGGGCGGAACATGCAGAATTAATTTCAGAGGCGGGGAAAGGGCTAATGATTTATTTACAGCTGGAAGGAGTGTGACCGGGGTTTTTGTGTGTGTGTGTGTGTGTGGTGCAAGGCAGTGTTTGGGCTTCCTTAATACATGTCAGGTCTTCTTCTCCTTCCTGGAAGATCATCTTGTTACTTGAGACACGATCTCTCGCTACCACCAGCCTCCCTTATCCACTGTGCTTCTGAATACATTTGCTGGGAATCTCAGGTGGGATCCTGCTTTTGTGGGCTTCCTATATTCAGGCACCTAGCTGGCCACTGTGAGGACAGGATGCTGGACTATGGTGGGCCACGGGCTTGATCCAGCAACAGGACTCTCCTTACAACGTGCTTTTTTGCCAGCTTATTCAGCTCGCTTTTTAAGGCAGTACAGTGGTACCTCAGGTTACATACGCTTCAGGTTACAGACTCCACTAACCCAGAAATAGTGCTTCAGGTTAAGAACTTTGCTTCGGGATGAGAACAGAAATCGTGCAGCGGCAGCAGGAGGCCCCATTAGCTAAAGTGGTGCTTCAGGTTAAGAACAGTTTCAGGTTAAGAACGGACCTCCGGAACGAATTAAGTACTTAACCCGAGGTACCACTGTACTTTGCCCTGGTGAAGGCATAACATTTCCTGGTCCCTTAATAGTTGAAGGGATCAGGGGTGCCTTACTTCTTCACTGTTCTCTTTCTTGCAGTGGATGAACAAGGCACTTCCTCACCAACCTCAGCCTGCCCTTAGCAGCCACCATGTGCCTTCCTTCTTCATAGTATCCATCCCTGGAGATGGCCCTTGGCTTTCTCCTCCTGGTTCTCAATTTTTGACAGATTGGCAGGAAGAAAGATGGCTCCACCTGACATTGGGTTCCCTGCCTTCTGCCCCACCATTCTCAGTAGGCCCCAGTCACCTCTGTTCCTTTCCTCCTTCAAACCCGATCCCCCCCCCCAAAAAAAAAACACATTAACTAGAGTATTGTGCTACCTCTGTGCCAACATTAACTGTGACTAGCTCTAAGACAGAGTTTCAGGCCAGGGACTGAAGCTTGCTTGCATCCCAGGTTTAAAGGTAAACTGGTTTGTGGCAAATGTCTGTGCAGACAGACACTCTATGCTGTGTTTTAGCATTGAAAAGGTGGGAGAGTGTACACACAATACTTTAGACAGAGGTTACAAGATGAGGGAGTGTTACCACCCCCCTAGTCTGTGAGCCTGAGCTTCTCTGAGCTGTAACATCCTATTTAGCACCTGCGACTGAAAGTTCTCTTTCTCTTTCTCTCTTTCTCCCTTCCCCCCTCCTCCTCCTCTCTCAACAGGATACATGCACATTGGGATCTGAACATCTCTTTCCGTGAGACCTCTTGCAGGTACCAATTTTGGGGCCCCTCTTTGTATGGTAGGCCAAGAGTTTATATAACGATGCATTTGGGGGTGGGATTGTTGGGTACCACTTAAAAATATGGAAGGATGTTCTTGTAGGGGTCGACTGTGATTTGGGGTTTCTTGCTTTGCCTTCTTTCCCCCCACTTTCATTTTTTGTCTTCATCAGGGCAATCAAAACTCATACTTAAATGCAGAAAAGGGTAATTTGCACAACCAATTGGGAAGGTAGAGAATTTGAGTCATGTAGACCCCTGCAGAGTTTGTTACGGGTGAAGTGATCCACACGACTGATTTAGCACGCAGCCAAACTATCCTTTCTGGCAACACCATTTAACCTCTTTTTCATTTAATTGAAACACCATTTTGATGGGGGGGCGATACCTCCCAGTCACACAGTCAATTCTTGCCCTCCAAAATTAATTGGGTAAAAGCTGGTAGGCACAAATCAAGGCCAGCATTCTTCCCACTGCCCCTGGATAGACAGTACACCTGGGACATTCTAGGAGGAGATGTCATCCTCGTAAGAGGGGCCAAAAACAAAATATCAGCTACCCATTCTTAAGCACCCTTGAACCTTTCAGGCAACTTCACTACTGCTCTGAAACAAGCCCCCTCATTTCACCTCCCTGCACCACCCTACATTAAGCAGCAGGTTTGACAGTTCAGCCACATGACACATACAAGCCAATCCCTAGTCCTCCATCTATTCTAGGTAGGTGGTATTTCTGGGATATGAGGTGGGTTGGGGCGTAAGCCAGCCTTTCACCCCAACATGGCACCCCTTTCCATTGACATTGACTCCCAGCTGTTCTGGCTGGAGCTGATGGGAATCGTAGACCAAAACATCTGGAGGGCATCGGATTCAGGAAACCCTGAGGTTCACTGAGGTCTTTTCCCAGAGGCAACCTGCCTCCGAGGTTAACCATTGTCCTGAACTGGTCCCACACTATGTTGTGCGTACTCTATTACCTTGCCACGCCTGTGGTTGTTTTGTCTTGTCTCTACCCTTTGCAACATGTCTGGGAACAGCCTGACTTGATTTTACCTGCCTTCCTTTCCTCTCCTTCCTTTGATCTTCCTTTCCAAGTCTGCAAAGGTGCCCTGCCTCCCCCCTAAGCAGTCTGGTCACCTTGGAGTTGCTGTCTCTGTTGTCCTCGATGAAAGAATGTTTAATTAGATACAAACAGGTCCCATGCATTCTCGACGCCAAAACTCCAATGCTGGTGGGGAGGTTCCTTCTGCCCCCCTCCCTTTCCTGAAAGGGGAAATATTTCAGTCTCCTGAGGTCTCCAGGGTAATCTTTTCTCTTCAGTACTTTGAAGCCATTCACATAGCTGATATAGTAGTGCCTTAAGTGTGTGTCTCTTATCTTTTTTAAAGAAGCGGCTCCATGTGGTGCCGTTCCCTTTATTTCTTTTTTTAAGCAACGTTAGAAGCTTTGTTTTTTCAAGAATCAAAATGGTGATACTTTTTCCCTTTTTAGACTTCCCCAACACTTAAACAAAAAAAAAATCAAGCAAAGGGGGTCTGTCAGGATCCCAAGTTGGACTACAATTCCCATCACCTCTCGCCATTGGTTGTGCTGGTGGGGGCTGATGGGAGTTGGGAGTCCAACACCTTATAGCACTACATTGGCTACCCCTAGCCCAGCCATTCAGGGAGCTGAACAGCTTCAGTGGACTTCCGGTTTTTGCTTTGTGAATCCAAAGTAAATCGTTTGGGTCTTACAAGTAGGTACACATCATACATTTAAAGCACACACACCCCTGCCACAAGCATCATGGGAACTGTAGTGCTGGGAATTTTAGCGATCTGAGGAGTAAGCTGTAGTTTCCAGAGGGAAGCAATGCACTTTAAATTTGCTTTAAATGAATGATGTGTATGCAGTTTATGTCAGCTGCTTTAATTGCTTATATGTAAATGGCTCTGGGAGCCTTCTTTGGCTGGGGACTATTGTTCTAAATAAAAATTTAAAAGCGCACGTGTACTTAGTCTAGGACACAAGCTTTGGGCATTCAAGTATACAAAGGTGTACCTGGATTACTTTCACAAGTAAAAGGTTTCCTCATGGCTGTGCTAATGAAAACACACGGCTTCCCCCAAAGAATCCTGGGGGGGGGGGTATAGTTTGCTTAGGGTGCTGGGAATTGTAGCTGTGTGTGGTGCAAGCTAAATGTGTATATGGTGTGTTTGCAAGGTTAGCTCTTGCTAGAATTAAGGCTCCTTGCAAGGGAGAATTGGCCAAATTAGCAAGCATAAGGAAAAAGGAACAGCTGCTCAAAGTTGTGCTTCCAGCCTGATTGACGCATGTTTCATGTTTTGTCTGTGGCGGGTGAGACAGTAGACAGGAATGGTGGCGTGGGTGGCACATCACCACATCTGTCAAACATGCCCTTCGTGTGATCTTAAAACATTTAATTGGTTGGTAAGGGTAGGACAGGACGGAGGTTATGAAACTGAGGAGCAGGGTGGTCAGTTTTTGTTTCTCTCAGTTGCTTCCGTTTTCCATTCTTAAATTGAGTTTCTCCACATTTCCACATTCTAGTGTGAATTTCTCAAAATAAACACGTTTTTGTATGCAGCTTTGACTTCAGCGATCTTCCCTACCTTTGTCTGTTGTTTTCACCAATACACACATTTTTATGTATACCCTCTACTTTATGCATTTTTGTACACATTCATTGGCTGGATTGCAAAATTTGCAAATTCTGAAGGGAACTGTATTTCTGTTCATGTTTTGGTTCGAGAAGTGCAGATTATTAAAATGCCAGCAAAACTAATTGCTCCTCCATTCCTACTGTGGGGCTACTGACCCTGTGGTGGTACAGACAG
This sequence comes from Podarcis muralis, assembly GCF_964188315.1. Lineage (NCBI taxonomy): Eukaryota > Metazoa > Chordata > Lepidosauria > Squamata > Lacertidae > Podarcis > Podarcis muralis. The sequence continues at coordinate 22,274,491 of NC_135661.1, read as the reverse complement.
GTCACAGTACCATTAACCCTTTGCAACCATAGCACTGGTTTTTATTAACTGTGGCTAAGCATTAATATCCAATTTCATAAGAAGAGCCCCATTGGATCAGATCAGAGCCCCATCTCATCCACCATCCCACCGGATAACCTATGGGAAGCTCACCTAAAAGTCATGCCTTAAGTATTTCCCCTTAAGTATCAAGAGACAAAATTATGGACTCAATGTAGGTTTGGAAACCAAGGCTAGTGTTAAGGTGATCCTTGAGGTGGTACAATGGGTTTCAAGCCAGGGATAAGATCATTTCTCCACCTCTGTAGACTCTGTTTACAAAGGGACAGCAGGGGTCTTGCTGGTGTCTCCCTATAAACACCTTATGAAGGCAGGACTTTGCTTGCTGAGCTAGCCGTGGCTTTACTTTGTGTGTGGTGGTGGGGAGGGGAGGCTCTGAACTTCAGTTAGGATGACAAATTCTGGTTAGTGCTAATTGTGTTGAGGTGTTAGGTCAGCACCAGACTATGAAAGTTACAAGAAAACTGGAAGGGAAGCTGTTGCATCTTGGATCTGTTTCAAATTGAGTAGCTCAATTGGTAGAGTATGAGACTCTTAATCTCAGGGTTGTGGGTTTGAGCAAAAGATTTCTGCATTGCACGGGGTGGGACTAGCTGACTCTCATGGTCCTTTCCAACTCTACAATTCTATGTAGAGAATTTTTGAAGGCTGGGCTGTCCCTACCAGTTCGGCCTATCCACATGAGCCAGCTTCAATATATTAACAGTATTGGCTTCTTGATCTGATCTTCTTAGAACTTTTCAACTTTCTACTCATACCTTTAGGACAAGGGGAGGAACATTTTTCATCCTGAGGGCCACATTTCCCTCTGGGTAACCATCTGGGGGCCACATGCCAAGGCTGGGTGGGACAATTGGCATAGCTTAGCATACAGAGAGAGTGATAAATTTGATGAGAGCATTGAATAGGTGTTGGGTTCTTGTTCTCTAATCCCCACCCAGCCATGAAACCCGCCATGTGGGTTGCGTTCAGCTAACTCCTACTCAAGTAGACACACTGAAATAAGTGGATCTTAGTAATGCCCATTAACTTCAGTGTATCTACTCGTGAGTGGGACAAGCATTGAATACCCCCCTGACCTTGGGAGTGCCACTGTCTCTTAGGCTGACGTACCTTTATTGTGAGACCCAGCATGGCACAGTGGTTAGAGTGCCAGGTTGGGACTTGAAGAAACCAGGGGTCAAATCCTCACTTGGCCATGAAGCTCACTGTGTGTGACCCTGGTCCAGACCCTACCTTTCAGCCCAGCCTACCTTGCAGAGTTGATGTGAGGATTGAATGAAGAGTGGCGACGGGCGGGCATGGGCATGCATGCCACACCTTGAGCTCCTTGGAGATAAAGGTGGGATATAAACTCTTTTTTTAAAAAAAGGATTTTTAAAAAGATAAAACAGGATCAATGCCAGCTATCGTGTGTGTGTGTGTGTTAGTCACAACCTGTTTTACAGAAGCTATTTAACACTTCAGGTACGTTCTTAGCTCTCTGGAACACACAAGCTTGGCTCTGCAGGACCTCATCCAGGGTGTCTTGATTCTTTCTCTTTCTTGATACTCCTCTTCCTGAAAGAAGACATTACAAAGACCAAGCCAGGTCCAGGCTGTCTTTGCCTTGACATCTCGTGCTGGTTGCTCAGCTGCCGTACCAGGACGTTCTTCCTGTAGGTGAGGCCAACATCAACAAGGAAACGGTTGCTGGTGGCTGGCAATCAAAACCCTCCGTCATGGGAAGGTGGCATTATGGCGAGTGAAAGGTGTCCCCCTCCCCCCCAACCCTCCCCCCCCCCCCCCGCACAAACACACGTCATTGGTGCATTTGTGTGGTTTTCAGACAACAGCTGGAGAAAAAGCAGTAAATAGACTGATGTTGTTTAATTTGAAAGGTATTTTAAAGTTAAGGAAAGAAGTAATCTCTGGAGGAGATGCTGCTGTTTGATGCGCCTCCAGGCTCCATGTGCTTTTCTGCGTACTTTGGCCGAAGGATCTCTTTCTGTTGAAAAACCTTTTCATATTGCAGAAGAATTCTGGGGCGTGTTGGGAGCTGTTTCCAGCCTGAGGGCCACATAGCCTTCTGGGCGAACTTCAGGGGGGGGGTCCCGCAATTGCCCAGGGACACCCCACGATCAACCAGTAGATCACAATCGACCTGTTGGACACTGCTGGCTTAGAGGATCTCTAACAGGGTTTTGTTTAGCAGTCACACCAAACTACAATTTCCAAGAATTGGGCGGGGAGTGGAAGGTCATGACACTTTGACTAGTATAGAACTGGTATACATTAGCAGTGCAGGCATGTTCTTTCCCCACTCCCCTTTTCTATTTCTCTCTCTTTGTTTTGCTTTTAAAAGTGGAACATTGGGCTGCCCTTGGGATGACCCACTTTAGGCCAGCTTTGCAATGCCCATTGAACTTCTGCTGTATGTTGTCAAGCCTTTTTTGGCCTCACCATTGCCCCACTTGAACCAAGAGTGTCCTGCAGAAGTGCACCCCGCTCAATGCACCTGGTGCTGTTCCACGCTTGCATATTCCATGGGGAGAAGAGGCAGGGCAGCCAGGCCGTTTTGCAAGGGGAAACCATTTACCAACTGCAAGCCACCTCTTTTGAGGGAACCCTCAATCGCTTCCCCCAGCTTGAAGTCCGCTGGGGTGCCTCTTCGTTCTGCGCGCCCCTCATGTCGCCCTGTCAGCGAGTCTTTGTATTAATAGCCACATTGCGCTGTGGTCAGGGGATGATCGATAACACAGGTGCTTGATGGATGTTGAGAGGGAAGATTTATAGGTGCTGGTAGCGGTCGAGGCGGGCAAGCCAATGGAGATAGACAGCAGGGGGCAGCGGGGGAGGCAGAGAGTCCTTCAGAACTCTGGCAAGGAGCAGACACTGCAGAGATGTGTATCTGCAATAAAAAAGGCCTCTTGTTCCTTTAAACAAAGTTGCTCTTTACGCTTGGACCTTCCTTTTGGACCAACTGCACTGGGCCCTCTCTAAAAACCACAGCAGGAACTGCAACCTTCCAACAGTTTGACTTCACTCCCGAAGGAGCATTCCTCCATTGTCTCCCGAGACGGACAGGTGCCACAATGTGTGACTCCCAGCGGCAGGTATTCAGAAGTCTACTGCCTCTAGCGGTGGAGGTAGAAGTCAGCAGTCATGACTAGCAGCCACCGATAGCCCTACTCTTCATGAATTTATCTCATCGCCTTTTAAACCCATCCGCTGGAATAAGATGAATCTAAGAAGAACCTGGGATGTGGGTGGCGCTGTGGGTTAAACCACAGAGCCTAGGACTTGCCGATCAGAAGGTCGGTGGTTCGAATCCCCGCAACGGGGTGAGCTCCCGTTGCTTGATCCCTGCTCCTGCCAACCTAGCAGTTCGAAAGCACAAAGTGCAAGTAGATAAATAGGTACCGCTCCGGTGGGAAGGTAAACGGTGTTTCCGTGCGCTGCTTTGGTTCGCCAGAAGCGGCTTAGTCATGCTGGCCACATCACCTGTATGCCGGCTCCCTCGGCCAGCCTGCGACTGGACCTAATGATCAGTGGTCCCTTTACCTTTACCTTTTAAGAAGAGCCTGACTGCTGGATCAAGGCAACAGCCTGTTTCCCCTAGTCCAGCATCCTGCTCTCACTCTCCCCACTTTTGCTTCCTGGCAATGGGCACATGGAGGCATACCTCTTCCGACACTGGCGGTAGAACATAGCCATTGTGGCTAGTAGCCATTGATAGCCTTTTCTTGCATAGATTTGCCTGTCCTCTTTTAAAGCCGTCCAAGCTGGTGGCCATTGCTGCCTCCCGCGGGAGTGAGCGCTATAGTTTAGCTAGGTACTTGCTGTCTAAACAGAAGAGAAGCTCACGATGTGCTTAATCCCAAAGCCTAGCAGAGCTGAAAAGGGCCCTTTTACAGCCTCCCTAGCTTGACGTTAGAATAAGTTGGAAGGAAGCAGGCGGGTGGGAGGTGCTCTTTAGATCTGGTGGCCTGCATAGCCCTGTTCACTTTAACGTTGGCTTGCCCAAGGCTGATCTGAGCATCTCGGATGAAAACCACCCCGCGGCTTCCCGGCAGGCTGCGATGCCCCTCTGTTCAATACCGGAGTGCTGTTGCGCTCTGCAGCGGCACATTCGCTCCTTCCCTGTCTCGCTGCCCTCGCTGCTCGCTGATTAGACACTCGATTGCAAGGCTTGAGAGCCTTGACCCAAATCCTTGCGTTGCTCATCTTCAGGTTTTTATCCTCTCGGGGCTGTTCTGTCCGCCATCGACCGGCGAAGAAAGGTATTGGCCATGCGGCGAGCGATTAGGGAGGTTTTGTCGTGCTGTGCGCAAGGCGATAAGTGGGAAACGGGGGGTGGGGGGGTTGTCTCAGATCAAGTTGAGCTGTCAGCTTCTCTCAGATCACCGTCCTTTCTTTCGGCTGACTCAGAGGTCCTGGTCTTACCGAACGCGGAGTTTTGGAGAGGGCTGACCTTGCTGGCTGGCTCAAGGCCTTTCCCGCCTGCAGGCTGGTCTGTGCAAAGCCAAGGATATCTGGGGGAAGCCTCTTACTGCGAATCATCCCTTGCACCGCAGCCAGAGGGTGTTAATCCTTCTGGTTGTACGAGAATGTGAGGCTGTTAGAATAGGGGTGGCAAATCAATAGGGTTATCGATGGCTGTTGGCCATGATGACTGTGCTCTGGAGGGGAGAGGGCTCTTGTGCTCAGGTCCTGCTTCTGGTAAGCATCTGGTTGGCTGCTGTGAGAACTGGATGCTGGACTGGATGGGCCATTGCCTGGATCTAGCAAGCTCTTCAAATAATAATAATAATAATAATAATAATAATAATAATAATAATAATAATAAATTATTTATACCCCACCCATCTGGCTGGGCTTCCCCAGCCACTCTGGGCAGCTTCCAACAAAATATTAAAATACAGTAGTCTATTAAACATTAAAAGTTTCCGTAAACAGGGCTGCCTTCAGGTGTCTTCTAAAAGTCTGGTAGTTGTTTTTCTCTTTGACATCTGGTGAGGGCATTCCACAGGGCGGGTGCCACTACTAAGAAGGCCCTCTGCCTGGTTCCCTGTAACTTGGCGTCTCGCCAAGTTACAGCGAGGGAACCGCTCTTTTTCAGTGCGACAGTGGCATTCCCTTCCAGGCAACTTTTCGGGGAACACATACTTTTTCATCCAACTTTCCCCCAAGGAGCTCAAGGTGGCATATCCTGTCCTGTGAAATAGGATAGGCTGAGCAACTCTGGCTGCCCAAGGTTGCTCCCATCTATTTCATCACTGATTGGGGATTTGAACCCTGGTCTGCACCACACATGAGTGGGCAGGGCCAGAGGCAGAAGCGGGCAGACATTAATGTTCATTTGCCCAATGTTGCCCCAGGGCATTCCTTATAGGTAAGCTGCCTCCTACTACTGGAAGGGTCCTCTGGATCCTTTTGACCAGCGGTTCTCAACCTGTGGTTCCCCAGATGTTGTTGGACTACAACTCCTATCATCCCTGAGCTCTGGCCTTGCTAGCTAGGGGTGATGGGAGTTGTAGTTCAACAACATCTGGGGAACCACAGGTTGAGAAAGGCTGCTTTTGACTCCTCCCTGGGTGGGAGGCGGAGGGTGGGGAGTCATCCCTCTCTCCAGACCAACCCTGCCTGCTGTCCTTTAGTCTTCTCTGAAGCGGTAAATTCTTTTGCATCTGTAGCCTTGATTTGTGAGTTCAGTAGTCTTTTTCCACCTTTGCTCCCCCTCCCCCATTTGGAACCCTATGAGTTAAAGTTGCTACTAGATTTATTACCTTACCTAGGTACCCAGGGCAGGTTACAACAATTTAAACTTCAGAATTAAAAACAGATAAAACATATTACAATTACAGGAATAGGGGTGGGCCCTGAAAATCTCCTTTCATTAGTGTTTCATCCTCAGTTCTTTCCCCTCAGACTTTCCCCTATTCCCCCTCCCCTCCTTAGCTGCTTTGTCCATTTGGGCCTCCATATTCTTGCTTCTTCATCCGCACTGTTACTTGTCGCTTTTGAGGGAGGGAGGAAGGGAGAAAAGTTTAGATTTGATGGACTGAGCATGAGGGAATCAGTCGTTGGCGGCTTGGTGAGTCTACAGCTCGAGTTTGGCACATTCCACATCTCTGGGTTGCCATTTTCTGCCCTTGGGGTAGAATCATTGGCATTGGGCCTAACAGCACTTTGGTGCCACATTGTCTCACAAATGCCTGGGGCCTGTGGGGTTGCGGTTACCAAGCTCCCCCACCCCACATGTTCATTGTTCGATCTCCACTGCCTTTCCACCGTCATCACACCTGCCTACCTCATCCAGGCAGCTCTTTTTATTGGGGTCATGCAGCACGGGTGGTTGACTGTTCCTCAGCCGTTTTCCTGTACTTCTGCTTAATGTGCAGGGATGCTGCATTCTAATTATTGCATTTATATACAGTGGAACCTCGGGTTATGTACTGTCCTCCTTACGAACGCTTCAGATAACGAGCTCCGCTAACCCAGAAGTAGATGCTCCTGGTTGTGAACTTTGCCCCGGGATCCGAGCGGAAGTTGTGCGACTGCGGCAGTGGGAGGCCCCATTAGCGAAAGCACGGCTCATGTTAAGAACAGTTTCAGGTTAAGAACGGATCTCCGGAACGAATTAAGTGCATAACCGGAGGTACCACCTATTCCTTCAAGGAGTTTGAGGTAGTGTACATGGTTTTTCCCTCCCAATGTTATCTTCACAACAACCCTGTGATATAGGCTAGGCTGAGAGGCAGTGACTGGGCCCAAGGTTATCCAGTCAGCTTTATGGCTGAGTGAAGATTTGAACCCTGGTATCCCAAGTCATAATCCGATACTCTAACCACTACGCCACACAATATACGTTTGTTCCTCAGTACTTCCTCCATCTGCCACAACCACTTGCCTCAGGAGGAAGGAGATGTGTGTCTGATGCCCATAATGCCATGTCTGATGGGTCCAGGCAACCTTTTCTGTCTCCCAAGTGAAGGAATGAGTACTCAATTTTCTGTGGCTGATCCAGAGGGAATTTCCCAAGTTCATGTCCTGGACTGAAGACCCAGGTCAGAGTGTTGCTCTTGAAGAGCTTGGATAAGTTTTGCTTTTAAAGGTTTTTCCCCAATATTCATCCAAGTACACACACACACACACACACACACACACACACACACACCCCAACCTGGTCAAACTGTCCTTGAGATCTTTCCTATATCTCACAGGTTAGGCGCCAGCTTCTGTTAAATAAGGTTGTTCAGGCAGCGTCGTCGTGCTGCAACAGTATTTATAGAGCAGGCTGGGGTTCCCTTTTTAATGGCATCCATAAAAAGATCATTATTTTTCTTCTGGCGCAGGCTCTGGCTGATTTACACGCCTACCCCGTCCCTTGGTGTTCGCTCTCGTTTAGGCAGCTCTGACTGATACATCGCTCCTGTTTCGCTTGTTCTTAAATAACATAGACGCCTCGCAAAGCGTGACACCGTCGGACACCCCTCCCCACCCCCTTTTTCTTCTTGAAACTTTGGCAACAAGATCCTTTTTTTGTTTGCAAAGAAGTTGCCTTTTGGTACTCGAACGGAGTTGAGTGCAGAAATTCCCGGGCCGTAAATGATGTCGACACCCTGCCCCCTCCCCGCTGATCCCTGACAGGAAAAGAAACATGAAATGATGCCTTATCCTGAGTCAGAATTGTTGGTCCATCTAGCTCAGTATCGCGCACACTGACTGGCAGCAGCTCTCCGGGGCTTCAGGTAGGAGTCCTCATTTCCAGCCCTACCTGGAGATGCCGCAGCTGCCGTACATGCAAACGGAGACACACCACAAAGTGTCACATTGAAAAACTTCACCTCCTAAGTGTAAGGCAAAGGAGATGATGATGCTTCGCCTCCTCCCGTTCCATGTACAAAGCTGACTGGTCTGTCCATTGAGTTTTACTTCACTACTGGCAATGGGGCTGTTCGTTCCCACCCCACCTGAAGGCAGCAGGCCTGCTTCAAAACAAGCAAAACATTTTTGTATTACTTTTATAAATGTAAAAGCACAAAGATAAATCATAACAAAGGGAGAAAATGTTTCACAGGGAGTTACAACCACATCTCATTGGTGCATTCAAATTTCATTCATCAGTGCTGAGAATATTTTGAGATTTTCCCCAAAGTATTTAGTCACAATTAGCCATGTGTGGCTTGGGGTGGGGCGCCACAGTCATTTTCGTCTCCAGAGACAAGCGTAAGGAAGGTTTGCCATGTGTCCTGAAATTTGTTAACTCCAGATGCTGTTCTTAGGGCTCTGAGCTTATGCGTTGGCTTCTTCATTCACATCACATTCCAGACCTCTTGATAAAGCAGTAAGCTTGCTGATGGGAGTAGAGGACAGGGTATGCCGGGGCATACACAACACCGCCCTCCAATACTTCACTTCCGCCTGAGGCATCCGCCTCACTGTCCCTAATGGTAGGGCCATTCCAGCTCCAAGTCTTCTGCCAGGCACGCAGTTCCTGCAAGCTTTTTGATAATGCTGTGTCACTGGGACGACAAGCTCATGATATAATAACCCGCTAAAGCATGGTGTGTGATGTAGTTTGATTTGGTGGTTTTGATTTGCAGCCGAGGCTTGAAAAGCCCAATCAGCCCTGTTATCTGGGCCAGCCGCAGCACTCTAGGAAGCTGGTATGAACTGGGAACTCTGTTGCTGTTAGATGAACTAATGAAAAGCTGGACAGTAAAACAAGGGAGGGGGCGTCTGTTAAAACTGCCTTTCTTTTTCGCAGGATTCCCACTTACTTCATGCTGGCATTCAAAATGGGAACATTTCTTGCATTGCAGAATAAACTGCATTTCTCATTAAAAGCATGGAACTTTCCATTTCAGTCAGCGAAAGGGAGTGAAGGGTTGTGGCTCCGGGGATTAGGACATCGGCTTTGCATGCAGAAAGCCCCAGGTTCAATCCCCGGCATCTCCTGATAGGACTTCCCCACCTGAAACCCTGAAGTGTCGCTGCTAGTTAAGGTAGGCAGAACTGAGCTCGATGGACCCAATGGTCTGATTCAATATAAAAGTAGACTCCTACGTTCCTATGAGCTGTATACATTGAACCTATACAGTCAGAAACACAATGGGAGCTGCTGTGGTTATATCCTGCACTTCAAAATAATACAACTGCACAGGGCAGCGAAGGACCGTGCTGGGGCTGACATTTCTTGGGCATTTGTGAGTCTGTTACCCTTGACGGGGTGAGCTCCCATTGCTAGGTCCCAGCTCCTGCCAACCTAGCAGTTCGAAAGCACGTCAAAGTGCAAGTAGATAAATAGGTACCGCTCCGGCAGGAAGGTAAACGGCATTTCCGTTCACTGCTCTGGTTCGCCAGAAGCGGCTTAGTCATGCTGGCCACATGATCCGGAAGCTGTACACCGGCTCCCTCGGCCAGTAAAGCGAGATGAGCGTCATAACCCCAGAGTCGTCTGCGACTGGACCTAACAGTCAGGGGTCCCTTTACCTTTTCTGTTCAGGGGAGAGCCTTTCATTATGTCGGTCAGGGGTGGGGAATCTCTGGTCCTCCAGATGTGCATACTCCAATCCCCATCTACCCCAATGGTCAGGGATGCCGGGAGCTGCAGCCTGGCATCATCTGAAGGGTCACGAGTTGCTGGACTCCAGCTCCCGAACCGTAGCTATGGGGAGCTAGCTGCATGTTTTGCGCCAGGTGAAGCCTCCAGGGGGCTGCCGTTGAGTTCTCCCAGTCTGTGTGTGTATGCGTGCCAGTGGGGACAAACTGGGTCTGTCCCTGACTACTTACCATGGTGACTGGGGCTGAAGGGAGTTGGAGTCCAGCAATGTCAGGAGGTGCAAGTTTCCCCATCCACACCAAAAAGGTAATATTGAAAGTGGCCAGGTGGAAGCGCCTTTCCCTGCAGCTTTTGCCCGGTGGATGCTCAGGCAGATACCTCCATCCATTTCCTTAATGTCTTTGTGGTTCTTCAGCTCTGTCTGTGCTGCTGCCGTCGTGGCCCCAACACGGCTCCTTGCTTTGCATATTGGATTTTATTTTATATGTTAAGGAAGGGCAGAGGGTTGGGACAGGTTTATGGCGACTGTATTGATCAGGGAAATTTAATACGATCTCTGCAGCGGAGGAAGGATCGTTAAGAGATGGCAAGATGAGTAAAACTTTTTTCTTTTTTAAAAAAGGAATGGCTTTCCATTGTATTTCATATCTCGTTATCTTTCTGGGTCTCCTTTCGTTCCACCCCCTTCCCTCCCCAAATAAATATCCAGTGAGTGTTAGTGACTGTTTTGGGGGCACGTAGCTAGGATCAAGCTGTTCGATGCGATGGTGCATTGTCACTAGGGATGGGCAAATCTGTCAGTTTCTCTCTGTTTCCCATTTTTGCAATCTTGAATTCCTCTTTCATCCCCAGTTTGCTGTTGTAATTAATTAAGTCCTCGCGAAAATTCATCAGTATTTATGCCATTTTTCCTAAGAACATGCATTTTTTGCAAAGCTGGTTCACCTAAAATAACACGTTTTTGCACGTTGTTTTCATCAATACCTGTATTTGTATGCACACTTTATCCCACTTTATATGCCTTTATGTACATGCTATGTAGCTGGAGAAGTGCAATGCAAAATTCGGCGGAAGTACAAATTTCAAAGGATGGTTGTGTGTTCAGTTCTCATGTTGTTTTGAAAAGTACAAATCCAGTTGAATCACCTATGAATGTAAACCAAATAGATTTTTTTCTCTCCCACCCCACCCCACCCTCCATACCCCCCAGCTCTAGATTCACTCCCCAGCTGGAACCAAACTCCCCAATTCCAGTTTCAAAGGTCTGTTGCAGGCTTGAATTGGGATTCTGTTCCTGACACAGGTTTCGGGTTCCCTGTCCCTCATTTGTATTCTTAGCTTTCCCCCTCCCAGCACCCCCCACTCACTACTGCTGTCTCCTTCCCTTCCCTTTTGACAGCCCATCACTATGACTGCTAACACTTCGACATCTTGCCAGACCCCACAGGCGCCTGGCAGCCTTGGCGCGAGAGACGCAGGGATCCTGACGCTGATTTATTTTTTGGTTAATTGCCTCGATCCATTAGCCTCTTCATCCTTCTCCCCATTAAAGACATGTCTGACTCCTAATGCCTGTAAGTGTGTGTGTGTGTGTGTGTGTGTGTGTGTGTTTATTATTGGATTTCTTTCCTGCCCTTCAGTATAAGATCTCAGGGCAGATTAACACTATAAAATGCAATATTAATAACAGGGTGTGTGGTTTTTTAAAAAGAAATATCAGGCTGTGTGTACGTGTACACCTGCACATCTCACTAACATGGATAAGAAGCGAGTCAGATCATTTGGTCCCTCTAGCTCAATGTAGTCTACACTGACTGGCAGCAATTTTCCAGGGTTTCAGGCAGGGAGTCTCTCCCAGCCCTACCAGGATATACCATTTGGGATTGAACTTGGAACCTCCAATTCTTAATTTATTAGGAATATAGGAAGCTTATGCTGGTTCACGCCATTGGTCCATCTAACTCAATATTGTCTACATTGACTGACAGCAGCTGCCCAGGATTTCAGGCACTGAATACCTTCTTGCATAAGTCTGGTGTACACGAACATGCCGACACCAATGCACCTATATATGCGTTAAGATTTCCAGAAATTTCAAAGCAGGCAAACTTTCTGTTAGAATCCAGCTTCCATCAGTCGAGAGCCAGTCATGCATAATATGGGTGTTTGAGGTTCTTAAATTCTCTTCATTTTATTGGTATGAGAAATAGAGTGAGCGGGGTAGGGGGAGCACTAACTCGCTGGAGAGTCAGCAAAACAGCACAAACACCTGGCTATGTTCATCCTTCCAGTGTGGTTGGCTGAGGTTATCTTTCTGCCCAGAGTTCATCTCACATGTATATCTCCTCTCGAGCTCCATTTCCTGTAAGCTTCAGAGCTATCCTGTTGCCGTTGGTGAATCATTATATTGCCATTACAGAGGATGGATTAGGATAGTTGGCCTTTTGAGAGAAGGCAAGCGGACTATTAGTCCCATTACGTGCAGACAATAGATTAATCTGGGGATGGTTGGGCGGAGACATTAACAATTGCATTTGTTTGTTATTGGCTGAATTGCAGCATTTTTCTGTCTTTTTGGTAGCCACAGTTGCTTGCAAAGCATCTTGGCATGTTTGAATGTCACCCAAGGTTAACCTGAAATAGTCCGTGAAGCAAGAACCCCAATCAGGCTGGGATGGAGGCTATTAGTTTAAGCAGCAGCTTTTAAAAGAGAGAGAGGGAACTGGTGGTCCTCAAGATGTTGCTGCACTCCCAGCATCCCTGGCCATTGGCCATGCTGGCTAGGGCTGATGGAAGTTGTTGTTGTTGTTGTTGTTGTTGTTTTATTTCCTTGCTCATAAAGATAGCTGAAAGTGCCTTACAAGCACAATAGAAATACTAAAACCAATGAGAACAAATACAATTATTATTTTTTAAAAGCCCTAAAAAGTGCACACATCTATACAACTAAAAGACAAGTCTAGCAGATTCTGCCCCACCAAAAGAAGCTGCAAATACTTTGATCTTTCAAACTAAGGACCAAAAGCCCAGGTAAAAAGGAAAGCTTTTGCCTGGCACCTAGAGCTAGAGAAAGAAGGCACCAGGCGAGACACACTGGGGAGAGCATTCCACAAGCTGGGGGCCACCACTGAAAAGGCCTGTTCTTGTGTTGCCACCTTCCGGACCTTGAAGGAGGAACATAGAGAAGGGCATCAGTTGACAATTGCAGGGCCCTGGCTCTTATACAGAGATGGGTGGAGGTTTACTGTGAACTGAGGAATATGGAGCAGGTGTTCTGGGATCCTCTGCTTTTCCCGAGTCTTGGTCCCTGACACATTTTGCTTCTCTGGCCCTGCCTTGTGGGGAGACGGAGCATGGCCATTAAGGCTGGTAGCCATTGGTAGCCTTATCCTCCATGAATTTGCCCAGTCCTCTTTTAAACCTTTTGTCAGCCAAGCCATGGTTTGGCTTAATGTGTTGCCCAGTCAGAGGATTGTGGTTTGTCTTACTCCAGGCAAACCATAAGCCTGGGTGTGCACAACATACTAAGCCAAGCCAAGGCTTCACTCACAGCAACAGAGGACCAGGAGAGAAGCAGAGAGGCCGCAGTATTCTCTCTGGGAGCCTGCATGCTTTAACCTGTAACTTCCAATGCGTCTACTCTTGAGTACGACTAGTATTGGGTACGACCATAACTTGGCCCAGCATTACGTGTAACCTTAGTCAAAGGGTCTGTTTCAGGGAGGTGAAATGGAATGGCATCTCTTGGGAAAGGGCATTGCTGGCTAGCTGGCTGCAACTCTCAGTTGCAACACTCCCCACTGCAGCATTTTGTTGCCGCTTCCACTTTTCTCACCCATTCCTGACGTAATACATGAAGCGGCCATTACTTATCAGTAAAAACTGTTAAGATAGGAGACATACTTTGATTTGCTTGTTTGTGGGAAAGGGGGAGGTTGGATGTTCCTTTCGCCCTTCCTTTTCTCCTCCGCGCTGTCAACGCTGAAAACCTTCTTAAAGCATTAATTAGCAAAAAGGCGGGGTGGAGGGAGGAAAAACTTGGTCAAATTGAAAATGGTTACGGCAACCTTCAGTCCTTCAGGAGATTATCTGTCTCCTCTTCAACCTCTCAGGAGATCCCTATCTCTCTCTTAGGCCTCCTTTTCTAATCCGTTTTTAAAATATATATATATAAAAAATACGCTGCTGGAAGGGATCAGACAACTAATCTGATTTTGTATGTGCGTATTTGGGGGAGGGCGGGCGGGCATGGGAGAGCTGGCTGTGTTTTAGAAAAAAGAAAGAAAATCAGTGCATATCAGAAGGAAGTCTCTCTTCTTTTTAGGAGAGAGGCATCTGTGCCTCCCCCCCCCCCCCCCCGGCTGTCCCCAGCTCAGAGGTTCTTGCATTATGCTGGTAGGCGGTTTTCAGACTTTCTTGCTTACATATTAAGCTGCTTTATGCCCGCTCAGAGTTCACTAGCACATTTCAGCCAAGCAAAAATGTTCAAGAAGGTTGTGAAGTAGTTCCTATGAAGGTACATGCCCTGGGGGAGAGGATATATCGCGGGGAGAGTCTCAAGGGCTAGATGGAGAGGCTTGCAGGACTGCATTTGTCTCAGAGGCTGATCGTCACCCATCCCTGGCCTATAGGAACTGTGATGAAATTGTTCCTGGCCTGTTTCCACACAGGCGTGGGGAGAGTGACATGATCAGATATCTCTGTGTGTTAGGAGATAGCAATCCCTGAGTTAGCCTCTCGATAAAACTTAGTTGGGAGTCTTCAAGCTGACAATCTAGTATTCTTTGAGCAGAGACTGAGGTCACATTCACACCATGCGTTTTTAAAGCATTATAATTCCACTTTCAAGACGGCTTCCAGGAATTATTGGAGCTGTAGCTTGTTAAAGATGCTGAGAGTTATTTGGAGCTTATTACCCACATCCCAGATTCGCATTTGGTTGAACCATTTTCAGAATGGTTTAACAATCAATCCCTCTTCCAAGGGATTTCTGGGAATTGGAGCTCTGTGAGGGGAAATAGGGCTCCCCCTTTTGATTTATTTCATAAAATTTATATACCGCTTTATTGGAGGGGAAAACCTCAAAGTGATTAACTGTTTTTTATTGATGATTTCGTTGTTTCATTCTTTTTGTAAACTGCTTTGAGGGGTTTTTTTTATGACCAAGCAGAATATAAATTTACGTAAATCTTTAGGAACTTCATTTTGCTGCCTGTATAAACCAGGCTATGGAACATTGCACTGACCTAACATGCCATTCCATGGTCATTGCACATAAGAAGGGGGGGGGAACAGGTGCACAGACTTGCACCCTAGACTGCTGTGATGATGGGGTTATAAGCCAATTAAACCCACTGGCATGCCCACCGTGTCAGGCCTCTTTCCCCACCCCTGGTTGGCCCAGCCTCCTTTTCCTGTTGTGCTGATGGCAGCTTTTATCTGTCCTTTGTCCCTGACGTCCGGAGATATTGATTTGCACGATTAAGAGGAACCGATAATCGCCTCAAATTAATCCTCTAAACTCCTTTGGAAATATTTTGCATAATGCTTCTCGAAGGTGGTATCTAGGCAAGGGATAAGCCTTGAAATTGCTTGCCGTGGTGTCAGCAGGAGCCAGGCTGGCAGGGGAGAGGAGATATGGATTGGGCGGTATGATTTAAATGGCCAGTGGTGAAAACAAGCTTCTTCTTCACACGTAAATTGTAACTTGGGTGACTGCATCGAGGCGATACTACCTTGGACAGGGTAGCCCTTTAGGATTGCAGCTAACATCGCTTGAAGACTCCTGTTAAGGTCAGGTTTGGTAGAGAGAGCAGTTCTGCAAGGGGTTGGGGCAAAAGAGGCCAGATAGCACAAACCCCCGCCACTGTCTGAAAATCTGGAGCCAGACGCCCATCGACAGCACCTGCCTCTAATGACTTTTCTGTCATAAACTTTATCTGATTAAGCAGAGCGCTGGACTGGAGATTAGCGCCCCTCCCCCCCTTTTCCTCCCACACTCTGGACGGGCTCATGGGAGCAGCTCTGCAGCATTGCTGGTCCAAGCTGGGGAGGGATTCAGCCTCAAGGAGGGCTATTTAAAGAGGGGCAATTGCTAGGTAATTTGGCAGATAACTCTTGGTCCCGTCACCCCAGCATTCACTGGTTAGGGTGGTCTCCGTGGAGCCAATGTGTGGGCGGTCATGTGCGGCGTCTTGCCGATGCACAGAGTAAGGCCGCTGGCTGTGTGAGTATGAACCTTCTTGGGAATTGCCTTTGCCTTAATTCTTTAATGTTGTGGGGTGTTTTCACTTCTCTGTAGTCCTTGTAGCATGTCAGGGAGAAGGGAAATTTGTGGAGGGCTTTGCCTGAATTATTTAATGTTGTGGAATGTTTTCATATCTCTGTCGGAACATGGAGCGCAGAAGAGAAATCCATGGGCATTAGATCTATTGAAGGTTGTTAGTTGTGATGGAGTCTCTGCATCCTGATCTCAAATGGATCAGCAAATTCCACAAGCGTGGGGCCACCAACAAAAGAGCCCTGTCCTCTATGCCCACCAACCTGATAGGGGATCAGGTGCTCTTGTTTTGAACTGCATTTACAGGTAACAGAAAGGACAACACATGAAGATCACTATTTAAGGGGGAAAGGAAACTCGCAGAATGCAGTTCTTAGCGCCTTGCATTTTATTTTCTGATGTATTCTGCAACATGTTCTTGATGCACGGATAGTGGCAAATTTATTTTCCTTTATTAGTTGTTCTGAGATGCTTCCACCAACGCTACCATATTATTGCTGTCTGGAGGGGCTGTGGTACAACAAAAGAGCGACCAAAACGAACCAGATCACTTGCAGTATTTCAACAGGATGTTACAAAATCTGCACTGCCTGGAAGTAGAGTAGTATGACCACCCCCAAAAAAATTGTAGGCATAAACAGTAGCAAAAGCAAGATTGCATGTGATTACTTTGATAGCACCATGAGCACAAATGACCCCAAATGCACGTTCGGAGGAGGTCTTTGGGTATCATAGGGTTGGCTTGTGGGGGAGGGCAGTTAGGGTAAAAGAGCCTCAGGAGAAGCTTGCTAGCAATTGGCTGTGTAAGTGAAACCCTTCTTCTCCCTTCCACAGCCGGGACAACGAACTCACTTCCTTCATCTCCAACCTCCACCAGAGTCGCCAGCTCGTTATGCCAGAGACCCAGAGCCGGTGCGAATTCAAGAGAAGCAGCTTGGATGTTGGCTTGGGGGCAGCAGGTAAGCTTTCTGGCTCACCTCTTCTCCTCCTTCCTTGCCTTGTCCCCACCCCCAAATGTTTGGCTGCTGCCCCAGACCTGGGAAGGTGACTTTTTCTTTTGACCCTCACCTGGGCCATTCTGAGCCTCTCCTTGGTGTTTATCCTGTGATGTGGAGGCCTGCGTGTTCAGAGCATGCTCCGCCAGAGAAGCGAAGAGGCCTGCGGGCGGGGAAGGGGGTGGGTAAGCACACAGTGAAGCAGAAAGAGACCTTGGTTGGGTTTGTAATTGCATTAATCAGAAGCTTGTCGCGCGGTGCCTCCATCTCCGCCGGCCCCCTTGCTTGAGTGGCTGCCTCGACTTTATGCTGCGGTCTGACCTTTTGTGGGGTTTAGCAGGCTCCGGCTTGTCTTCTGCTGAAAGAGAGGGAGAGGGAGAGAATGAAAGACAGGTCGGTTGTATCTTCTGCTGATCCTTCCTCGCATTGACAGCGTTGGTGGGAAAGAGATGGGCTGGCTTTTGAAAGGGCGATGGTGCATCAATCAACAAGTGAGGCTGTTGGATGGATGGCGGCTCTGTTGTGAGCCTTTATTTATTTTTGTGAGCAGCCGGTGAAGGAAGAGGCTGTAGCTCACAGCAGTGCATCTGCCTTGCCAGTCAGAAGGTCCCTGGTTCAATCCCCAGCATCTGCAGGTAGGGCTGGGAACGTCCCCATGTCTAAAACCCCACAAAGCTGCTGCTGTTCAGTGTAGACAATACTGAGCTGGATGGACCCAAAGGTCTGACTCAGGATAAGGCAGCTTGCTATGTTCTTAGGAACTGGTTGCTCAGAACATAACTAGGCCTTGAAGATAGGGGAAGGGAACCATTGAGGTAACTGGTAAGGATCCAGAGAGGCAGGGAAACAGGGATGTGTGCTGGGGTCAGTCCAAGGCTGCAGCGATCTCCTAAATAACTTTATTTAGGACGTTTGTATTCCTTGTATCCTCAAGGAGCTGTGAGGGTGGTGTACATAGTCTGCCCATTGTTGTATCCTCATAGCAAGCACTGTGAGGTTGGTTGAGCTGAGAAAGAGTGTTTAGGCCCTTAGAATGGAATCTGTGTGTACTCAGAAGTAAGGTTTGTAACCCTAAGTATGACTATATAGGTTCCCCAAGCTACTGGAAGATTCAAGACAGAGCAAAGGAAGTACTTGTTTAAGCAGCACGGAGCTGTTTCCCGCAAGAAGCAACAATGGCCAACTAGGATGGCTTTAAAAGAGGATTAGACAAATTCATGGAGGAGACAGGTATCAATGGCTGCTAACCCTGTTGGCTGTGTTTTACCTCCGCTGTTAGAGGCAGTGTGCTTCTGAATATCAGTTGCTGCAAACTGTGGGAGAGTTGGTATTACGCTAAGGTCTTGCTTGTGGGCTTTCCTTTGGCCTCTGTGGGAACAGGAGGCTGGACTAGACGAGCCCCCAGTCTGATCCAGCAAGGCTCCTCTTATGTTCTTAAATGGAAGCATAAATCTGGTGCTGTAACTTGTCTTTTCGCAGAGGGGAGGTAGGTATAACTTGGACTTCTGCCTAGCCAGCACATGTGAGAGGAGAGACCTGGGGGGAGGGGGGAGGGAAGCAGGTGCTGATAAAATCTAATTGACCCATCGATTGCGCTCGGAGCTGCCGTGGGTTGCCGCTTAATGATTGAGATATTCTTAACTTGTTTGATGCAGTGCTTAGCTAGACCCCGCTCTGCCCAGCCCACTGGGGACCGTAAGGTATTACAGGGATCTCTTAATCATGGAGCAGGGCTAGGCGTGCGCTCCCTGCCCAGCACCAAAAGATTTATTATAATTATTGCTGGGGCTTGGCTTTGCTCTCTCTGCAAGAATGCAGAGGTGAGATTGTGCTGTGTTAAGAAGGGGGCTGGGGGGCTGCACTGTTAAACTCCTTCAAACATTGCCTCGCTGATGAAATCGGCTCAGGACAAGGCTAAATTAAACCACTGAGCGTAACTGAGTAAAACACCCCAGCCTGTCTCTCAGCTAAGGATGTTGGAATCTATTTGTCTCAGTCTCTCATTTTTACAATCTTTAGTTCTCTACATTTCTGTGTCTGTTTCCATTTTAAAATGGGGGGGGGGGCACATGAAAATTCATCAGCCTTTGAGAGAGCGACTTTTGCCCAATTTTTGTATGCAATTTTTCCTAATATGGACACATTTTTTTCAAAGCTATGTTCGCCAATATAGTGTATTTTTGTGTGTTGGTTTCACGTTTTTTTAATTAATGGATTTTTATTGTATTTTCCAAAAAGAAACAAATATAGTCAAACAATACAAACTAAATCATAATTAATCAAGGCAACATTTTATGTGGGGGAAGAGGGAAAATGGCTGGTGGTTCAGATCCCAACTGCTGTGCAGACATTCATGCAAATGCAACTATGTAAGGAAGGAGTCCTTATATCAGATCACTTTCTTGTATTTACCTTGCCAGCAGAGTCATATCTTCTGTCCAAAGTATGATTGGTAGTGGTGGGGAGTGACTTTATCTAGGCATTACCTTTTTAAATTACTATTATTATTAATTTCCATTTTCCCCATCACACATAAAACAACATAACTCGCAACACATCAACCACTTCACTTAAAAATATCAAATCAAATTATTACAGATCACTCCAAAAAATATTTCCACATATTACAGTGAGATCTCGGGGGGGCTATGAACTTTACAATTTTCTTGACACATATCTAGGCACTTCACCTTAGCGCATACTCTCTTTTTTTTAACTTATTACTTGGCTGGAGAACTGGCAGTGCAAAATTGGGAGTGGTGTGAATTTCAAGGAGTGGTTGTGTTTTGGTTTGTGTATTGTTTTGGAAAGTTCAAATTGAGTAGATTCACCTTTAAAGTGCTATCTGAATCAAATCCCTCCCCCCCCCTTCCCCAGATTCCCAGCCCAATTTTCCAGGGCTGTGTCCAATTCTAGTCCTAACCTGGGTCCATTCATTTCAGTGGGTCTACTCTTGAGTAAGCCCTCATTGGACACAACCCCTCAGTATTTTAAGCCGCCACTGTACCACCTCTCCTCCTCCCTCTCAGGCAGAGCATGGCTTAGAGAATAAGTGTTACGTAAAGCAAATAGCACTCGCTTTTGAGAACTGAGTGCACTGTCATATTATGTACTCAAGTGTACTCGAGTGCTCTTTAACTGTAAAGCACTGAATGGTTGCCACAGAGGACTCACTGGCGGCGGCTGCTACTCATGAGTCGTGCAGCAGTTCATAGGTCTTGCAAAGAGGAGCTGTGGCTTCAGGAGAGGGGGGTCACTTGCCTGAAGATCCCTGGATGGGATATATGGTAAAAACGATAATTGTAGCCGATCCTCTGCTGTTGCTTCACCTCTTGCAAATGCTGCTCAGGTAGGGTTTGCTGCCCACAAAAAATAATAATAGGATGAAGTCACCTGGTATAGCCCTACCTGCATTCAACAAAATACTTTGTCCATGTTGTAGAACAGGCATAGGCAAACTCGGCCCTCCAGATGTTTTTTGGGACTACAACTCCCATCATCCCTGACCACTGTTCCTGTTAGCTAGGGATGATGGGAGTTGTAGTCCCAAAAATCTGGAGGGCCGAGTTGGCCTATGCCTTTTGTAGCAGGTGAATTTTTATACCACATAAGGCACTTTTATTAGGCACATTTGGATTTTTGAGTGAGTGCTCTGGGTGCCACCCCCTCTGGCCTCCTCCCTCCCTCCCCTCCCAGGAAATTAGCCTGCTATGTAAAGGTAATGTTGACATTCATTGCTCCACCCAACATTTGCCTCTGGCTCTGCCCACGACTGTCATGTGGCCCCCTGGAAGGTTATCCAGAAGAGAATGTGGCCCTCGGACTGCAAAAAGCCCAGCCTTAGTCTATCTTGTGTATCTACACTCCTGTTATTTTTATGTCTGCAGTCCACGGCTACTGACGTTGTCCCCTTCCCACAGTTCTGCAGCAGACGTATGCAAGAAAAGACCACTGATCTTTTTTTAAAAAATGTAATTTGCTCTTAATTCATTGCAGGATCTGTGTCCCCCCCCCC
The DNA here is from genome assembly GCF_964188315.1 of Podarcis muralis. NCBI lineage: Eukaryota > Metazoa > Chordata > Lepidosauria > Squamata > Lacertidae > Podarcis > Podarcis muralis. The sequence continues at coordinate 22,253,594 of NC_135661.1, read as the reverse complement.
CCCCGCAGTGGTAGGATTTGCAATTGTTCTAATGGTTGAGTTGTACCGACTCCCCCCGCCGCCGCTCCCCGGCTTCCCGCCACTCTTTGTGCCACTGCGCCCCCCCCCCCCCACAGATCAGATAAATGCGAAGCTGCCTACAAGGTGCTGCTCTCTTGCCACAAAGGGATTTTCTCTGTGTGCGAGAAGGGAGGATGATGGCATAAGGCCCTTTTTAATCTTAATTGAGAGCGACACACAAAGGGATGAGCGCAGGAGCCGGGGTCCGCCTGACAAAGGCATGGCGGCAAAGCTGGAGGTTTGCACATCAAACACAGACTTAGAGCCTCCCTGAGAAGCTTGCTGCGTGTCTGTAAACAAATCCAATCCTTTCTATCCAGTTTGGCTAATTCACTCTGCCAGGGCATGCAAAAGCGAAGATGGGCGGCTGGCGGAAGAGGAGGAGGGGGTGGGAAGCTTATGAAGACAGCACCTGTCAAAAGAAGGAGCTGATCGGCTTGCGTGTGTCCGTAGGGAATGCTCTAGCCCTGGGGTCTTTTAGTTTCTTCCTGTGGCTGACTCAAAACTATTTGCTCTTTTCTCTTCTCACCGCCCTGCTGTCACCCCAAATGCTTTGGGTACCTCCCGAAAAACTGCCTTTGGTTTCCATTGTCTTTTTCAGAATTCCATGCTGAACTGTTTTTTTGTTTGCCTTGTTTTAAGTTGCCCTCACCCTTGATCGCTCTCAGTGATGTTATTCTGCAGCCTGATCTGGTTGGCTGTATAGCATCATGACATTGTCCCGATTCACTACAACTGCATCCACATCACACGTTTGAAGTGCTATGATACCATTTTAACAGTAGTTGAGAATCCTGAGAAATGTTGCTTGATTAGGGTGCTGGCTTCACAGAGCTACAGTTCCCAGAGGTATAATAGTGCTTCAAATGTATGGCACAGATGTGACCTGTGTTTCTGAGTAGTATCTCAGCTTTCCACTAAGGAGATCAGCACGTCCTACATGATTCTTGCCTCCCACATTTTCTCCTCAAAACCATCCTGTGAGCAAAACTATGGGAATACAGTGGTACCTCGGGTTAAGTACTTAATTCGTTCCGGAGGTCCGTTCTTAACCTGAAACTGTTCCTAACCTGAAGCACCACTTTAGCTAAAGGGGCCTCCTGCTGCCGCTGCGCTGCCGGAGCACGATTTCTGTTCTCATCCTGAAGCAAAGTTCTTAACCCAAGGTACTATTTCTGGGTTAGCGGAGTCTGTAACCTGAAGTGTATGTAATCTGAAGTGTATGTAACTCGAGGTACCACTGTATTGGAATCTCCCTATTCCTAGTCTTGACTCTTATTATTAGCCATCCCCCATGGGATCCTGCATCATTAACCCTGAGCCTATGGTTGCTGATTGGTTGAGATCGCTCATGTGATTATCCTAGGAAGGAAAGAAATGAAGCAACATGGAAGGGGTGGGATATGGCACAGTAACATTACTGCAAGATTTTTGTTTAGATAACTTTTCACTTCTCCAAAATCAGTGACTTTGACTTCAATGGCTAAAGGGGATGACGTGGTGCCATTTTTAAGTTTATTTTTGCTTTCTGTTACCAGGATCTGGTTCACTGGCTTTCCAAATGGAAACAGCTTTCCAAATTATTTATTTGAACTTCTGAACGTTGTCAGTGCTGGGCACACGGGCATCAGAGCATGCGGGGAGCATGAAGCACAGTTCTGGCAGGATGGGACCTAGAGCTGCGTGAAGATGTCAGAGGAGACCCCATAGAAGAGTGTATTATGAGCGCAGAGTCTGTTATGGGCTGTGGTTGATGCCTGGCTGGATAGCATAGCATAGCGGTTGGAGCACTTGCTTTGCATGCAGAAGGTCCCAGATTCAATCCCCAGCATCTTGAGGTAGGGCTGGGAGAAGTTCCTATCCGAAGACCCGGAAGGACTGCGCCAGTACAGTGCTAAGCTAGATTTACTCATTGGTTTGACTTGGTAAGGCAGCTTTCTATATTCCAGTGTCTTAAGGGACCTTTTGCATGCAAAGCATGTGCTCTCCCTCTCTCTCTCTCTCTCTTTTTTTTTTTTTTGGTAAATAATTTTTATTCATTTTCAATAAAATCCTCCAATTAATGACAAAACCAATCAAATCATTTCAAAATACAATAATAATAATACCACAATTATATATTCCAATTATAAAAAATTTCAAAAGGGGACTCCCCATGTTCCAGATGACTTGAGATTTTTGCCCTCATTACAGACTCTGCGTTCTTCGCTATTGTTCAATTCATAACTCAGATTTTAACCGTCCTTGTTTTCTCAAACAAGTCTCGCTCTACTGTAACTCCCTTTTACCCCTGAGCTACAGCCCTTCACATAAGAAATAGGAAACTGCCTTATACTGAGACAGATCCTTGGCCCATCTAGCTAGTGTTGCCTACACTGACTGGCAGCATCCCTCCAGGATACAAAGCAGGTGTTTTACCACTGGGCTACTGCCCTTTCCTCTTCTGTGATCCCAGAGGATAAAGGAGCAAATTGGGAGGTGAAAGGATGATTTTTGCTTTACTACCTGACTGCACCTTCCCTATTTAATTATTATTATTTTTTAATTTAAAAGAAAACCTATAACTGATTGCTCATCACATGAAATTGAGCAGAAAGCCAACTCCTTCCCGGTCAAGCATCTCAGGCAGTCATTGCTGCCTTTTTTTGCTGCAAAAGGAAGAGCTGTTTGAAGAGGAGAACCATTGACAGCCTTTCCACCCTCTTGTGGCTGGTGTTTGTTTAAACAGAGGATGGGGGTGATTTAAATTGCCCCCTCCCCCAGTTACTTAGTCTGTGGTTTCCCGCCCCCTCTTCTTCAAACTGGCAGGACGATCAATTTCCATGCTGTTTTGGTTTTCTTGAATCTGGGATCCTAAGAGGTTGGGAAACATTTTCAAGCAAATTGCTTCCTTCATATAAGCAGATCACTTCCTTGCTTTCCTCTCCTAGAGCACGGGTGAATTGGCATATGGAGTTATTCACATAATAGCGGTTATCATCTGATAACCTGAGTTATTATCTCTCTGCTCACGGAGCGCTGCCTTTGATCAAATTGGGCAGACGCCCAGTCATGGAATACAAGTGGAGAGGAATGTTCATGCCTGCTGATTCTTCAGCCACCAGTTTTCTTTAGAGGTTCTTGGAATGTTGTATGCTGGGCAAAGGCACCCTGTCTGATACCCTGGACAGCTGCTGCCAGTATGTGTAGTACTAAACTAGATGAGCCATAATCTTATTATAAAGCCATCCAAGTATAAGAAAACCAGAAAGACAACAGGGTTTTTGTCAAAAGTACCACAGAGCCTAGGGCTTGCCAATCAGAAGGTCGGTGGTTCGAATCCCTGCGACGGGGTGAGCTCCCGTTGCTCGGTTCCTGCTCCTGCCAACCTAGCAGTTTGAAAGCACATCAAAGTGCAAGTAGATAAATAGGTCTACCTTCCAGCGGGAAGGTAAACAGTGTTTCCGTCCGCTGCTCTGGTTCACCATGCTGGTCACATGACCCGGAAGCTGTACGCCGGCTCCCTCGGCCAGTAAAGCGAGAAGAGCGCCGCAACCCCACAGTCATCTGCGACTGGACCTAACGGTCAGGAGTCCCTTTACCTTTAAAGTTTATTGTAATTAAAAGTTTTCCTTCTTCTGGAGCAGCTCCTTTTGTTAAAACAGTACGGGGGGGGGGGATACGTTGAATTTTGTTCCCTAGTCACATGCAGCTGAGTGTTGGGCATTAACAGCTACAATAAACTTGGGAGGGGGCACTTTAAGAACCTTATCCTCTCTCATTTTTCTTACATTCTGTGCCTCCAGCACTTTTTTGTGGTTATGCCTCTGCATGAGAAAGCTTCCTTTGCTCCCCTGGATGGACTTGACATGGTGACATGCTGAAGTTGAGCAAGGGGGGCCCAGTCCGCTGGCGCGCCTGAAGGCCGCTGAGATGTAAGGGTTAAGCCGGTAATGTGACCGCACAGCTCATAAATTAACCAGGGACCTGCCCCCCTTCGCAGTTGCAAAAGAGAGGTATTGAACAGGCTGCCAGGAGGACTTGTTGTTCCACCGTGGATGCTGTGCTCTCTTTCTAGCAGTGGGAAACTAATTGGCCAGGGAGCAGCTGCCTCGTGGGGGTGGGGAAGAGCCCAACCAATTAAGAACTCAGGGGAGACTTTGCAGTGCAAATCACCACCACCCATTTTCAATTTCCCAGTCACTCATTCCTGGCTTCCCCCCTCCCTCCCTCCCTCCCTCCTCACACTTCATTTCTAGAATTCTGTTCTTCCATTTTCTTGTGTTTTGCATTTTCCCTCTCTCCCCACTTTCTCCGTTATGAGGAAGGACTGTGGCTCAGTGGTAGAGCACCTGCTTTGCATGCAGAAGGTCCTGGCTTCAATCCCTAGCATCTCCAGCTACGGCTGGTAATGTCGCCTGCCTGAAATCCCAATGACTTGCTGCCAGCCAGTGTAGGCGGCACTAAGCTAGATGGTCCCAGTGGTCTGACTCAGTATTAGGCAGCTTCCTGTGTCTTAAGGAAAAGGCCGTAGCTTGGTGGTAGATTGTCCCCTTTGAATGTAGAAGGTGTCCTGGGTACCATCTCCAGGTGGGACTAGAAATGTCCCCAAGTCATCATGGATGGAAAAAAATGGTGGATGCCTGGAAAAGAGATGACACTCTGTATAGCAGCTAAAAAATGGAAGGGAGTCACTCTTAGCATACCACAAAACAAGCCTGCCCATCCCCAGAGGACACCCAATTAGAAGGGGGTCCCATCACATCTCAAGAGCCTCCTCAAACCTGCAACTTGCCTGTGAGAGGTGGGGTGGACTTTGATAAGTCAAGTTTTACCATGAGTACTGAGGGAGAAACTCAGCTTGTAGTGATTCCTCCATGTCACACACATTTGTGTGTCAAATGTACCAAAGTCCTAGAAGCGTAAGAAGATGTGTGCTGGATCAAGCCAAGGGCTCATCTTGCCCAGCATATCCTGTCTTCACAGTGCCCCAGTGAACAGTCTCCCCACCTGAAATTCCCACAAACTTTGTTTTCATGGGTATACTGCCTCCCAACAGCGGAGGTGGAACAGGACCACAGTGGCCTATAGCCAGGTGCTAGCCTTCCCCTCTATAAAGTTGTGTAACTGCCTTTTAAAGTAAGCCTAGGAGGGTATGCTGAATAAGACCATAAGAAAAGCCGGGCTGCTGGATCAGGACAAAGGTCCACCACGGTCTAGCACCCTGTTCTCAACCAGATCCCCAGGGGAAGCTCCCAAACCAGACCTGAACACAATAGCATTTGCTATTCCCAGCAACTGGGATTCATAGGCATACTGCCTCTGATAAGAGTGGGGGGGGGGGAATAGCCATTCCAGCTAGTAGCCATTGCCAGGCTTCTCCTCCATGAATCTAGTGGCTCCCTTATTACAAAATATTGCTTCTAATTTTCTCCTTTCCCATCTTTTCTCCCCATTATTTTCTCAACCCCGAAACTACCGTGTGTGTGAGAGAGAGCTTTCTCCCATCTCTCCCACCTACCTTCCCTTTCGCCTCCCCTCACTCTGTCTTTGAGCTCCTTGGGAAGAAGACAATTTGAAGGCTTTCCGCTCGGCGCTCAGCCCGAGAGGTTCCTTTTCCCTCAAGCCAATCAATGGCAGGCTTTTTGGCCCCGGCGGGGCTCGGCAAACACGAGATCAATAAGTTATTAGCACCATTCTGTCAGCTGTAATGTGGAGATTGATCGGGGCTGGGGCTCCTGCACGCTGCTTGGCACTTCCCTGGCCTGATAAAGATGACAGATTAAGGGAATAAGAAAAAGGAATTAAGGAGTCTGGCTGTCAAAGCCTGTCACGGGCCGGTGGGGGCTGAATGAGTGCGGTCGGACGTTTAAGCGACGCTCAGGGCACGGCTCCTGCTGCCTGCTCCCCTGGAAGCTGCTATCTCTTTGCTGCCGCCTTCAAAGTGGTGCAGAAAAGGCCGAGGCCCTGACAAAACGAAATGGTAATGGTCATCGCCAAACTGTCAGGCTGGGTATCTGAGGATGCGCCAGTTCAGTGGCTCTGGCCTCGTTCTTCTCCATGGAGACGAGTAATGGGCCTAAGGTGGTAGTACAGGCAGAGCTCCAAGTAAGGCAGGGGTAGGGAGAGAGGAACCCTTTTCACTCCAAGGGTCACATTTCCTTCTGGGGGCCACAGACTAGTGCCAGGCAAAAATGGGCAGAGCGACAAATGGGAATTTCATCTTTGTACAGTAGGCTAGTTTGCACACACACACAGCCTTCTCTATCCAGGCGAGCAAGAGTCTTTATCAGATTTCAAGGATGCATTTCTAGCCAGGCAAAAAACACGGTGTGCGTGTGTGTGTGTAAAAAACAAGGCTGCTGAGGAGAATAACTTGGGAGGGTTTATTGCCCGAGGAGAGTCACAAGGGCCAAATGGACAGTGATTTGGCCCCCACGCTTGAGGTTCCCCATTCCCACTGTACCTCAAAGCCTGGGGACCCCACTTTTTCTTCTCTAATCGTGTGCTAAGAATGCACTGTTCCTGGTTTGTATAACCACACATTTTGGTCCCTGGGGACAAGTAAAAGGTGTGTAAAATCAAGCATTGTGAGAAGAAAGTGGGTAAGTTTTTCTCCCATTGATAGTATTGAACTTTGTGGCCATCCAATGAATCTGAATTATGGAAGATTCAGTACAGACAAAAGAAAGTACTCTTTCACGCAGCACAGTTCATTTAGTGTCAGGGAATCTGGGCCCTTCCCTGAAAGTAAGGATGGGGGAGAAATTCTATTCAGTGTGCATTCAAAGGCAAACTTCTCTTAACTCAGACTTTCCGGAAAAAATATGCAAACTGAAACACAGCCAACTGTGCAAAAGTCATACCTCTCCGAATTTTGCAGTGGAATTTTCCAGCCAAGTACGAAAATGAATAAAAGTGTGCATAAAAATGAGTACATTAATGAAAATAGCGGACAAATATGCATTATATTAGGGGAAGTTGCTTTGCAAATGCATGTATATTGGACTGTATTGATTTGTTCATCATATAATATTACTTTTGCTAATTGTGATGTTTATTTTTAGTTGCTACTTCGTTAATGTTTTATAGATAGTTAGTGTTTTATTGATAGTTCATTAATTATATTATTTGATTTATGCTGTATTTGTGATGTTCTATCATGTTATTTTTGTTTATTGTTCTTAAGCCGCTTTGAGATTGATTTGAATGGAAAGCAGCATAGAAATACCATAAATCAAACGCTCCTTGCAAAAAGGTGTATATTAGGAGAAATTCATACTAAACTGCTGGTGAATTTTCAGGAGGACTTTTAAAATAAATAAACCACAAATCGATGTGGAAAAGTGGAGAACTGAACTGCATATTGGAAAAATGCGAAACTGAGAAGAAGAAACCAAAATTGGCAGAAAGGCAATCAGAAACCATGAGCATAATATAGAGATGAGCAGATTCCAACTGCCTTGAATTAAACAAATTTATGAACATTTGAAACTCAGGATGTTTTCAGTCTGTGAATGCTCAGTGAGCCCCTTCCACCCGCCTTGATTTATTTATGAACTCTTGACCCTGAGAAAATGAATCAACCTTGAAATGCCTGTGGACTAAAGGACGAGGTCTTCTTTCTAAACACTTTTCACCTTAGTTCCTTCTTGGCTTTGTTGTGTCCTCAGAACGTGATAGTGAGCACTTGGATTGGCTGTAAGTTTCTCGGGGGAAAAGAGATTCTCATGTGCTGTATGGCGGGGAGAGAAAACTTCAGGCTTTCGAGATCTGCTTTATTACAGAGAAACATAGGAAACTGCCCTTGTACAGAGTCAGACTGTGGATCCATCCCGCTTAGCACTGTATACACTGCCTGACAGTGGCTCTCAAGGGTTTCAGACCAGGGACCTTCCCAGCCCTACCTGGAAATGTGAGGGATTGAATTTGAGACCTTCTCCATGCAAAGCAGATGCTCTGCCAGTGAGCTACAACCCTTTCTCTAGATTAGGAACATAGGAAGCTGCCTTATATCAAATCAGACCATTGACCCATCTACATGGACTAGCCGCGGCTCTCCAGGGTTTCAGAGAGGGGGACATTACCAGCTGTACTTGGAGATGCCAGGGATTAATGCTAGCCGAAGTTCTTTTCTTAACCAGGGCATGAACAGGCCTGCAAGCTGAGGTTGAGATTTGGGGGAGCAGTAAACCGTGGTTAGCATGACATTGACACCGAGCATGACATTGGTGCCTACATACACACAAAAATCATTTTGAAATGATAACAGTAAAAGAGACTCTCTATCACACACACCCAAGTACCATTCTCTACATATGCATAGCTTGTGCAAATTCAGCCATGGTTAAGTGTGGCATTGACACCAGGCCTGTGTCTTAACCATACAATACTTACATGTAAAAAAAGGTAAAGGACCCCGACAGTTAAGTCCAGTCGCGAACGATTCTGGGATTGCGGTGCTCATCTCGGTCTATAGGCCGACGGAGCCAGCGTTTCTCCGCAGACAGTTTTTCTGGCCAGCATGACTAAGCTTCTGGCGCAGCGAAGCAGTGAAACCAGAGCAGCACACGGAAACGCCTTTTACCTTCCCGCTGGAGTGGTACCTTTTTATCTACATGCACTTTTTGGCATGCTTTTGAACCGTACAGATACATTATTTTGTAACGAGAAAGAGAAAACCCTACCCACTTCCCAAGCACAGTCTTCATTCATGCGTAGCCTGCAAGGTAGGCCATGGTTAGCTTGGCACTGACACTAGGCATGTATCTTACCCATTTGATACTCGCATATACACGACTGAGAGTAAGAGACTCCCAGCCACTCGCCCAGGCACCGTCCTCTATGCATGCATCATCTGCAAAATGAAGCTGGATCTCTTTCTTCCACCACAAAGACGAACAGCTGGGCTTGTTTTCCATACTATGAATTTTTACCACCTTTTTATGACCCGACCCAGGCTGTAAAAATGAATTTTGCAGGGCATGTCTGCACACCTCACCTTGTAAACGGCCTCGTTATAGGTGAGCAGTGGAGGAGGCTGTGAAAGCAAGCCACCCCCATCCCTGCCTCTGCTGTGTTTCTCCGAAGGGACTTTGGAGGAGGCGTCTCAAAGCTGCTTGTGTAATAAAACCACACCTTGGGAATCAGGGCCCCTCCGGATATCCTTTTTATTGCACATTCATGATGATTTGTGCTCTTGATGCTATCAGGGCAGTCACACACAATCCTTTTTTCAATACTGTTTGTGCCTGTCACATTGCGCTTCATTTCCAATCAGTGCGTATCCTGTAACTCGCTGCTGAAATTTCATTACTTTTTATCCACAAATAGTCTGGTTTATTTTTGTCCTATATTTGTTGCACTTTAGCTCCGTCGGATGGCAATAATGTGGAAGCATCACAGAACAAAAGCACGATAAATCCATCACTAATGCACCATTACTCTGTCAAGAATATGTTTCAGAATATACCAGTAATGAAACATCAGTCTGGCAGAGCCCTTAATGTCTTCAAATTGCTCATTTCCTAACAATTGGTCTTCTCCAGAATGTTGATGTACAAAGTGAAACACAGTTCTCTCCGAGAAGGCTTTCCTTCACCATTTCAGCTCTCTCCAGATGTTCTATTTGTGGTGCTTTCATTAAGATTTGAGCTCATGGTGATATTGGGGTGGTTATCTGCCATTCTGCTTTTGATGCTGTTTGTGCTTGTAAACATTCTGAAGCACAAGTTAGCAGCGAGAGCCTCCTTGGTGGTGGCTCCCTCCACAATTTGTGGAATGCTATAGTGTAAAGGCTTGCTGGATACCTTTTCTCTGATTCTGCTTAAACTTGCATTTGAGGTTCTTTTTGTTATACAGTTCTACCAGTGTTGATTCTTTTTTTTTAACTGGTTGCATTGTTTCTTTAGTTGTTTGTGTTGTGTATGTTTTTAATGTTTTATAGTCTACTTCATTTCATCTAGAGCAGATGTTGCCGAACTACAGGTGTTTATTTATTTATTAAAAATATTTATATATTGCTGTACCATAAAGAGATATCACAGAAGTTTATAACAATATTGAAAAAACTTTAATGTTCAGATGTTCCTGAACTACAGCTCCAGCCATCCTTGTTGAGGCTGATGGAAGTTGTGGAGAACGATGGCCTGGGAATGTAAAGAAAACATCCCATTAAGGACTAACATATTTGGGTGAAAACACCCAAAGCTTTTTGCGGGCAACAGGACTGGGGAAAACCTCCCATAGGGACTAGTATCACTGAAGCTATTTTAGGAATGAAAACATACCAAGGGCGTATTGCGGACTAAGGGACTGTGGGGAAGCCTCCCATAGGGATTAGCGTCATTGAGGCTGTTTTAAGAGTGAAAATTCACAATACATTTTGCAGGCTGTGGGACTTTGGGGCGGGTGGGAGGGAACTTGCCACAGGGACTAACGTCATTGGGGCTATTTTAGTACTGAAAATTTACCTTGGGCATTTTGCAGGCTACGGCGCTCCCATAGGGACTAGCGTCATTGAGCCTATTTTAGGAGTGAAAATGCATGTGGTGTTTTGCAGACTGTGGGGCGGGGGAGGAGTTCCTATATTAGGAGGGGAAAACACACCTAAGGCATTCCTTCTGGCTGTGGGACTGTGGGCAGAGGAGCCCAGCAGGGGCAGCAAGACCCAACGAGGGTCTGCCGGTTGCAGGACATTGCACAGTGATTTTAAACTAACCAGTCAGATGTTGGCTCCTGCGTCTCTAGGCTCCAAGCACTTTTCCTTCTCTCCCCCTCCCCAAGTGCTGATGGCTTGCCCTCTGTTTAAATTACACCCTGTAATTCCCATGACCTTTCCCCCCCTCTCTCCCTTTGTTCCGCTGATTCCTGCCGGCAAAGGGCAGAGCCAACTGCATGCCGTGGCACGAAACCCCAACTGGGCGCCTTTCACCTGCCGGTCCATTGATCTTTTACGGTTTAGGGAGGGTGGAAGCCAGCCCCATGCTGGTGGGGCATAGGGCAAAAACCGTCCTGTTGTCATGGATGCCGTTTCTAGGGGCAAGTGTGTTGCACGTGCCGGCCAGCGGGATGTCCAGGTTTGGGAGAATCCAAGCTTGCATGGCAGGGAGAAATTCCCCAAAGAAGAGTTTGGATTTGATATCCCGCTTTATCACTACCCGAAGGAGACTCAAAGCGGCTAACATTCTCCTTTCCTTTCCTCCCCCACAACAAACACTCTGTGAGGTGAGTGGGGCTGAGAGACCTCAAAGAAGTGTGACTGGCCCAAGGTCACCCAGCAGCTGCATGTGGAGGAGCAGGGAATCGAACCCGGTTCACCAGATTACGAGTCCACTGCTCTTAACCACTAGACCACACTGGCTCTCATACTCACCTGTTTCCCATAGAGGCTAAGCCTCAGACTGGCCTTAAAAAAAAAAAATAGTACTTGACTATATATTTAAATAAATTTATTATTGACTCTCAGTAGTTATTTTATTTATTAAATTTGTATACCACTCTTCATTCGTAGATTTCAGGGTGAAACACAACATAGAAACACAAAATGCATAATAAAAACAAGAACAAAAAGTTCGTTGTCAGCATCTCAGTTGTTAGCAGGGATGAGGGAGGAATTTGATTAAGTTCACATTAAAAGAAGTATCTCCCAAATCATGCGCTTTCCGAAAACCAGACAGAAGCCAAAACACAGCCCCCCTTAGAAGTTTGCACTTTTCCCAATTTCTCTGTGCAGTCCTCCAGCCAAGTCATGATGCGAAGGGTGCATAAAATGCATGTATTAGTCAAAAGAATGTGCAAAAATTGCATCACATCACGGGAAATCCCCTTGCAAAAATGTGTGCACATGTAAATGTGCACAATAGGAAAAATGTGCACTAAAACGGTGGTGGATTTTCCTTGAGGGTTTCCGCAAACTGATATGGAAAAGGGGAGAAGTTACTTCATGAAAGAAAGAAAATGAGAAACAGACAGAACTAGCTATCCCTAGTTGGTGGGCGAGAGGTTTCAGTAGCCTTTTCCTTTTTAAAAAAGTAAACTGCAGAGGCAGTAATGCTTCAGAATACCAGTTGCTGGAAACTGCAAGAGGAGAGATCTTGGGTTCAGATCCTGCTTGGTGGGTTTTCCCACAGGCATCTATCTGGTTGGTCACTGAGAGAACAGGATGCTGGACTAGATTGGCCATTGGCTTGAGGCAGCTTCAAGGCTCTTATATTGTTATATAGATGAAGGTTTCATTCAAAAATCAGTCCAAAGAGATAAAACTGCCAGCCATTAGGGGGAAAAAACAGGGCAAACGGTTTCGCTGCCCAAAACTCTGTAGCAGAGGGAAAACTTCCCCCCTGATTAAGTGTTCTGATCCACAGGAAAGTTTACATACTCCCACACTCACAGAAACTGTTCCATCAAGAGATACTGTTTCACCTAATTTGCAATGGCTGCCCAATCTGAGCAACACAGTGGTTGTTAAACAGCAGGCAATTAGGACTGCAACCAGCAATACAATCAACGTCCCCGCAATCCAAGCAGGGTAGTTTTTCATGTGGTTCGTGACCAGTTGCGAAGAAATATGCACAAGAGCTGTATGGACTTTGTGCTTAAATAAATAAATAAATGCCACCCGAACGAGCTGAATTCCATGCCAGGAAAAGCTCAGTTCTGCATCTAAAGATAAATTAGACGACTTGAGCAAAATGGCATGAATTTTATTTTGTGTGCATCTTTTTTTAACATAATTGTGCATAATTAATTCTCGCTTTGGTCATGTTGGGATGGAGGGGGGGCACAGAGGTACATGAAACGCTGAAGCCCATTTCTCAACCCACCGCTTTGCATCCTGGGATTTCATTAGTCATAAGGACCAGAAGCTTGGTTGGGGGTTGTTTACATTTAAAAAAAAAAAAAAAGCAGCAGCTGAAATTGTCAGGAAGCAGAGTTCTGCTCCTATTAAGTGATGTTCTGAGCCTTTTCAGAATTGCAACACACACACACACACACACACACACACACACACACGCGCAATATGATACTTGTTTTGCACAGGGTGTTTTTTGTGGGGGGGGAGGGGTTGCAGTCCCTTTAAGGCAGAGCCTTTTTGATAGATGAGAATTTGATGCTTGCGACGATGACAAACAGTCTCCCCAGCATTATTATGGGAGGATATTGATTTTTAAATCTGTACAGGAGGAGAAGGGAAAAGCAGGAGGGGGGAATTGAGAAAGAGAGGAGGGGGTGGGGGGGAGAGAGAGATGTTGTAATTGTATATTAGATATTTTGCGTTGGCTTGCTAGGACTGCACGGATGCAGAGGCTGAGTGCTTCTCGCACAGTCTGGCGGGGAGAAGATTGCTGAAGATCTTGCGATCGCCAAGAGCGAAGGGGTGGAGATAGAGATAGAGAGAGACTGTGAAGAAAGATTGAGGAGCAGGGTGCTTGTGTGTGTGTGAGAGAAGGGGGATGTGAATACTCTTTCTCTCTCTTTCTCCCCCGCCCCAACCACCCGCCAAGACCCCAGCTGTTTTGTATCAGGGTATGAAAAGCGAGGACACACCCGGGGGACGAAAGGCGGCCGATCAAATGATGCAGTTCAGTAAGGAAATAAACTAGATTTCCAAATTTATGGCTGGAAACGGTGGCCATTGATCAGCGTGCTGAAGGGTTGCTGGGTCCCTTTGGGCTGCATGATTAGGAAAGCATATCCGTGAGCTCAATATGACTTCCACTCCGCCACCCACCCTCCCTCCCTCCCTCCTCCCTCGCTCAGCCAGATTTGTGTGTGTGTGTTCAACATGCCCCCCAAAGTCTCTGGATGAAAGGGTGGCGGTGATGGAAAGAAGAGTGTGCCTTTCTATCTAATTCTCTCTTTCTCTTTCTCCCTCTCCTCCCCACCCCCCTTTCTTCCAGACGAAGTTTTAGGCAAGAGAAGAGCGTGTTCACCCAACAGCAGCAGCGAGTGTCCCCTGGAGAGCAAGAAATCTCGAAGTGAGTCCCCAAAAGGTAGGTTCCTTTTTTAAAAAATAATAATCATAATACTTTCTGAAGCTTGGGACAGTTGGTGTTTATGATGGAGAAAGAGGAGTTTGGGGGTGGGAAGTAGCAGGATCTCCCCGAGTCATGCCGCTGCTGCAGTTTCCTTTCATAAAAGCTCAAAGGGTTCTTCCATTCTCAGCTTTCTGGCTACGGAAGGTGTCCCTTAACTTGAATTGCTCTTAATTTATGCTGACCCCTGCACCCTGCTCCCACCCCCGGACTTGATAAGATCTGGGTAAGTTCCTTCCTTTATGAACGATTTAGTACCGGATGAGAACATCATTCTGTAAGATTTCCCCCGCCCCCTGTCTGCTTAGCAAGAGTTAAGATTACAAAAATTACTATGTCCCATTTCCTTCCTTGGTGTTTTCCTTTCTTTCTCTCTTCCCCCCTCCGCTCCCTCCTGCCTGTGAGTTTGGGTTTTTATAGTAAAACATTTTCTTTTCAAGACTTCCGTATGGAATACAAACAGCTACTTCAGTCGCACTCGGGGGAGTTGGGCGTGATCAACAGGATTTTTAAAATTACAGTTATTTCTTTGAAGAGCAGAACTGCATACATGCCCAATGACATATTTGCAACCTGCTTTGAAAGCCCCTAAGTTTCAAAAGCAGTTTTGCCGTGCAGCACAGAGATGGGGGAGTACGAGGCCAGGTTCCTGTGTGAGAGAGGCAGAGACTGTGTACACATTGTACATTTAAGGCAATGACTCCTCCGCCCCACCAAATAATCCAGGGAACTGTAGTTTCTTAAGCTTGCTGGGTATTGTAGTTCTTCTAGGACTAAGCTACAATTGGTCCATCCAGCTCAGTGTTGTCCACGCTGATTGGCAGCAGCTCTCCATGGTTTCGGGCCGGAGTCTCTCCCAGCCCTGCTTAGAGAATCTGGGAATTATCATTCATTTAATTTCTATACCGCTTTGTATTTTTAATAAAAAAAATCTCAAAGCAGTTTGCAACCTACATTTAAAAAATCAAGTAAAGTAATCCAGAAGAAAACATTACTGAAGAAAGTCAAGTATACATTAAAAACAACAGATGCTCTTCCACTGAGCTACAGCCCTGTCCCTGTTCCCTAGAGGTTTCCTTGTTTTAAGTTCAAAACTAATTAGCAGTCAATAGCACACACCTTGATGGAGATTGCACTCTGATTGAGGGGCCCAAGCTGTCAGAAAGGTTTTGCCTTAACAGTTACTGTGAAAATAAGTTTTTAAGCAGCAAACTTGTAGGTCCTGTTCTTTCTCCTTGGCTTTTCTGCAGCAGGACTCTACTGTGGGCTAGACAAAGTGCCAGGATATGACCTTGCCATGCATTCAAAAGTTCAAAAGGGCACTAAGGCTTCTTCACCTTCCAGTTTGTTGATATCAAAGTTTTAGGCAGTGAGGGGTGGGACGGGGTGAACAGGAGATCCTGGGGTGCATCCAATTCAAGAGCAGACCTGTTAAAAATTTTGGACCTAAATTGGTCCTGCCTGGTTTTTTCACAGGGATGCAGCCAATGTTATTTCTACTGAGGCTTGTTGGCATCTGCCTGTATTGAGAGACAATGGAAGAGTGTTCCTTTGGGGGAGAAGTCAAACTGTTGGAAGGTTGCAGTGCCCGTTGTGGTTGTAAAGACCGATGCGGGAGAGACATGTTTTGTTGCAGCTGGGGCAGATGAAGGCATCTGGTTGTGCTGCTGCAGATGCACCATAGCGTTTCTTCTCTCTGCACTCCTCCCAGCAGTCATTTCTCCTCTGGTCACTGCTATGGATGCGCAACCTGACTTGTCTGTCTCCAGGTGCTGCAGTCGTCTGCAAGGGTCTCCCCCACAGCACAATTGATGTTACTAGCCTTCACGTCACGTTTGCAAACATTTTTGCAGTGCAAAGTTGGTCTGCCAAGTGACCTGGTGCCAGAAGCCAGCTCTCTGTAGGGCATATCCTTGGGGATCCTGCCGCCTTCCAGTCTGCAGACATGACCAAGCCAGTGTAGACGTTGCTGAGACAGGAGTGCAAACATACTGCGAATGTGGGCTTGAGAGAGCACATCCTTGTTTGAAACTTTGTCATTAATGCACCTGAGTGTGGGGAACCTTTGGCCCTTCAGATGTTGCTGAACTACAACTCCCATCAGCCCCAACAAGCACAGCCAATGGGAGTTGTAGCTCAGCAGCCTCAGAAGGACCAAAAGCCTACCTCCCCACACCTGTTTTCAGGTCTTCCACTTAGATGATGGAGCGAACTTGTTTTCTGTTGCTCCAAAGAGCAGGGCCTGAACCGGGTTCAAATGACATGCATGGGAATTTCAACTGAGCATTAGAGAGAACTTCCTGATGGCAGGAGGTGCCTGACACTCCTTTGACAGAGGCTTTTGAGAAGAGGCTGGACGACTGCCTGTTGGGGAAGTTGTAGCAGGGGAGTGCCTGCATTGGCAAGGGGTTCAGCTAAATGGCCTTTTGAGGTTCCTTCTAACTCCTATGATTCTATGAAAAGTAGGCATAAGATAACAAAAGGATGGCTGTGCTTTTATGGTAGTTCTGTTGCTTCTGTGGGCAGCCAGGAGATTTGCTTCTGGGCATTTTGAAGAGGCGCAGGGAAATCTGGAGAAGGAGCCACCAGCATCCGTCTCCCTACTCCCTGTTGTTCCTAGAGCTGGAGTCGCTGCAGCTTTGTTATTTTGCCAGGCAGAGTCTTCACAATCATAAGGACTAGAAACTTTACTTGCATCTTATTTCTATTTTAATCTTCTCTTTGCAATCATAAGGACTAGAAACTTGGTTTTTAACCGTATCTTGTTTTTAATTTTATCTTAGCTTCACCATCATAAGGACTATATATACTGTATCCCCCCCCCCCTCTTACCTTGCTTTCATTTTGTATCTTCACAATGCTAAGAGTTGGGAACTTTATTGAAAAGGAAAGGAATGCAATTAAGTGATGAACCGAGACCTCAGGGTTCTCTGTTCTGCAGGGCAGTTGCAGAAGCCTAGGAAGAAGCTCCAAAACCACAAAGACAGTACAATATCCCAGAAGAATCTGGTTTTCCAGTGCACATTCCTCTTGTCCACAAGCCTGTGAAACCAATTCCCCCACTCCTCACCCCAGCCTGCCTCTCCTTTTTCCTACTCTGCTTCCCTCTCCCTCTCATCCTCCTTGGAGTTGCAATTAGGCAGACACCAATATTCCAATAGGATCCAGGTAGGATGCTGAAATGCATTTTGCTACCAAGGAAGACAGTGATGCCAGCCAGCTTATCGGAGGGGACCTAACAGTGGTATTAACCTGTAAAATGCTGCTCATAATACGCTTGTGCTATCCATCTGCAGGCTGTTTCTGAACTCCTGCCTCCTCCTTCTCCCCCTTCTCTCCCCCCCTTAACAGCTGCATCCTCTGAAAAATTAATCAAGGTGATAGCAGTTTAATCCATCTCTTGGAGAAGGAAGGCAGCTAAGCTTTAATCAGGCTTTCCCGAGACCTGACTATCTATCGCTTTTGGATTCGGAATCAATGCTGCTTATCCCAGACCCCAAATAAGACCTCCCTTTCCCCCACACCTCCATTTCTGCCCAGATTGGCATCTCCTCCCCCCCCCCCCCATCCCACCACACTCTCTTTGACACGGACAGTTTCAGTCTGAAGCAGCAGGTTATCAGATCTTGTGTGGGATCGGTCAGAATGATCTTTGTGCTTCCAGTTACCTGCAGAAGTTTAAATGAAATAGATTCTAGGGTTTTCTTCTGTGTGAGGCTAACTAGTGACTCTGTGTGTGTGTGTGTGTGTGTGTGTGTCCCCGTCTGTCCATCTGTGTCCTTTGCCAGCCAGATATACCAAGAGGGGTAAGGAGGAAGCAGTTTCCATCCTGTGCAGTGTTCATGGCAATCTGGACTGCTTCCTTTCTGCTGAAGTTCAGCTTCCACTAAAACCTACATAATTTGCTATCCACCATGGCTGAAATGAATGCAGTTAATTATAGAATCAAATGCATAATTAACTTCAGTGGGTAGGAAGTATTAAAAATAATGCAGGAAACAGAATTATTTAGTTAAAGTTGCAAACTTAACAACAACAGATGATGATGATGATGATGATGATGATGATGATGATGATACTACTACTACACACTGCTCATATTAACTTAAGTGATTTCCATTCTTGACCCTGGGTGAATGAGCAAACCGTCTCGACATCCACTCCTAATTCCATTTCCAACAGAATTCTCTGGCATCCCTAGCTGTTTGGCCATTGTTAGAACAAATGCTGAACTTGATGGGCCATTGGCCTGGCCTGATCCAGCAGGGCTTTACTTATGAGTAACAGAGAAAGAAGGCTGCCGCTTTCATGCCCTGCCTCTGGGCTACCTGAGACTCTCTTATTGGCCACTGTAAGAACAGGAGGCTGGACGAGATGAGCATTTGGCCTGATCAGACCAAAGGCCCATCTTACCCAGCATCCTGTTTCCAAGAGTGGACAACCACGTGCCTCTGAGAAGCCCTCAAATAGGACATGAACACAATTAGCCACCTCCCACTGTTCATCCCAAGCAACTAACATTCAGTACATAGTGCCTTTGACCATGGAAATTCCTTGCAAATATTATAACCCATACCCACGAAGAGCCTTATCCTCCATGAAATTAGTCCAACCCGCTTCAAAGTCATCTACCCTATTGGACATGGCAAATAGAAGGGGAAGAAATGGAGGCAGTGAAATATTTTACCTTATTGGGCTCCATGATCACTGCAGATGGTGACAGCAGCCATGAAATTAAAAGACGCCTGCTTCTTGGGAGAAAAGCAATGACAAACCTAGACAGCATCTTAAAAAGCAGAGACATCACATTGCCAACAAAGGCCCATATAGTTAAAGCTATGGTTTTCCCAGTAGTGATGTGTGGAAGTGAAAGCTGGACCATAAAGAAGGCTGATCGCCGAAGAATTGATGCTTTTGGATTATGGTGCTGGAGGAGACCCTTGAGAGTCCCATGGACTGCAAGAAGATCAAACCTATTCATTCTGAAGGAAATCAGTCCTGGGTGCTCACTGGAAGGACAGATTGTGAAGCTGAGGCTCCAATACTTTGGCCACCTCATGAGAAGAGAAGACTCCCTGGAAAAGACCCTGATGTTGGGAAAGATGGAGGGCACAAGGAGAAGGGGACGACAGAGGACGAGATGGTTGGACAGTGCTCTCGAAGCTACTAACATGAGTTTGACCAAACTGCGGGAGGCAGTGGAAGACATGAGTGCCTGGTGTGCTCTGGTCCATGGAGTCATGAAGAGTAGGACATGACTAAACAACAACATTTTTGGAGAGTGGGTTCCATAAACTGATTGCCTGGTGCTGTGTAAGAAAGCCTATCATTTTTTTGTTGCACAGCAACTTAACAGTGCTTCTCATGTCAAGGGTTTCTTTGCCCTGTTTACAGGGTGTGAGTTTGTATGCATATGCTGAATATCCTGAATATCCTGCATTTTGAGACCTGAATATCCTGCATTTTGAGATAGTTACCTTCTTGAGTTCCCCTTCCTTTATTTGGTATTCCTGCCCTAAAACCTCCTCCCCTATGAACCAGATAATGCTGCACTGACCTTGACAACTGCTTCTGCAACCCCCTTTCTACCATAATCGTCAATTCCCCACCTGGCTGTTCTGGCCCTGAAGCGTGAACATCAGAGGGGACAGCAATCCTATTACAGCAATACAGCATTATTAGTATTTTATAGTTAGGGGTATGGGATAAACTCGATATGGTTTGCATTTAAAGGCGAACTGTACAAATTTACACTTTTCGAAATGATACTTGAAACGTAGCCATCTTTTGAAATTCAAATTTCTCTGAATTTTGCAACGCAGTCCTCTAGCCGGGTCATGCGTACAAAAATGCACGTGATAGGGTATAATGGGTGCCTGTAAATGCATATTTCAGTGAAAATTATAGACAGCAAAATTGCTTTGCAGAAATGGGTACATTAGGTAAAACTACACAGGAAAATGTGAATATTAGAAGAAGAATAGAATTGTAGACTTGGAAGGGACCCCAAAATCTTCTAGTCCAACTCCCTACAATGCAGGAATCTTGAGTAAAAAGAAAAATCCAAACTAAAGAGCTGATAAATTTGCTTTGGAAATTGCTTACAGTTTTCAAACTGAGATGGGAATGTGGGGAACTTAATTTAAGATTGGGAAAATTATGCCAATATTGACAGATATGCCCATCCCTAGCGTAGCCCACTGGCACTTGCTGTGACTGCATGCTCTCTGGAAAAGGATGGAGAAGCAACAGGAGGTGTTGCTTTGCTCTACTCTCTCCTTCCACCCAGGGAAGAGGGAAGGGGAGACACCTGTAGGGGCTTCCAAAGCTTCCAGCTTTGAAGCAGGTAGCCTTCTCTTCCTTTCCTCCTCTGGAGATCAAACACCAGCAAGCCCTATCTCAGCAGAATCAGGGGCCGTCCAGGTGTGCCTGCTGTCAAACTGAGCAGAACGTTCTTGCCTCTATTATGGAAATTGGAGCGTATCAGAGGCCTGGAACAGGAGCCGCACTGGCAGGTTGTGGAGGAAGTGTCCGCCCCAGGAGAAGACTCCTGACTCTCTCCTCTTTGTCTCCCGCCAATAAAATCCTCACTTCTGACACAGAGGTGTGGAGATCAACTCCCCAGATTCCACAGGAGATGGGAAATGGAGTTGCATTTTTAAGAGGCTGGTGACTGAAGAGAGAGAGAGAAAATTGTTGAGGTGGGGTCTGTCTCTTTCCACCCACTACTCTTTCTTTAAGCAAAAATAAATGCAGGAGAAGCTTCAACACATTGGAGGAATTTTGAGCTAGGCTAATGTAAGCATTAGTGGGGGAGGGGAATTGCAATGTCAAGGAGAGTTCTCTCACTTGCTGCGTGATCCAGTAGACAGGAATGTTCACACTGCTGTAATTCTCAATTTCTGTGCCAGGTGCAAACTGGGATTTGTGGGTCTTGGTAGTAGGGCACCAGCTTGGATGCTGGGGGGGTGGGGTGGGGGGTTAGGCAGGTCGCTGCAGGATTGCCAAGCAAGAGCAGCTTCTGACGATAGTGAGGACTAGCAACCTGCTTTCCCCTTAAGCAGTTGTTCACAACAATCCAAAGTTCTGTTCCTGAATCCAGGTTGCCTTTCTGTTTTGGTTCACTTCAGGTAGCCAGTAAGGTCTCCCATTCCCTCTTCTCCCATATGTGAAAACTTTTTAGGTTCGGGGCTGACGAATGGACAGAGGGCTGAGGAGCATACTTCCTCTGAGAGTGAACACAGCCATTGTGCATTATAGCCATTGATCCAAGTTGGTGGCATTCACCATATCTAGCTGGTAGTTGGTTCCATTGTTTAAGCACTGTGTGGTCCATTTTAAGGAATAAGCTAAAAGATAAAGGGACCCCTGACCATTAGGTCCAGTCGTGACCAACTCTGGAGTTATGGTGCTCATCTCGCTTTATTGGCTGAGGGAGCCGGCGTACAGCTTCCGGGCCATGTGGCCAGCATGACTAAGCCGCTTCTGGCTAACCAGAGGAGCACACGGAAAGGCCGTTTACCTTCCCGCCAGAGCGGTACCTATTTATCTACTTGCACTTTGACGTGCTTGCGAACTGCTAGGTTGGCAGGACCAGGGACTGAGCAACGGGAGCTCACCCTGTCACGGGGATTCAAACCGCCAACCTTCTGATCGGCAAGTCCTAGGCTCTGTGGTTTAACCCACAGCGCCACCCGCATCCCTAGGGAATAAGCTACTTCTGTATAAATCTTCAGTAGACTCTTAGATAGTGGAGGCACTTATAGGAGTGAAAATAACAGTCCAGCAGCTGGATCAGGCTGAAGACCCACCTAATCCAGCACCCCGCTCTCACAGTGTTCTCACATTGTGGGGGGTGAAGCGCCAGTTAAAGGTGCTGGCAGAGTTCACACACAGTTGTCACGTGAGCTGGAATGCCAGGGGACGGGCGCCTCCGAGCGGCATCTGTGCGCCAGGCGGAGCAGAAGGTCAGGGCAGCTGCTGCCGTCTCAGTTGCGCCCTCTGAGTGGCTCAGCCGGAGTCCTGATGTCACACCTGGAGACGTCTGGAGATTTGATGGGATCAAGCGCCTGGCTTTATCCCGCCAGCGCTAAAGACCAGAGCAAGACAGCAGAGCCGCAGGGCTGAGATGGGTGGCAGAGCGGGAAGAAATCTCCCTTGGGTTCTTTCCACACATCACATCCTAACTCCCCCCCCCCCCACCTACCCCTGCCTTTCTCTGCACTTTGCCTCTTTCCGCCTTGTACCTGAAATCTTCTCCTCTGCACCCACCGCGTCTTTTTCTCCAGCAGAAAGCAGCGACACAATCCAAACCTCCCGTGATTTCCCCCTCCCAAAATCCTGGCTTCCTCCCCTCCCTGCCAAGCTTTGGCTCTGAGTGGTGGTGGGGGGAACAGCAGAGTTGAGACAGTTGGTGCATTTCTGAGCTTTCTCTCCAGGGAGCCAAGTGGGCGGGCAAGCGTGGGAGGCCTTGTCATTCAGCAGCAGGGAGCGGCGGCGGATGGCGGCGGCAGGAATAGAAAGAAGGGGAATTCCAAAGCTGCGGCTGCTCCCCCTTCCTTCCCTGGGGTGTAGACCACCTGCTCCACCATGGGCAAAGCTCCCTTTGTGCGCTTCCCTTCTTGGCCACCCCTCCTCGTTCCTCTCCAGAGTCAACAGGTCTTCGCGGCTTTTAGTGCCAGGTGCAGGTTGAAGTCTTAAGTTCACAGTGCTGGTGCATAAAGCCCTTCTACAGCTTGGGACCAGGATATCTGAAGGGTCGTCTCACCCCTTCTATACCCAGTTGATCACCACGGTCTGCATATGAGGGCCTCTTGCAGTTCTTAGGAGTTCGATTCCACACAGCGCTGGAATCGGGCTTTTAGTGTGGTGGCACCTGCCCCTTGGAATTCCCTCCTGTTAATTATTAGATAGGCACCATTTTTCTGTGGCCTTTTCAACTCCTGCAGACCTTCCTCTCTTCCAACAAGCCTTTTTACATTTCACAGCGTGCCCGCCCCCCCCCCCCACTACATCTCTGTTGGAATTGTCTTTAAGATGTTTTATTTATTTTATCATTTGTGCATTTGCCACTCTGGGCTCCTTTTGAGAAGAAAGGTGCTTTCGAACACATTTAAATCATGGCGATGAAGCGGCAATAGCATTTTTCATTGACATTGTTCCCTCGGCTCCTAATACTATGTGCGTCAAGTCAAGGTGGAGATTTCTCACCCTGGTGCATGAGAAGCCAGGCACCTCTGGTTTATGGAGTGGGCCCCTTCGTGGAGATGCACTTTGTAAAGATACAGATTTCCTTTTTAAACTTTTCAAAGTGTCCTGACCTGATGGGAGGGTAGGAATTAGACTGGGTCTGCACCATACATTTAAAGCACACATCTTTCTTCAAAGAATGCTGGGAACTATAGTTTGTTCAGCATGCTGGGATTGTAGCTCTGTAAGGGGGTTAACTACAGTTTGCAGGATTCTTTGGGGCAGGGGTTGGAAGCCATGTGCTTTAAACGTATGGCATGTATGCAGCCAAACCCTTCTGAGAGAGAGGCACTGGAGTCTGGCAGTGAGGCAAGGGGCACTGGCCAATGAAGACAGAGAACCCAGTGTATTGGCTTTGTCTCTTCTCCCAACCTTGCTTCCTCCAGATGTTTTTGGACTTCATCAGCCCCAGCCAACATGACCTAGTGATCAGGGGTGATGGGATGTGAATTCCAGCTGTGTGCAGAGAGCCACAGGTCATCTAGCCTTGCATCAGAAGAAGGCAGGGTTGTGACAGTGGTGTCTTTTACTCCAACCGTATGCCAGCTCTGTTAAATACTTCCTAGAAAGGCAGATTATAAAATGTTAGGAAATGAATGAATGGCACCACCCACCCTCCCTCCGCAGCAAAGGATGTGGTGCCCTTTGGAAGAGTTCGTCTAAAGCTGTCCACCAGGATGTTCACACTCACTCTGGTTTGGGGGGTTGGGGTTTTTTTGGAGAGGGTTTTCTCTGCATCTGCCTGGTCATCACCTCCTGGACCAGGAAGGCTCTGCTTTCAGAAGCCAGCTGCCTTGGTGCCCGTCGCAAGCACATGGATACAGGGCCCAAGGCACAATCAAAGCAGTTCCCTTAATAGATCGTTATCTGATTCAATTAACCGCGCCAACTGTTCTGATGGGAGCTCTGCAACATGCACACCCATGCATTTGGGGGGGGGGTCACCCTCCCCAATTCACATTCTGCCTCTGCTCTCCCCCACCCCCCGCACCGCAATGTTACCACTGATGTTGGGAGTTCCTCTGGAGTAATGAAAAGCTTCAGCCCGTAGGGATGATCAGAGATAAAACAGTGTTGGAGGGAAGCTGCCAAAACAAGAAAATGGTAATTACTGTTGAGCTTTGCTTACAGTAAACAAACGTCTCCAGGCCTGGTTTTTTAATCTTCCACCGTGTGCTGCAGCAAGAACCTGGAGGCACCTTTGCTGTTTCAGGGGTGAGGTGGGGGAACGGGTGGCAGAAATGGTTGGGAGCCACAGATGGGCTGATTTTTATCTGTGGGTCCCTCCAGAAGTCCTTTTCCTTGGCCATTCATGGTGATTCATGATGGTTATGGGGGCAATTATACCTGATCCCTGTTTTCAGTTCCATTTTCATAAAACCACAGAATTTTAGAGTTGGAAGGGACCCACAAGGGTCATCTAATCAAACCGTCTGCAGACGGCCATCCAACCTCTGTTTGAAGGTAGTCCGTTCCGCAGCTGAACAGCTGTTACCATCAGAAAGTTCTTCCTAATGTTTAGTCAGATTAAATGAGGAGTGGGGAGAACCAAGTCCACCGCCCTGAGCTCCTTGGAGGAAAAGGTGAGATAGAAACGCAGCAAATGAATAAATACACACCCTCTTCATGTTTCATCTTTTCTCCTCGCAGAAAATTCACACACTCCCTTGTTGGAGGGCGCCGTGACACAGATGACCCCCGAGGAGCACTACAGGAGGATGATGTCCGCCCTCAATGAACACAGCACCTTCGAGGAGCAGCAGCAACAGCAGCAGCGCCTCTACCAGTTGGCCAACAGCATGGCGGTCCCTAGCCATAGTGGTGAGGACCCCCTTTCGTTGTCTTATCGTGAGAGTGCCTGCCTGGAGCTTTGAGCCACTTCCACCACCCCTTGGGAAGCTTATCATGGAGCCCCCCGAAAGAGAACACTGGGAATGGCCCCCTAAGGGCAGTTTTACCACAACCACCTGAGTTTCCCCAGGCAGTGCACATCAGTCACAGCAGGATGTAGGAAGCAGCCTTGTGTTGAACCAGACCATTGGACCATCTAGCTCTGTGCTGTCTGCACTAGCCAGCAGCAGCTCTCTAGGGCATGGGCAGGCAAACTAAGGCCTGGGGGCCGGATCCAGCCCAATCGCCTTCTAAATCCAGCCTGTGAATCAGCGTGTTTTTACATGAGTAGAATGTGTGCTTTTATTTAAAATGCATCTCTGGGTTATTTGTGGGGCATAGGAATTCATTCATATATTTTCCCCCAAAAATATAGTCTGGCCCCCCACAAGGTCTGAGGGACAGTGGACCGGCCCTCCTTCTGAAAAAGTCTGCTGACGCCTGCTAGGGCTTCAGGCAAGCGACATTCCCAGCCAGGGGTTGAATCTGGGACCTTCTGCATGGAAAACAGATTCTCAGTATAAACAACACACTGAGCTGGACGGATCAGCAGTGTGACTGAGTATAAGGCAGCTTCATTTCTGTATCTTAAGAGAAGGGCCGTGGGTTGCTGGTAAAGCAATTGCTTTGCTAACCAAATTCAATCCCTACCTTCTCCAGTGCAGACCAGAGGTGGGAAACAATTTTCAGCCCAAGGCCTCACTTCCTTTTTTTTTAGCAGCCTCCCCAGGTGCCACATGCCAGTGTTGGTGGGGTGGGGAGCAGAGGGAAAAGTGGGCGGAGCAATGCATGCAGATTTTTACCTTTGTGCAGCAGACTCATTTTCTGCACACAGTTCATCCACTAGTTCATCCTCCATTCAGGCAAGTGTGAGAGGCATGTCAGTGTTAAAGGGCTCATTCCAGCCAGGCAAAAACAGTGCAAAGCATGCTGGTGATGGCTGGCAAGAGAGGCTTGGGGGAGGCACATTTGGGCCTGAGGTTCTTCACCCCAGGTGCAGACAATTCTGAGCTAGATGGACCCTGTGCTCTGACTCAGTAGAGGGTAGCTTTCTGTGATCATATACCCAAGTCCTGGGGCAACAACAGGCGGTGATTTTAACTCAGCATTGGGACTTAAAAGTTATTTGCCTCTGCATCTGGATGATGTTAGCTGGGTTCTTTTGAAACAGCAGTTTCTCACCTGGTGTTTTGCTGGATCAGAAACAGCTGGGAGAGGCATCCAGTCCCTTTAACTCTCTCTCTTTTTTTTAAAAGATATTTATTAAAGTTTTCAAGGTATTACAAAAAGAAAAAGAGAAAATACAAAATAAAAATAGTTAAAAACAATTTGATCTTTCCGTATCTTATCTTTCATTTGCTTGTTTCCCGGACCTCCTCACACCTCCCTTTTTTGTGTTCCAGTTCAATTTATTGGTTCAGCAAATCCTTTACCAGCCCCTTTAACTCAACCCAGGTCATGAGATAGGGAGATCAGGGGTGGGATAGAGGCGTTGCAAGGAAGGAAATGGTCTCCTTATGGTGCATCCTCCGTTTGACAGATCGTTCTCCCTGGAATTCTGCCTTTAATGCAGGGATGGGGGACTTCTGTGCCTCCAGATGTTGCTGGATTGCAGTTTACATCAGCCATGATTGGATGGGCAGATGGGAGTCTTGGGCAGATGAGAGTTGGACTAATAAAGGGTTTCTCACGCCTGCCTTGTAGGTAGGGGCCAGAGAAGGCATTGCCTTGCATTCCGCCTTGCGGCTTGCAGTGCTGCTTCCGTTCAACTGCAGTTCGCCTTCTGCCCAAAACGACAATATTTATATCGCTGTTAAAAATTTTTACGAAACCAATGACATAAATTGCATAATTATTGAGTCCACCAAAACCAGTAGCCTGCAAAAGGCTTGCTCTTGTACCTGTGCATCACCTCGCAACCGTTCTCGACTTGCATTGGCAACCAGGCAAGCAACTATTCAGAAGGCTGACTCCAGGGCAGAACTCGATGGCTAAGGGGATGGACTCCCTTCCATCTCTCACCCTGGAATAGCAGAAGCTCCCTGGGAGAAATAAGCTCAGTGAGAGCAAGTAGAAATTTTATTCCTGCCAGCACAAAGCACTGATTATCTGCGGGCACACCCAGTGGCACCAACTAACCTTTAATAATTTAGGAGCCATTTTTTTTCTTTTTCTTTAATTGCTTGTCTCTCCTTTCCTCTCCTCTCTTCCTTCCTCCCCCCCCTCCCTCCACTTGCACATGCCGTTCTCCATCTGCATCAATCCTCACATTCTCCATTTCTCCCGCGCCTGGAACTGCCATCCCCTGTAGCATCCGTGTGTCAATCACTCTTGATTTCCAAACCGTCAAGAGAGTGTAGCGTTGTAAATAACACATCCTCTGCATCTCTGCGCGGGCAGGCGGTGGGTTAGGGGGAGGCAGGGCTGTTGCTGGAAGAGAGAAGGAGGGGAGGGAGGAGGCGGGAGCGGAGGAGGGTTTGGGTGGATAGTTGCGGTCATTCGGGATCAATGCCGCTCTTGGAATTGGCAGCGCATCAGGCTTCTAAATTGCAGCCCCCACTGCAATAAAGAACGGCCGGCCTTTTTCAGATAATTAATTTATAAACATTGGAGGTGTGCAGTCACTGGCTGGAGAAAATTCTCTGGGCTTTTCAGCGTGTGAGATCTGGTGGGGCTTGATGTTCTCTTTTTCTTTCAGGGTGGGGTGGGGGGAACCCTCATTTTAAAAATCATTCAGAGAATCTGTGTTTGTGTGTTCTATATATTAGGTTTGCAATATTTAATAGTGTAATCGGGGGTTGTATCCAAAGCTAGTCCTACTCAGAGTAGACCCATTTTGTGTGTGCGCGTGCGTGTGCGCGCACACACACACACAAATATAAAATATCTAACTTAAATGTGGTATGGAGGGGAGGCAGGAATGTGATTTAACATGGAACATTGTGAAATGCTTTTCAATATTATTAGTATGATTAATAATTAAGTAATTGTGGGTGGTATTCGATGCTAGCCCTATTTAGAGTAGACCCACAGAGGTTGATGGGCATGACTGGCTTAAGTGCATTATAATTTCAGTAAGCTGCACTGTGTAGGACTTAGCTGGAGACAGCTCTGTGGTGGTGTTTTTGAATGTATAATGAGATACCGTGCATGCAGATTTACTCAGACATAAGCCCCGTTGAATCCCAGGTAAGAGGGTATAGGATTGCAACCATGATCTGCTTAAAAAGGTGCTACCTATGAACCAGGCAGCAGGGGTGGGTTTTTTAAAAGACAGTTTTTAATGCAAGTGCTTTTAAAGACAGGTTGCAGTCTCTACCATCAAACAGGCATCCATCCTTCTTTCATACACCAGGACAGAACGTCTCTTCCAAACTGGGCCAGCTCTTCCATTAGGCGTCTACCTCATGCAGCCAGTTCTAGGAATTCAAGACCAGCACCGAGGTGTTATTGGAGTCCAGAGCTGTGTGTGTGCCCTGAATCTCCTAAGTGAGGTTTCTGCTCTCGGGTCCACTGATAGGGGGAGAATAAGGCTACCAATGGCTGCCAGCACTGCTGTTTCACTCAAGTCCAGGGCTTCCCATTGGGGCACCCGGCTGGCCACTGTGAGAACTGGATGAAAAACTAGATGGGCTTTTCCCTCTCCTCCCCATTTTTATCCTCTCAACAACCCTTTTTGCTAGGTAGGTAGGTAGGTAGGTAAGTTGGTGGCTGGAGCAAAGTCACTCAGTCTGAGGTTCATGCCTGAGTGGGAATTTGAACACTGGTCTCCCAGGCACTAACCCAACATCCTAACCACTCTCTCTGCAAGCCAAGGCTGTGAGTGGGCAGGCAACTGCTTGTCCCCCACTTGCATGTTCTCGAGTCCTTCATGCGATGCTCAGAAAAGGTGACTCTTACATGATCGCTCACCTCTGGGCTCAGCCAGGAGAGCTGGTGAGAACAGGACTTCTCCAGTATTATTCCCACAAACTCTCCTTGTCTCCTTGCCTTGCAAACCCATTCTGGCATCCTGGGGATAAAGGCATCAAATGGTGGTGATAAATAAAGCATTGTCTGCTTCCTCCAAAGTTCTTGGTACAAACTGCCGCCAATTAGTGATTGCTAATTACCTGGCTGTGGAAGGATTACTGCTCCTGCTTTAGAAAAGGAGGGAAGGGGAGAGAGGCTTAGCTGCCTCAGCTTCGTGGCCTCGACTGAACATGGATACAAATGTAGGAACTGTTTGTTTGTTTGTTTTTATTCAATTCCATTTGCGAATCACTTCCCATAAAATACCTCAAAGCAGTTTTGCAGTAAAAAGAACAAAACCAAAAATAGCAAAAATCATTTCCATATGTAAAAATGCTTCCATATGTAAAAACAATTCCATCTATACAAACAATTAAAGAACAATTTTGTATATAAAAACAATTACAAATCCAGTACATTTACAGATTGGGATAAAGATCTCCTCTTTCAGAGGCTTGTTGAGAAAGGATGATCCTTCAATGTGCACCCAAGTCTGTCTGTCTGTATTATGGGAGGGATTTCTAAAGTGTCGGTTCTGCCCCTCTGAAGGCCCAATTCCTACATCATATGGAACGAACCTCCTGATAAGATGGTACCTCGTAATGGGTTGGGTATATAAGGAGTGAGAAGCTTTTTCAGGTATCCTGATCCCAAGCTTTATAGGGCTTTGCATACCAGTAAGGTAAAAGATAAAGGTAAAGGACCCCTGGATGGTTAAATCCAGTCAAAGACAACTATGGGTTTGTGGCGCTCATCTCACTTTCAGGCCAAGGGAGCCGACGTTTGTCCACAGACAAACCACCAATGTTCTGATCAGCAAGCCCAAGAGGCTCAGTGGTTTAGACCACAGTGCCACCTGTGTCCTATGCATTCACATCTTGAACTTAACCTGGGAGCTAATTGGCAGCTAGTACAAATTATCACTGTCTATAAGAAACTGTGTGTGTGTGTGTGCGCGCGCGCGTGCGCGCGCATGCTATGGTGAGTGCAGAGTATGTGCAAAGCATGACTAGGAGTACTATTTCAGGGGGAGGAACAAAGATTTCATTGGTTCAGGCAAGATTTCATACCAAGATTAGTGAACCTGCTCTTGGCGAGACCCTCTTTTGTGGAAACCTGCGTGTCTAGAGGCACACGACCTTTGGATGGTATTGCTTTCCTGTCCAACTTTGGGAGCTTTGTGGTGGCCTCTTGTCTGGGGATGCTGCACTATATGGATCTGTGCTCTGATCAAGACAGACTGCTCTTTTAAGTCCTAGGTTTTAATCTCAGGTTCTTGGGTTGGAGATTTTTCAATGAAAAACAGCAGTTGGAATTGTGTAGGATACCCTTAATCAGTCCAGACGTGGTTGGACTCCAACTCCCATCAGCACCTGCCAGCATCATGGGTGATTGGGTGTGGCTAGACTACAATTCCTGAGGGCTGGAGGAGGGTGCTGAAAAACAGTGGAGGCTGGACGTGACAACCCGCCCCACCCCCTCTCTCACCATCTCCAGGTGTGGCCACTTTCTTTCCACTTTCACTGACACGGAAATCGAGACTGGGTACAAACACATGGCTTGTCCAAAGCTACTAATTTGTTGGGTGCATTTTTTTTTATTTTTAAAAGAAAAAAGTCCATAGTCCTGCTTATACATTCTTTGATGTTTTGGGCCGGGGGCAAGGAGTATCTTCTTGCACTACCTTGAGATACTGAGACTCAAACCAGGACCCCTTGAATGCAGAGCACATGCTCCTACCACTGAGCTGGTCTGTGCACATGCCATACATTTAAAGCATGCGGATTCCCCCCAGAGAATCCTGGGAACTGTAGTTTGTTAAGGGCACTGGGTGTGGTAGCTCCGTGAGGCACAAATGATAGTTCCCA
The DNA here is from genome assembly GCF_964188315.1 of Podarcis muralis. Taxonomy (NCBI): domain Eukaryota; kingdom Metazoa; phylum Chordata; class Lepidosauria; order Squamata; family Lacertidae; genus Podarcis; species Podarcis muralis. The sequence continues at coordinate 22,222,501 of NC_135661.1, read as the reverse complement.
GGGTTCTTTTGTCCCTGTTAAAAATCTACCTGCAAAGCTTGGGCTTACCACACACATGCATGTTTTACTCCATCTTTTTATCAGGTTTATGTCTATGATTCACCCCAATCCTCCCCCCCCCCTCTCTCTCTCACACACACACACACACACTGTCTTCATGCCTGGAATTCCCTGCATATTCAGAGAGACTGAGCCGCAAGAGCCACCCAAGGCAGATGCTTCTTCCAGTCCCGCTAGCAGATGCCAAACCACCACCTCCCTTTCCTGTCTCTCTCCTCTCCTCTCCTCTTTCTCCCTTTCCCCGCCCCAAAGAGCCTTGCAGCTCGGAAGCCGAGCTCCAGAGATGGTGCAGACGGACATTGGTCAAGGCAGACTTAGCGTGGCAAGAGCAATATATAGACGGCCAGGGCTGCTGGGATATAAATAAATCCCAGCCAGGCTGAGCTACTAGAGCAAGCAAAGGCAAGCTGTTGCATTGGGGCGGCGGGGGGCGAGGAGTGAAGAGAGAGAAACCCCAGCAGATGGGTGAGTTATTACCAGCCGCTCCGGCTGCATCCTCTGCTCAGAGGGCGCGCAGGAGGGGAGAGAGCAGCCGAGAAGGACTTGAAAGGAAGTCTTGGTGGCTGAGGTGGTGTCCGGCTGTAGGAAAGCGGTTGAGCCAGCAGTGCAAGTCTGCAAGACAAGCAAGGAGGTAGGTGCCGGCCAGTCGAGGCAAGCAGACAGAAAGGTTCAGAGCTTGGTTGTCTGTGGCCTGGGCAAAGGCCCAAGTCTGACCCTGGAAGCTTTTATAACCCTGCCAGGCTGGAGCAAGGGAGGGAGAACCAATAGGCTGCTTCCTGCATAGGTGGAGTTGGAGACGGTTGCCTTTTAGCTCCACAAACACTTGAACCTAATGGTGGCTGGTGCCCCATTTCCTCTAATGGACCAGCCTCCACTGAGCCAAACCTCCATCACTTGACACCTGGGGGATCCTGGCATTGAGGCAGCATGGGTAAGAAATGACCGTGCTTGGCATTTATGCACGGCCTCAAGTGTGTTCAGGCTTGTTTCACATACCACTGTCTTGGGAAACTTTGCAGCACAGGGAGGACGGTGGTGGTATCAACCCACTGCTGCCCCCCCCCCCCAATTGCAGAGGCCGAAAGAAAAGTGGAATGGGGAAACTTGTTGCCCTAGAGATGTTGTTGGACTCCCCAGCGTTATCAGCCAACAGCCAGCATGAGCAGTGGTCAAGGATGATGGGAGTTGAGGGTCCCACCAATATATGGAGAGCTACAGGTTCTCCATCCCTGGACCAAAGGCTCCTGGGAGCTGGGGAAACAGAAAGGAGGCTGCCTGCCGTGTCTCTGCATGAGTGGCTGCTCTGGAGTTTCAGCCATAGCCCTTCTCCATTGGTATTCAGTGACCTCCTGTCTCTTGAATGTGAACGTTCGATTTATCCCTCATTGCCAATGGCTGTGAACTGGGCTAGTTTCCCCTTTTAAAGCCATCCAGGCTGGCAGCCATTGCTGCACCTTGTGGCAGAGTGTTCCATAAGTTAACTGTGACTCTGTTGACTTCCTGAGTTAGCGCTTGGTCTCCCTTAGCCGCGATGCCAAACTTAAGGCTTACTGCTTTTTAAAAGATTACAGTTTTAAAAAAATAAGTGGATGTGTCCCAGAAGGCGACTCCACTTGGGTCTGGGTGCTTGAGTGCCCATCCAGGTGTAAAGGGAAAAACCCCAGGGGGGAAAGCAGGTGTCCTGTCCCTCCAGGTTGGACATTTCCTACCATGCTCACTTGATGCAAGAAGCCAACCGGGTGGACCTCACAGCATGAGCATCAGTCTCTCAACGATGGCTCTCAACTTTATGGTCTAGCAGGAAAACCCCTGATGGAACGCACGTTTGGGTTGTAGGACCTGTGTTGTCAAAACAACTGTTCTAGCTCCAGCCCATCTTCCCAGTCTAGAACGAGGATCGCAGTCTTCCTGCAAAGCTCAGCAGAAGCTTTTTCTTTGGGGGCTTACTCCAGACAGGGGTTGCATCCCATGTTAGTAGACTCAAAGTAGAGGTCATAATTTCTGAATACCAGTTGCTGGAAACCACAGGATGGGAGAGGGCTCTTGTATTCAGGTCTTGCTTGAGAGTTTCCCACGGGCATCTGGTTGGCCACTGTGAGTACAGGAGGCTGGACTAGATGGGCCATTGGCCTGATCCTGCAGGGCTCTTCTTACATTCTTAGACCTGTTGGAAGTACACAAGTAATTTAGGCCCGTTATTTTCAGTAGGGTTACTCTCCATAAAAGGGAGTTGCCTGCAACCTGGAGCAGGGTTGCCACAGTTGTGTTTTGCAACATATCATTAACGCGATAATAGTAAATTAGTGATGGATTTATACTGCATGTTGCTCTGATTAATTAGGCTTTCCCCCCATGTGGATACATTATTCCCATCTGGGTGGGTGCTCTCGCTCTATAGCACAACAAAAGCAGGACATGAAATCAAACAGGAGCATTTGACGCCTGAAAAGGGTTTCTGCAAGATGTTACAGGACATGCCCTGATTGGAAAAGAAGTAGTGTGTCTGCCCCAAAACATCTGTAGATGCAAAGCATAAAAAGCAGAGGGCACTTGTAACCGCCCCAATGTCATAGTGAGAGAAAGCATCATGAATGCCCAATAACAAAAAATTATTATTGAACAACTGATTGATTCTTTAACGAGTCTGTGGTTGTATAAGAAAACACTGATGGATTAGTTACAGATAGGTAGCCGTGTTGGTCTGCCATAGTCAAAACAAAAAAAATTCCTTCCAGTAGCACCTTAAAGACCAACTAAGTTAGTTGGTCATGCACACGAAAGCTCATACCAAGAACTAACTTAGTTGGTCTTTAAGGTGCTACTGGAAGGAATGTTTTTTGTTTTGACTGATGGATTAGTTAGTTGATGCCTTCTTTCCACCTATCCAGCTTCCATGCACCACTTACTGGGGGCCAGGAGATCTGCAGTGTCCAAACTTCTTGCTCTGAGAAGCTTAGCAATGGTTGGATGGCTTTTGGGGTGGGGGGAGTGCAGACAGAGCAACAAAGTGACTTGTTCTTTTCTCTGCCAAGCACAGACACCCTCATCCTTGGTTTAGTTTAGTTGCACAGTTTGCTCTCGGGTTTTAAAGGCCCCTGTTTAGGCAGGGAACTTTTGAGTGCTCCTATTTCAGCCAGTAGACAACAGCTGGATTGCTCTGGCTGGAGATTCCCCCACCCCTGCTTCTCTCCCTGCACCTGAGTGTTGACGGGAAGGATTCTCTTCACTGTTGTCCACTAATTCTCTCTTAAGAGCTAATCCCCTTTAACGCTCTGAAGGAGCCTGATTCCCATTAGGGCTCTTGAAAGAGAGCACTGGAGACGCAGAGTTTCTTGTGGGGGAGGGGAGGGGAGGGGGGTCGCAGCAACCAGGGAGACAGAAGGGTGTAGAATGGAGAACTGGCCAAGAAGGAGCCATAGGGAGCTGGGGAGAGGATGGTGCAAGAATTTCTGCAAGGTTGGAATCTTTGCAAGGTTGGAAATGGAAGTGAGAGGGTCAGAGGATTTAATTTTTTTCGCATAAAGCAGGATAGATTGGGAGTAGCATGGGCGGTGGTGTGGGTGGCTGGCCTGTGCCTTGGGGCATCTTCCAGCTGCCTTGCAGCACTTTTCATGATCTGGGATGGAAGGTGGAGGCTTTAGGGTACTGGCTCCCTTCCCCGGGGCTGGGGCCGATGGCTGTGTTCTTCTCTATTTTCTTCCTTTTTTCTTCAGCCTCCATCACCTTCTGTTTAATCTCTCAGCAGCTGCAGATGTTAGAGATTTGCAGGGCTCCCCCCCCCGCCCTCCCCTGTCGTGCCAGGAAGGAAGAGGGGAGGAAAAGAACAAAATTTGAGATGCAGTCCAAGCACATGAGGCGCTTTGGGGTGGGGTGGGAGGTTGTTTTCCATGAGTGCAGAAACAGCTTGTTTGGTGGCAAAGTGAATGCTGCGGGGGGACGGGGACCCAACAACAGTTGTCAAATGGGTGGTGGGGAGGAGAGCCAGTTGCAATAGGTGCTGGGGCTCAAAGCTGGCCTGGCAGCTGCTCCCTATCTGCTCTGCAGGCGCTTGTCCCTGCTTCCGGATTTGAAGGCAGCCTAATTGTATGGCAAAGAGCCATAAAACTCAGCGTTGGAGCATCTGCTTTGCATGCAGAAGGGCACCAGGTTCAGTCCTCTGCATCTCAGTGCGACAGGCCGAAGCCCGTGGAACTTCTTCCTGACTGAGATTAGGCAGGCGCCCTCCTGGCTCAACCACAGGCGCATTAGAAAGATTTCCTTACTCCAGCAGGCGTTTTAAGGTCTATGTTTGGTCGAAGGAGCTATTTCCCCTTATGGTTTATCTTTATTTGCACCATTTAGACGTGCAAATGATCAAGCAAATCTATAACTGCCATGTAATAGATATCCAGACTGGACTGATCCAAAACCCACGGAGAACTGCTGCCAATCCGTGCAGACAAAACTAAGCTAGATGTACCAATGGTCTTGGCTAGGTGAAAGGCAGCTTCCCATGCAGACATAAAATACTTTGCGTATGTTCAGAGACTCTTCATCACATGCCAGGAAGCAGTGAAGCCAGTTGACATCCGGGCAGGGTTGGGGTCCCCATCTAGCACACCAGCTTACTTAGGGCTTTCTCCTCCTCCCTTCACAGATCTCCTCCGGGCACGACAAGAAGTGGCAGCCGCCGCAGTGCGCAACCCCAGCACCATGGAAGCGCATCTCCCTTCTGCCAGCAACTCATCCAGCCAGCGGAGGAAGCAGGGGCTCCCTCAGCACCGGGATTCACACTTCACCGAGAGGTAGATTGCAACCTTTATGGGGCCTGTGTCTCTTCCCCACCCATCTACCCACTTCCTTTTCTGGCACATGCCCACCCAGCTGAAATTTGTTTTCGCATGCTGGCAGGTGGGGGTTCCTTGAACTACTTGAGGGTGCAAGTAGCACATGCAGGGTATGGATCACTGGTAGATCAGAATCGAAATCGAGGGCTGGTGTGAATCTTGACAGCGGACTAGGACCCAGTTTGCTCATTTGTTTGTTTTAAGCATGTTTACCCCACTCTGGTTGACAAAAAAAGAAAAAGGTTCCTAGGCAGTGGCCCACAGCGACCAGGAGTAATTTGGCACAACACAAAGTTGGGGGGGGGGGAGCAACCAAGCTGATCTCTCCTCTAGCAAATGCTTGCTGCTCTTGGAAAGTGCTGGAAGTTAGAGATACAGCCATGAGGGCAGAGGCCCTTTGAGGGTCACTGGATGCTTCCTTGCCGTGGAATTTCTCGGGGTTTTCTGTCTAACTTGGCCTAAGCATGGTTTGAATCCTGAAGCCAAAGGATAAGAAGACCATAGCTTCACACCTGTTTTGCATGCAGGACGCCGCAGGTTCAGTCACTGGCATCTCCAGATAGTGCTGGGAAAGGCCCCCTGTCTCAGTATTACCAGCACTGACTGGCAGTGGCTTTCCAGGGACATTCACAGCCTTACTTGGAGATGCCACTGCAGGTTGAACCCTGGGGCCTTCTGCATACACGCAGCAGGTGGATCTGGGCAGGCAAAGGTGGCTGCTTTTTCCTGTGTGCCCCGGGGTGTGCTTGGTGTAGCTTGTCTGAAAATGAGCAGGCCTCTGAGAGAGGGGGAGGGAGGGGGAAAGGGAGAGAGCACAGGGTGGGGGTGGGGAGATGTACTTTGCTTGACCTGCCCCACAACCACCCCCAAAGCAGGCAAAACATGCTGGAGACAGATCTGTCAGGAATGTGGATGTAGGGGCCGGTTTCAGCTCTGCATGTCAGCAAGGAAACCTCACCAGCTCTGTGTGGGCTGGAAATCAGCCAGATGACTGGCTGAAAGATCACTTTGGTGGAGCCGGAGGACGGGGGAGGCAGAATGCAAGATGCATCTGAAATGGGCCCTCTTGTCCATCACAGGTGGGCCATTTCAGTTCCGGTTGTTTGCTTTGCTTCCAGAATCCGGACGGTATTTTGTTTTCATGTGTGCATATTCCCCCCTCCCTCCAAACCCAAGAGCTGAACTGCATTTAGGAAGACAGGGAACTGCGTCTCAGTAGCATCAACACTGACTGGCAGTGGTTCTCCAGGGTTGCAGCAAAGTAACGTTCCCAGACCTGCCTGGAGAGACCAGGATTTATACCTGGGACCTTCTTTGTGCAAAGCTGATGCTCTGCCACTGATCTACGGCCCTTAAGACATAGGAAAATAGAGAGCTACCTTATGTTGAGTCAGCTAAGTAATGCCAACACTGACTGGCAGCTGATCTCTCAGGTTTCAGAGGCAAGGGTCTCTCCGAGTCCTACCTGGAGGTGCTGGGGTTTCAACCTGAGACTTTCTGCATGCAAAGCAGATGCTCTGCCTCTTTGTCCTCCCTTATGACAAAGGAGCGTAGGAGATGGACACAATTAGAGCATGGGTCCATCTACCCCAGTATTCTTGATACTGGAGGGGGCAGATGTGTTTCCTAAACAGCTTTTCATCCAGGTGTTGACCAGCCCCAGGCCTGCTTACCTTCTTCAGCAGGGGTAGGCAACCTAAGGCTCATGGGCCACAAGTGGCCCACGGGGGTCGTTTAACCGGCCCACAAGCTGCCCCCGAACCGAGCCGCCTGCTCGGCAAGTCTCCGCATGCTGCACTAAACAGCGTGGCACGGGGATTCGCTTTTGCGGTGCCAGAAATCACGTCTGCGCAGACACCAATGCCGGAAATCGCGGGGGCGCACAGTGATCCGGCCCACGGAGGGATCTCTGCTGGGGTGAACCGGCCCAGGCGAGGTAAACCTTGCCGACCCCTGTTCTTCAGCAAGCCTGCTACCTTTAGCTGTTTAGGGAAGTTTTTAATGTTTGAAGTTTTATTCTGTATTTAATGTTCTGTTGAAAGCCGCCCAGAGTGGCTGGGGAAACCTAGCCAGATGGGCATGGTTGAAATAACAACAACAACAACAACAACAATTGCTGCTGCTGCTGCTGCTACAGCCTTCAAACCAGACACTGGTGTTGTTTTAATGATAATAATAAATAATGAACTTTTATTTATATCCCGCCCTCCCCAGCCGAAGTCGGGCTCAGGGCGGCTAACATCAGATACCATTATTCCCTCCTTTCAGAAGTGTTCTGTGTGGCCAAATAGCTTGCTTCAAGGCTTTGATTTGGGGGCAGTGGGGAGGCCCATTGGAGACATAGTATATGTTGTTGTTGTTTAGTCGTTTAGTCGTGTCCGACTCTTCGTGACCCCATGGACCAGAGCACGCCAGGCACTCCTGTCTTCCACTGCCTCCCACAGTTTGGTCAGGCTCATGTTTGTAGCTTCGAGAACACTATCCAACCATCTCATCCTCTGTCGTCCCCTTCTCCTTGTGCCCTCCATCTTTCCCAACATCAGGGTCTTTTCCAGGGAGTCTTCTCTTCTCATGAGGTGGCCAAAGTATTATAGTATATATGGACATAGTATATATTCCCTAGCTATAAAACACTTTGCCCCTGCCCCCCCCCCAATCATGGAAACTGTAGTTTGCTAACACGGCTGAGAACGGTAGCTCTGTGAGAAGCAAACTACAGTTCCCATTGTTCTTTTTGGGGGGGTGGGGGATGTGCTTTAACTTTATGGTGTGTATGCAGCCACTGAATTGAGATGTTTAAAGGGTTAATTTTTCCTCCTCCTCCCGGCCCGCCTTTTGGCAGGGTCCTTTATTTTTTTTTAGTCAACAAGGTCAATCAAAGCTCCTTTTGTGTGTGCCTGGACTCCCCCAAAGGGCGTGGGTGTTGGAAACTGCAGGTAGGCAGAGAATTGGGGGTGGGTGGGAGGGGAATAGCAGTGGTTGGATGACTGGGAGGGGGGGCAGACAGAGTAGGGAGATCGGGAGGGGCAAGGCCCGTCCCCCAAGACTGTGGCTTGGAACAAAACTGCAGGTAGATTTATGGTCTCTGCCTTTCCCGGGAGTCAGGCAATAATGCATGTCGTGATGGGGGGGGGGCACAGAAAGTGGGGGGTGGAATGGAAGCGTCTTGGCATGGTGCTAAAATTCCATTTCAGCTTCCTGTCGAGAACCCGCAGGGATTAGGTCAGTTCACGGATGCAGCAGCGGCAAGAATAATTAGCCACTGAAGAATTCAGCCATTAGCTGGAGGCAGAGAGGGAGGAGGGAGGGAAGAAGAGGCCTGGCAGTGACTCGGGCTCCTTTTACGAAGGTGGCACTGCGGAAAAGAGGGGGTAACCAGGATACTCCCCCCCCCCCAATTCTAGGGCTGGAGAAGGGGGCGGGGAGTAAGACAGTCACGCACAGGTACAAAGAGCTACTTTCACTCTCAGGAACTCAGGTTAGTCACATTTATTTTAGTGGGTCTGCTCAGAGTAGGACGTAGTTGGATGCAACTGCAGCTGGGTATTGAATACTCCTAATAACCACAGGAATCTGCCCTTCACTCCTCTAGAATTGCACCATTCAGCCAGCCCAGCTTGCGGCACCTGCAGCTACCAGGCCCCTTTAGTCTGCAGTTCTCTGTTCTCATCAAAGACCATCCTTTCACAGCTCTTGTCAACCTGGAATCTGAATATAGCGACAGAGACTGAACTGGGTGCTGGCTTTCTAAACAAATGCAAAATAATTGCGGAAGGGCTATGGAGCCATCTGCAGTACAGTGGTACCTCGGGTTACATACGCTTCAGGTTACATACGCTTCAGGTTACAGACTCTGCTAACCCAGAAATAGTACCTCGGGTTAAGAACTTTGCTTCAGGATGAGAACAGAAATCGTGCTCCGGCGGCACGGCGGCAGCTGGAGGCCCCATTAGCTAAAGTGGTGCTTTAGGTTAAGAACAGTTTCAGGTTAAGAACGGACCTCCGGAACGAATAAAGTACTTAACCCAAGGTATATGCAAACAGCTCCCAGGTTTGGTCCCCAGCATGTTCAGGTAGGGCTACGAACGTCCCCTGCCTGACACCCCAGAAAGCTTCTGCCAGCCAGTGCAGACAGTACTGAGCTGGATGGTCCAGTGGTCTGACTCTGCATAAGGCTGCTTCTGGTTCAGGCCTGTTAGAAGTGCCCCATCCTATCCCAGTAAAGTGGGGAGCACAGTCTCAGCCCCATTGCACCCATCCTTGTTACAACAATTCAGAATTAAATGCAGTTAAAACAAGTAACAGTCGCAGGAGTAGGGTGGGTCCTGAAAACAGGCACCACAGGTGTGAGAGGCCAGGGTAAAGAGGTGCATGTACACACATTGGAAACAATTTAATGAAGGTGCAAGAAGGGGCCAAACGCACCTCTCTGCAGAGGGGATTCCTCAGCAGCTTAGGGCTACCACAGAGAACAACCTCTCCCAAGCCACTACAACCCCTGAACTTCTGAGGTCAGTGTAACCACCAAGAGAGCCTCCTCTCTTGGCCCCCAAAAGGCCTGTGCGATCTTTCAAATATTTGGGGCCTCAGTCGTAAAAGACTTCAAACGCTAGCATGGTCCCAGAAACAAACTGGCAGCCAATTTTTGAGAAGCAGGGTGCAGCCTTGCCGTAGCTCTTTACCCTGCCTGCCTGCCTGCCTGCCTGCCTGCAAGCACATCCTAGAATTTAGCCCTCTCCAACTGCCCTCTTTCCCTCTTTGTTAAAAGGTAGCTCTTAAGCCTGCCGGGAGCTTGTGATTGGGGAAGAGGAGAGGGGGTTAAAAAATGCAATACACCGGGTTTTTAACGGTATAATGTGTAACCCCATAATGACTTAAAGTATTGATTATTTGAAGGCCATTAGCGCTTATTGTTAAAGAAAAGTCAATACTTTTAAAGCCTCGTGAACCATTTTTCTCCTCTTAAAGGACATATCAAATTTAGCAACATGCAGTTAAAATCGCCTAATACCTTTGCACGCCAGCCGCTGGCTAGGGTGTGTGTGTGTGTGTGTGTGTGTGTGTGTGTACACACAGAATCATTACAAATGCTGATTTGTTTTCTCAATGCTAGTTTGTCACATGTCATTGGGTGTGTACCCAAAACCCTACCCATTTGCCCTGTATTGATGGATGGATGCCCCCTTGGTTTTGTGATCATACAAATTACTACACCAGTGGTGGACCTGTCACACTAAGACTCTCCACCACATCCTAAAGGTAGTGCTGTATTGCTATGGTCTGACTTTGACACACACATGGACTCACACAAATAATTGCGTCGGCTAAAATGAGGGAGGGAATCTGAAATTCTGCCTAAGAAGCTGCATTCTGTGTCCCTGTATATATAGTGCAAACGGAAGAGATTTGCATAATTGCTCTCTACATGTTTTATTTTGCAGGTCTTGGTACTTTTCCATAAGTCATTCATTTTAGGGCAATTATAGGATTAAGGAGAAAAGGCCTGCCTCCTGTCACCTGGGAAAGCCTGATGCAGCCTCCCCCTGCCCCTTGACTTCTGGAATTTTGGGCCATGCACTTTTCAAGACTTATTTTTTCAGCCATAAGGACTAGAAACTTATGTACCCCCCCACCCCGACCCCCATTTTATGACAGGTGATATTCTCAAGAAAGCTACTTTGTGCCAGCTACTTTCCTAGACTCGCAACATCCCATTCACAGCCCTATGTTCTCTTGCTGAATTTGTTCAGTCTGTGTCCTTTTAATTCTTCCAAAACCTGTGCAGCCAGGGAGGGAAAGGAGGGGGGAACCCACAACAGCAACAAACCACAGCATAACTTTCTCCAGCCCCATGGCAACAGCTCCCCTCCCTCTTATCTTGCTGGCAATCACACCAAGCCCCAGAGTCACAGCCAATCAATGTGCCCTCAAAGAGACAGAAAAACAGGCTCTGCTGTAAATAGAGTCTGGAGCCAAAAAGTTCACACAGGAGAAGAGTCAAGATTCTGCCTTGCACAGAAGAGGGGAGTGAAGAATAATCCTAGCCAGAGCACCAATATCGCTCTGACCCACTTCCTTTGGAATTACATTAAGTGTAGTCAAGCTGACCTTTGGTTTTATATCGGGGCGTGGGGATGTGTCCATTATTTATTTAGTATTTATTTATAAGGTTTCTTACCTGCCCCCTCACCGCAAAATCCCAGGGCAGCTTACAACAATAGAATCTGCAACTATGAGAACAGATTAAATCACTGAAGTTCAGAAGAGATGTACAACAGTTCTACATGGAACAGAACAGTATAAATTGAGCAAAAGAAGCGGGTCTGGCAAAACAAAAACACCATAACTGCCGAAGGGCAGGATAAAGAGGTGTGTATTCAGCACATGTGTACAATTTTGGAGCTGGCATTCCCTGCACTTCTGTGGGTGGCAGAACCACAAATAAGCCCCCTCTCCCATTGTTTATGGCACCCAAGGGGGTCACTAAGAAAGGGGGCAGCCTGTCAGGTATTAGGGCATTAGATGCATGAGTTCTAAATGGAGCCCCAGCCAGTAACCTGGTTGTTGCGTTTTGGACCAGTTGGAAGTTTCTGAGTTGTCTTCAAGGGCAGCCCCACGTAGAGCACATTGCAGTAGTCTAGAGGTTACCATGGCCAAGTTATCTCTATCTAGAAGGGGGCATAGCTGGTGACTATCATCGCTACAGCCAGTTCCAGTGACCTTCAATTTTTCCATTTCCCCAGTTTCTAAGGGAGTTGTTGTTTCAGCAGTGAAGCTGCTCAGAGTGAAAACTTAGATGGAAGTAGAGGCACCACCCCAAATAGGTCTTGGAAATATTTCTGTCTGAAACAGGAGAGCCACTGCCAGTCAGTGTTGACAGTGCATGCATGGCTCAGAACGTCCCTTGCCTTAAACCCTGGATAGCTGCTGCAAGTCAGTGCAAACAGTCCTGGGCTAGGTGGACCAACTGAACTGACTCTGTATAAGGCAGATTCTCATGTCTTAAGGGGAGAGCTCAGGGGTAGGGCACCTGCTTTGCATGCAGAAGGTCCCAGGTTCAATCCCTGGCATCTCCGATGGCTGGAACCCTGGAGACCCACTTCCTGTCAGTGTAGTCAATACTGAGCTAGGCGGAACCAGTGAAGCCTGACTCTGTCTAAGGCAGCTCCCTGCGTTCCTCTGATACGGGAGGCGAGATGTTTCATTGGCAAACGGTAGGGTGGGAGAAGTCCGATGGAACCAGAAGACTGGCCTGACAGAAGTGGAGGCTTGTTCCTGGCAGAAGGTGCACTTGGCAAAGAGGCACACAGATGGGGATGGGAAAGGGGGAGATGGAGTCGGGGTGAGCAGCAGGCCCTCGCCGGATGTGCTTATCTCTGCGAGACACACGTGCGCACACACTTGCTGCCAGTGTTTATGGGAGGGCAGCGATGGGTGGGGTGGGCGAGGATGTGCCTGCTTGGCCACAAAACGGTTAAGCGCCACTTGATTTCCCAAATTGCTTCTTATAAAACAAGCGGCACGTCTGCCAGGCTCTCGTCTCCCCATGATTACAGCTAATTACGATTGAGCGGACGCGCCTCCCGGCCCCCGCCAGGCCGCTTTAATTGTCCGTTATTCATCCGCTCGGCTGTCCGGAGTGGCAGCGCACTTGGCAGCCCGGCGACCGAGGGCCCCGGCTAATTGTGAGGCCTCGGGGATTAGGGCAGGTGATTACACACTTCATGGTGTAATTACATAAGCATCGCTTGGCTGCTGCCCCGGCGCTGAGCCCCGAAGGTCATGCGCCGCGTTACCTGAGATTAATTGGCGCTGCCACTGAAGTGCGAGGCGCTGGCGGAGCCGTTATACGATTAGCATTAACATTTCAACAGCGACGGATCGATCCGTGGCTCTCTTCCAGACACCGGGAGCTGTGCAATTAGTTTAGAGGAGAGCTCAGGAGGGAGGGAAGGAGAGAAAAGCTGAAAGGCGTTGGGGGGGGTGGCAAGCAAGAAGGGGGGACGGGGAGGGATGTACAGAAGGGGAGCAGGGGGGAGCGAGCGGGACGAGACAGACTGGAAGCCGGGGGAGAGGGACAGATGGGGAGACAACAAGGGGATGGAGACCTGGGTCTTGGAAGGGGAGAATTTTAATCCACTCAGTTATATCTCTCTTTGTGTGTGTCTACAAGCACGTAGTATTTGTGCAGTCTCATTAGAAGGAAAAATTCTCCCCTTCTGTTTTTATCTCACTTGGTTTCTGAATGTGTGTTGACTGGTATGTGTGTTTATAAATGGTCTTGTGAGATGAGATTTTACTCCATCTAGTAGTCCCCCCTTGTTTAGTAGGGTAGGGGGTTAGTTTTCCTCCTGACTGACAGTGGGTGAGTCTGTCCATCTTACTTCTTTTCGGTTTCCCCATTCCCACCCCCCAACCCACAACTTACATTCATTTTAACCCATTTCTTCTTTACTTTGCAATTTGTTTATTTGATATATTTTTTGAATTCTCTTTATTGATTTCCGTTAAACAATCAAACACAAATACACACAAAGCAAAATCGTCACAAAGAAATAAAACAAACAGCAGAACAAAAAAGAAAAAAAACAAGAAAAAAATTGTTTATTTGAAAAAAGAACTTGTTGTTGATTCTGTTTCTGAATCTATTGTTGCTGTTGGGAAACAGAACAGTAAAATTTGGAGACGTGCATATTTTGAAGAATAGGCAGGTTTCAGTTTAGGAACTGCTTGGCATGAGAAACCAAAGGGTCAGGGGCCAAATTTGGCACTCAAGAATATTCCCCAGGCAACTCCCCGCACCGGTCCTGCTGCACATCCTCCTCAGGGACTTTTGCATGGCTGGGTTTTTCATTGAACTGCAGTACAGTAATGTCTCTTGATTTCCTGGTTGGAACATGGAGAGATGTGTCTGTGTGTGTCTGTTTCTGTAAACTTCTGACTTTTGTCTGGCCGTGCAAACACAAGAATTACACCTGTTGCTCTGGCCCCACCCACCTCTGACATGTGGCCCCTGGGTTTCCTACAAGAGAGTGTACAGCACTGCAGCTTTAATCACTAGAATCCTCCCCCCCCAAAAAAAAAGTACATTATTTGGTGTTGAGAAACATCCATAAGCTACTAATGATTGAAGAGAGAGCCTGTGCTACTTTTGTGTAATGAGCCGGTGCTGGTTTGGAGGGGGGGACAAGCAGGGTATGGCTCTGGACCCATGCTCATCTCCCGGGGGAAGGAAACACATTTCATGCTTGCTGGCTCCTTGTCATCTTTCAAGCAAATTTTGCCCTTTTAAAAATAAATGGCTGTTCCCAGTTGAGAAAAACCCAACCTTCCGAAATCGCTGTGGCTTCCCAGGCTTATTAGCCAAAAGATTGTTAGCCATAGATGTTTTGTCCAGTGGGGAGTTTAGCTGGTTACACTGGCGTTCGGGGTAGATTACCTCCAGCTGTGGAGGCGGGACATAGACATTGCAGCTAGTCAAATGGCTCCCTTGAGTGTGCTCTGAAAGCCCATGCATGGAAGGAAGCCAAGGGGAGCTGCCTTATCTTTTTTGCCGGGGTGGGAATCCTCCAGATGCTGTTGGAACGCCAATTCCCATCAGCTCCAGCCAACATGGCAGGGATGATGGGAGCAGTCGGCTCCCCATCCTTGCTTTATGCTGTCTGGATGGGAGACTGCTCAATGCCACTGTGAACTGTTCCAGCAAACACCTGAGAATACAATACATAGAACAAATGCATGGCAGTTGAGGGGATTGTTTGGGCCATTGGGAGAAGAGCGTTGAGCTCCCTGAGTATTTGGACCAGTAAGAGAATGTCTCCTAGTCAAGACTGGTCCAAACAATATACCAAGGGAGCTTAATTCACCTGTTTTACAACAGGTGCAGTAGGATCCCTGGCCCATGTTCAGCTCTCGGCCCACCAGGGGGTCCAGTTTGGCCTGTGAGGTAATTCCCTCCCCCTTACCATACCTGCCAATCAATCAGCTGACATCAGCTGAAGGGCAGGGTTCATTCCTGCTGGGTGCTGCTCCACCACTGTGTTCATCGCAGGGAACATGCAGGCAAAGCAGACCTTCTCCCCACCTCCCAACCTATCAGTCAAATGACATCATACTGGCATTAGATGATTGGCAGGTGGGTGTCCCGCCCACCTGTCTAAGTTAGAGGAGCAGAATGATAAGATGTAGGCCACTGGGCCAAAAGAGGTTCCCCACTCCTGCTTTACAAGAAGGGTGAGAAATTTAAACTCCACTTTGTGTTTTCATATGTTTGTCCCCGCCTCTCCTGGTTAAGCTCACCAGTTCACTGTGGGTTGCTTAGCATGCCCCTGTGTTTCTGTGCTGAGCAAGGAGCATGTCAAAACTGTATAGCTTCTACAGACTTGGTCAATGCCACATCCACACCCTATATTCAAAGCACAACCATGCCACATTAAACAGCCATGGCTACAGCACCCAAATAATTCTGGGAGTTGTAGTTTGTTAGGGGTGCTGAGAGTTGTGAGGAGACCCCTGTTCGTCTCCCAGTGCTGCAGTTCTCCTAATGATTAAACCATGGGTAGGCAAACTAAGGTCTGGGGGCTGGATCCAGCCCAATTGCCTTCTAAATCCGGCCCGTGGACTGTCCGGGAATCAGCATGTTTTTACATGAGTAGAATGTGTCCTTTTATTTAAAATGCATCTCTGGGTTATTTGTGGGGCCTTCCTGGTGTTTTTCCATGAGTAGAATGTGTGCTTTTATTTAAAATGCATCTCTGAGTTATTTGTGGGGTATAGGAATTCATTCATTTCCCCCCCAAAAATATAGTCTGGTCCCCCACAAGGTCTGAGGGACAGTGAACCAGCCACCTGCTGAAAAAGTTTGTTGTCATCAGTAGTTGAACAGACAGTCCCTCTTCCCAGGGAACTCTTAAGACTGTGAAGGGAAGAGGGGCCTCTTCATAACTCAGCACCCTTAACAAACTGCAGGTCCTCCCAGGATCCTTTGAGAGAAGCCATAGCTGTTTAAAGTGATGGTGTGGATGCGGCCCAACACTCCCCCCCCCCACAAGTAAAGTGCTTAACTTCCCTCTGCTTTGTGTTGTTTTTCCCTTTAGGGAGATGTCCCATCCACCCCCTCTTCTGTCGCCTCAGAACGCTCCTCACATTGCATTAGGCCCGCACTTGAGACCCCCCTTTTTAGGGGTACCTTCGGCCTTGTGTCAGACGCCAGGTGAGTGTTCCTGTCTGTGCTGAGGATTATGCCATGCAGCAAAATGTTCAAGGAGCGAGGGAGGTATGCGGTTTTGGGGTTCTTCCTTTAGCAATGGACAAATCTGTCCATTTCAGTTTTCTCTGGCTTTGTATCCCAACTAAGCTTTAACTCAAGATGGACTTGGTTAAATCATTGGACTTAAGTCGTGGCCACTAATTTCAGTTGGTCTCCTGTTGAGTCAGACTGGCATTGGCCACAACCTTCCTTCTCCCACTTTTTTCAGTTCTAATTTCAGTCTTCCACGTCAGTTTGCAATATTTTTCTCTTTAAAAAAAAAAAGTCCTCATGAAAATTTGTCAACATTTTTGTGTGCAACTGTGCTAATTATATACACATTCTTTGTAAGTGCTTTTGCCTAGCACACACGTTTTTGTATCTATATAATATATTCATTTTCATTCAAATGTTCCCTAATATATGTGCCTTTGTGTATATTACTTGTCTGGAGAACTGCATTGCAAAAATTCAGAGAAGTACAGATTTCGAAGCACAGTTGCCTGTGTGTTGTTTTTGGAATTGTATATTAAGTAGTTTCCAATTTTCCCCTCTGTCATCCTTCATAGTCAGAAGGCATAGTGTAGAGGTGGAGTGCATGCTTTTGAATGCAAACAATCCAAGTTGCTAGCCCCTTGCATCCCCAACAGGATATTAGGGAGCAGGGCTGAGAGAGGCCTAAGAGCAGGGCTTTGAATCGTCAAAAGGCTGGATTTGAGTGCAGTGGTTCAGGGTTCTGGAGTGGGGGGAGATCAAAGACCTGTTACTATTTCTGCTGCAGGGTCTCTGTCCCTAGTGTCCTAGCCCATCCAGTCAGCATGAAAAGGAGAGCTTTTTAGCCACTGAGAAGTCGTCATCTAATCCTTTGTGCTGATTTGGAGCCAGTCAGAGTGAAAGGAGTTGAGTAAGCCAGTGAAGATTGACTCCTAGGGTCATTCTGGAGAAGGCACATCGGAAGAACACCAGGGAATTGTTGTTCAGTATGCTCCAAAGTAGGGTTTCCCAGATTTGGGTCTTTAGCTGTTTTCGGACTACAATTAACATCATGCCTGACCCCTGGTCCTGCTAGCTAGGGATGATGGGAATTGTAGTCCAAAAACAAGTGGAGACACAAGTTTGGGAAACTTCTCCGAAGCTAAGCAGTTGGGGACACTGCAAACAAGGGGCTTCTGTTTCAAGGGAAGGGTGAGCAAATTTTATTATGTGAAATGGAACTTTGGGGGAAACACAATTCAAGTCACTCTGAAAGAAGTTATTGGAACACTCCAAATCATTTGGCCATGTATATGCACAGAAAATAATAGATCTAGCTGAACTGCAGCAGAAGGGGATCAGCATTAGTTGTTGCAATGCACCCCTAATTATTATTATTATTATTGATTGACTATTGTGAAGGGATGGTACACTTCTGAAATTAACACTACCGTAGTATTTCTGAACAACCATGCATTTGTGTTAACCTCCGGATCTTTCCCCTCCCCACAGGTTACGGGTTTCTACAGCCAGCCCAAGCGGAAATGTTTGCACGACAACAAGAGATGCTGAGGAAGCAGAACCTTGCCAGGTTAGAAGCACACAGTTGATGGAGATGGGCCCCAGCTCAGTGGGAGAGCATCTCTACGTGTAGATGGTCCCAAGTTTAATCCCTGGTATCTCCAGGTTGGGTCAGGAGAGACACCTGCCTGGAGAGCTGCTACCAGTCGGTGTAGACAGTACTGAGTTAAACGGGCCAATGGCCTGACTTAGGTGTCGGAAGGGAAGGGTTGTAGTTCAGTGGTAGATCAGTTGTTTTGTATGCAGAAGGGTCAAGCCCTGGCAATTCCATGTATGGCTGAAAAGCACCCCCTTCCTGGTACCCAGGAGAGCCACTGCCGGTCAGTGTAGACAGTAAGTGGACCAAGGATCTGACTCTGTGTAAGACAGCTTTTGGGGGGGGGGGGGAGAAGAAGGAGGCCCACTCCCTTTCTTCTAGCTCAGGGGTAGGCAACATAAGGCCTGGGGGCCGGATGCGGCCCAATTTCCTTCTCAATCCAGCCCGTGAATCAGTGTGTTTTTACATGAGTAGAATGTGTCCTTTTATTTAAAATGCATCTCTGGGTTATTTGTGGGGCATAGGAATTTGTTCATTCCCCCCCCAAAAAAAATATAGTCTGGCCCACCACATGGTCTGAGGGATGGTGGACCGGCCCATGGCTGAAAAAGGTTGCTGACCCCTATTCTAGCTAGAGCTGTGGGAGGCGGGGGCCTTGGCCATGAATTTATCCCTGATCTCCCATGCATATCCTTTGAGAAGGAGAGATTAGCTGGTACGCTTCATTGAGCCAAAGAGTTGGAGGCCGTGCCAGACACGTTCATCATCGTTCCCTTCCAAGGGCTCTCTCCCGGAAAACCTCCCTTCCCCTTAAGGGCGAGAGATGGGAGGCTGGGGAATCTCCCTGGGATGTGGGAGTTTTGGAAAGCGTTGCAATTTGCCCGGCAGTGCCCCCCCCCTTGTTTTTCCCAGGTTAGACTCCAGCTTCCCCTTTCCAATTGGAAGCAGGGAGAGGGGAAGCAGAACTGCCTGGGTGATGCAAGGATGTCGGGGTGGAAAAATATTGCCGGAAAGGGAGATGGAGAAAACTTGCTTCCAAGGGTTGATAGACCCATTGAAAATAATGGATGTGACTCAGTTGCGCCCATTAATTTCAGTTGGTCTGCTCTGAGTTGATACACCCAATACGCATTGCTGAACCACTGCTATTGGTTTTGTGTTCTGCTGTTTGTTGTCTACCGCCTTTCATCCGAAGAATGCAGGGTAGACCGCAACATAAAAATACAAGTGAGAACACAAAATACATAATAAAACAAAAACAAACCAATAACACCCCCCCCCCAAACACATTTAAAAAGCCATAGAATGTTAATCAGCCAAAGACCTGGTTTTTGCCTGGCGCCTGAAAAGATGTTCCGAAGGCGCCAGGCAAGCCTCCCTGGAGGGAACATTCCACAAATGGGGAGCCACTGCAGAAAAGGCCCCGATTCTTGTGTTGCCAACTGCCGGACCGGTCATGGAGGAGGCACATGAAGAAGGGCCTCAGATGATGTAGTGCTTTGAGTTTGTGCAAGTATCACATTCCATTTGTATTCAGATGGGTTTCCCCCCCTCCCCTCAACAGCCCTGCGAGGTAGATCACTTTCACACCCCATTTTAATTGTGGGACACTGCAATTTGGAGACGAGGGGGTAGTTTACCCACAGCTGCAAGGCGGGTCTGTGGCAGAGAGGTAGGACTCTGGCCCTGAGCCTCTCAATTCCTCCCAAACCCATCTCACCCATTTGCCTTCATCCATTTAGGCTTGAGATGTCAGCGGAGATCATCCGCCAGAAGGAGTTGGAGAACCTCCACCGCCAGCGGCTCCTGGCCAGCGACCCGATGAGCTTGCACCCGGGCCTGCCACCGGACCACCCAGCCCTGCGCAACGTCCACGACATTCCTGAGGGGCACCCGCTCCGCGACGAGCTCTCGCGGAGGAACGCCATGTTGGTACTCCGCCATAATAACACCCCACTCCTGTCGCTCAACCATGGGGTCCCCAGCGCCTCCACCACTCCGCCCAAGGAACAAGGAAGTCGGAGGGGGAGCCGGAAGTCCACACACCACCGGGCTGAGGCGCCTGGCCAGAGTGAATCCAAAGAGCTGTCCGAGAGCCGCCCCCCTGACGGCAACGACGAGGAGATGAAGGACTCTGAGAGCGACGCCGACGTGAGCGAGGAGAAGCTGGACAGCACAAAGGCCGAGAGCAGCAGCCTGGCTGGCGAGCTGAAGGAATGCAAAGAAGCAGCGAAAGCCTGCGATGGCGCCAAGGAACTGGGTGATTTATCTGCCAGCCAGAGCGCCCCCTGCAGCTCCTCCAGCGCCGAGTCGCCCAGCCACCTCCTTGGCCCAGTCATCAACAAAACCGAGGCAAAATACCTCCCACCGGCCTCACTCCCACCTCCGCAGCCGCTGCCATTTGGCTTTCCGTACACCATGAGCCCCTATTTCCACACAGGTAGGTGGCGGCGACGGTTGTCTGTGGAATTGGTACTTTAAGAACGCAAGCAGACGTTGGGAGCGTGCAGAATTTTCAGGCGGAGTGTGCCTTCGTTTGCAGAGTTTGGTTCACAGCCATACCATGTGCTGAAAGCATTTGCACTCCTTTAAAATTCATGACTCCCCTTACAGAATCCTGGGAACTGTAGTCTGATAAAGGTGCTGAGCTTCACTGACTTCCCAATTCCCAACACCATTAATAAACTACAGTTCCCAGAATCGTCCGTAGTTGCTAAAAGTGGCACAACAATGCTTTAAATATATTGTGTGGATATGGCCTTGGATTCTGGATTTGGAGGGGGCGCTGTGGAGAACCCCTTCTCTCTCCCTTCTTTTAACATGACAACACCCACCAGCCCAGTATTTCCACTTTCTTAAAGAGTCTTTGACTACACATAAGCTGTGGTTCTGCTCTGGCCAAGAAAGGTGATCTGATACACGTTTAAAGAGGAGCAGGCCTCTCTTTCCTTCTGATTTGTTTGGTTATAAGAACCTTTTTTCTCATACAGTATTACTGTTGTGTTTCTTTTCTTTTCTTGTTATTGTTTAATTGTTTCTGATGGTGGCATTGTGACATATTTGGGCTCTGTAAATCCTGCCTTTTACTTGTATGGCTGTGTTTTTAATTCATGGAGGATACGTCTATCAATGGCTACCAGCAGTAATGGCTCTAAATACCAGTTGCTGGAAACCGCAGGTGCGGCGAAAGTGCTCTTGCACTTGGGTTCTGCTTGCAGGCTTCCCACAATGCACCTCCAGTTGCCCACTATGAGAACAGGAAGCTGGAGTAGATGGGCCTTTGGCCTGACCCAGGAGGGCTCTTCTTACGTTTTAGGGTTTTTTTATTTGGTTGTTCTTAATGGCTTTTTAATGTAAGTCCCTTTGGGTCACTCTGTAAGAAAAGGGACAAAAAAATAACAACAGCAATGAGCTTCCCAGGCCTTTTGAACAGGCTGACTTCTACCCAATTCTACACCCTCCTATCTGTGAGGTGCTAAAAAGTGTTGTTAAATGTTATAATTTATTTAATATGTGCTGATTTTTGTACTGGGCAGGAGGGAGGCGATTTGTATCTTTTGCTGGTGGGGGAGAGATACCTTGGGCCGGCTTTGTGACCCTAAACATCTCTGGATATATTTCAGGACCTAGCTGAGTTGAGTTGAGTTGGTATTTGTATTCCGCTTTTCTAACAACAAATGTTGAAAGCTGCTCACAGTAGCATTTAAAACAAAAAACACTGCAAACACTGTAATATCAAACACAATAGCATATAAAGCAAACAACAGCAAATTCATCAATGCAATGAATACCGTTCAGTAATGTATAAAGCTGCCTTATATTGAGCCAAACCCTTGGTCCATCTATCTCAGTGTTGCCTATACTGACTGGCAGCAGCTCTCATGATTTCAGGCAGGAGACCTTCTTAACCCTACCTGGAGATGGCAGGGACTGAACCAGGGGCCTGGTGCATGCAAGGCAGATGCTCTGGCCGCTGGGCTTACAGCCCTTTTGTTACAGAATCCCCCCTAATGTCCGCTGTTGTTTGTGTGTGCATCCAGCTCTAGTTGATGCTTGGCAGGTGAGGTGTGGTTGAGTGGGTTGCAATGCGATTTCATTGCCCTTTTGGTCTTGCAAGGTCAGCCTGGCCTTGCTTGGAAAACCCTCCTCCAGGACAGGTGTTGATAAATTGCTGGGCAGGCGACAAGAGAATGACCTGCAAAAATGATTATGGGCTTTTCAGGATTTGGAAAGGAATAGGTAAAGGTTCACAAGGCATGACATAAGTATAGTTGAGCTGGATTTGGGGGGCACCTTTTTAGTCCTATCAGAATGTTTCTTAACCATCTCATTGTTTGTACCCATGGTATTTTGTGTGCACAATTGCCTTTGGAACTTTCCCCTGGAGTAAGGAGCACTTGTAAATCTCCCAGGCATGGGCGTTCCCATGTTTCAGAGTGCACATATTGTCTTCTTAATGGCAGCTGTTCTGGCATAGGTTGATGAGAGTTGTAGTCCGAAACAGCTGGAGGGCACCAGATTGGGGAATGCCATTTCATGTGAATGAGTGCCGCCATAACGCGAGCTGAAACTTTCAGGCTTGTTTTCGAAGCCTCTGCTTTTCCTTCCTCCTGTTTGCAACCTAGCATGTTCAGCCAGGGAAAGAAAGAGGGAACATGAACTGAAGTGGGTTGGTGGGGGAGGGGGAGGAGGGAGCTGCTTTGGGGAGAAGAGATGGAGGCTATGCAAGCCACTTGGGTGATGGAGCCGTCCTCCTTTCAAGAGGTGCTCATCGGGTCAAGGCAAGCCCGCCAGCACTCGCCACCAAAGGCGGGGCAGAAAGGAGTGATTTCTTCCTGACAGATGGTTGGGTGTGATGGAATATCCCCAGCCACCTCAACAGATGAGGCGGCTTGGCAAGAGCATTTCCTTACTGGCTGATTAAAAGGGAAATGTGGGTTTTTAAGAGCGTGCAGAGCAGGGCATGGGTCCCAGATGGGTAGGGGCGAGTGAGAGGAGGTGCTTCTCCAAGCCCTGATGTAGCTTTTTCTCGGCCATATCAGTTCCTGTAACCCCTCCACTGTGTTTTCAAAGCATGTTTCAGCTGGGGGGCTTTGAATGCCTATTTGTGATTTGGGCGTTCCTGGTTTCTCCGTTTTGGTGTACCACGAGGTTAGTGGAGCTGGGACATAGGGCAAGAAAAAAACTGCTGCTAGAACTGTAGCTCAGTCTGATGTCCACACCACGCATTTAAAGCACATTACTCCCCCCCCCCCAAAAAAAAAACACCCGTCAAGGGTGCTGGAAATTGTATTTCTGTGAGTACTAAGCTATAATTCCCAGAATTCTTTGGAGGAAGCCATGCACTTTAAATGTATGGTGTGGAGAGAGAAAAACAGCATGGTAATTGTTACTAGGGCAGAGCTTGGGCTCATTCATGGACACTTGTTTCCTCAACATTCCTATATATTTTCACAGCACCCATGTGAGGTAGGTTATGCTGGGCCAAGCTGGGAAGTGCAAAAAAACAGTGATGGGTTAAGTGACGGAAAACTGAAATGGCACATAGAATCATAGTCCAATCCCCTGCATTGCAGGAATCTCCACTAAAGCATCCATGACACATGGCCATCCAACCTCTGCTTTAAAAAACTTAAGAAAGGAGAATCCACCACCTCTTATGGGAGTCTATTCTACTGTCCAGCAGCTCTTGCCGTCAGAAAGATGGGCCTGATGTTTAGTCAGAATCTCCTGTCTTGTAACTTGAATCCATTGGTTCGAGTCCTGGCCTCTGGAGTAGGAGAAAACAAGCTTGCTCCATCTTCCATGTGACACCCCTTAAGGCAGGCTTCCTCAACCTCGGCCCTCCAGATGTTTTTTGGCCTACAACTCCCATGATCCCTAGCTAGCAGGACCAGTGGTCAGGGATGATGGGAATTGTAGTCTCAAAACATCTGGAGGGCCAAGGTTGAGGAAGCCTGCCTGAAGGTGTTTGAAGATGGCTGTCGTGCACAGAGTATTTTATTTTCAGCAAAATGGTTTTTGTGTTTGTTCTGGTGAGAGTTACAATGAAACTTTGCATGCTCAGAAGTTTTGGGGGTTTTTCATCATAACAAAACCTAATATCGTAATAAATTGATAAGGTTTGCACCCACCATGCCTCAAGAGCACACCCACTGAAATTAATGGACATAACTAGCTTTGGTCCATTAATTTCAGAAAGTCTTAAGCTTAGTAGGGCTCATCTAGATAGAATTTTTAAAAAGATGCCGCAAGACTAATTTTGTGATACTTTATTTGATGTGTTGCTTTGGGGGAGGGGAATAATAGAATCATAGAATTTTAGAGTTGGAAGGGACCTTGGGGGACATCTAGTCCCACCCCCTGCAATGCAATAAGGAAGAGGTTCCTTATTTTGGGCCCCCAAAGCACTTTCATCCAGCCTTGCTCCTTGGGCCTATTCCTTCACTCTTGATTCTCTACATTTCCCTGAATCTGCCGCTGTGTCCATTGAAAAAGGTTTGTGCACAGGGTGGTAAGGCAGTTTTATCACCGGTGGACATGCAAGCCAACTCTTCTTGGGGAGGCAGAGCAGAGATGCAGTATCTTCAGGTTGGGCTGGGAGAGATCTGTGTCTGAAACCCTGGAGAGCCGCTGCCAGTCAGTGTAGACAGAACTGTTCTAGGCAGACCGAGGGTCTGACTCGGTAGAAAGCTGCTTTCTGTGTTCATAATGATGCATTCCCCAAGAGACAACGTACGCGTGTGAGTCGTGTGTGTGTGTGTGTGTACACACAGCCTTGCCTTTGTGCCGGGGATGAAAGCTAGATAATGCAAGCAGGAAGATCCAGATAGCGGCTGACGGGAAGATGGAGGGCAGAAAGGGGAAAGGGTAGAGATTTAATATCCGCAAATGATCCAGGAGGCTCTGAATGAGGCTGGCTGCTTTCCAGGGAGGGGGAACAGTGGTGGTGTTGGAGCAGGCTGGGGGGGGGGGGGACAAGCCAGGGGGAGGAGGCTGGCTCCTCCGGCACTTTGGAGGCGCAGAGCCATTTTCTATCCCCAGTGACAGAAAATTATCGACACGGCAGTCGATTGCCGGGTCAATTCCCCAAGCTGCCTTATGAAAACCCCAGCCGCTGCCAAAATGACCTCATCTCGTTTCAGCCGCGCACCTCTTCTCTCATACACTGCCCCCCCTCGCCCACTTGCCCGCCGGCCGGCCCCGTCCTCTGGAAAAGGTGAAGGATGGAGCCAGCAAGCAGCTAAAATCTTCCTATCGATCTGCAGTCTGGAGAGCAATTAACGCCAGCCTTCCGGGGCCGTTCGGTGACCTCTCCCGGCTCTCGGCAGGGCAGGGGAAGAAATAACAAGATGGATTAAGCCCCCGTCCCGGCTCTCTGTGTGGGTCAGTGGCATGGGCCCCATGCGGGGGGCGGGGGGAGAGAAAGGTGCCTGGTCTTTAAGGCTTGTTTGGCCTCTTGGACCCACATTGGTGGGAAAGGACAGGAATTCCGCGACCTTGCGGAAATGAGCAGTCCTTTGCTAGGGGCCGGTGTGGGCCCCACCTCCAAAGCAGTGGTGGCTGGTGGTATGTGGGGTGGAAGGCCAGGCACCCTGAAGTAGGTGGAGCCAGAGCCAATGACAGGCAGAGAAGACTCATTCTAGTTTTGTTCTCCTCTTCCCTGCTGAGTCCACCACCACCCGCAAGAAGGCAGGCAAGTGGGGCCGCTGGCTGAGGGTAGACTGAATTTGGTGGGGCAGCATCCCACTTGCCTTAATGAGCCATCCTTTGCAGGGTAATCACTCTTGCTCCCTTATAACCTGACCCTGCATGGCAAGCAGTTCCCATGATCCATTATAAGCCCCTTGACCCACACAACTATTAACATAGCTTGAATTCTAGCCAGTATTAGCAACGGCATGAGCTGTAGCTCAGTGCTAAGAACATCTGCTTCGCATGCAGAAGGTCCCAGGTTCCATCCCTGGGTAGGTCTGGGCATGTCCCTTGCTTGAAACCCCAGAGAGCCACTGCCAGTCAGGGTAGGCAATACTGAGCTCGATGGACCAGCTGCCAGAATAGGCAGCATCCTATCTTGCTACATCTTCAGGGAAGAACTGTGGCAAAAGGTTCCAGGTTCAATCTCCAGCATCTTCAGGTAGGACTGGGAGAGATTCTCTGCCTGGAACCCTGGATAGCAGCTGCCAGTCAGTGTAGAAAATGCTGGACCAGTGGCCTGACTCTTATAAGGCAGCTCCCTCTCTTCCTATGTGCTAATTGCTGGGGATGGCGAGTGGGAGAGGGCAATGGATTTTGCTCAGGTCCACTGTGGGAAACCAGTTGCCGGTCTGCGGCCAGTGTCTATGGTCTAGCAGGGCCCTTCCTGTGTTCTCCGCATCTTGTGGGGCCAGAGAGAGATGCTTTGAAACTTCTTGCTTCTGCCCGCACATACTGGCATCCCTTGAGAGAACCGGGCGTGAGAGCTGTGTGGAATTAATTAACGAAGCTGTTCAAAGGAGTCCTCTGAGCCCAAATCCTGGGAAGCTGAGGGTGAAGCATGTGAGACGAAAGGGAGAGAAGACGTCAGCGGGGAGTTGCCTTGCCTCTCTCCTTGTGGGCAGTGGTGCTGATTTGGCCCAGAGGCCGAGAGCAGGAAAAGGGGCAGAGGCAAGGAGGTGGGCCCGTTCAAGGTGCCAATGCCAACCCCCTCCCCAGTTAAAATCAGGAGCCTGACCTGATGGGAATAGAATAATCACCTCTTTATTTGGAGAATGCAAAGGGCAGGCTTCCAGGTGCCTTTCCACTGTTTTGGACCACGACTCTCATCCACAGCTCAGTGATACAGCATCTGTTTGCATGCAGAAGACCCCAGGTTCGCTGCCAGTCAGTGTACGCTGCAAAGAGTTAAGATAGACCAATGGCCTGTCTCAGTAAAAGGCAGCTTCCTATGCTTCTGTGTCTTAAGGGACAGGCCACAGCGCAATGGCAGACAGTCTGCGTTGTGTACAGAAGGTCCCAGCTTCACTCCCTAGCAGCTCCAGGTGAGACATCCCTTGCCTAAAACCCTGGCAAGCCCCTACCAGCCAGTGTAGACCGTACCAAACTACATAGACAAAATGATTTGATTTGCAGCTTCCTGTGTTCCTAGTAGTTTTCGTCCAAAGCAGCTGGAGGGCACGAGGTTGAGTAAGAATTTGGGCTTTAAAGCACCAAACCAGCAAGCCTTCTCAGTATCCCTGGCTATACCCCCGCCCCACGGGCATGGGTCAGTTGTTCCTATTTAACTGGAGTCTGTGAGAGGAGAGTGGTGAAAGGGGGAGTTTGAGAGAGGGTTGGTCAGCTGAACCAGGCGTATTTTGTGGGTCTCTGCATGCTGCGGCTGTTTGTCCTCACAGAGCTTTGACCAGTTCTTGTTTATTTTGGCAAAATCAGGCATCTCCTCTTTCTTGGCCCCCCCCTCCAGTAACTGCCAATAAATCACTCTGTCTCTCCCCCCCCCCCCGTCCTTCAGCTCAAATTTTTTTACGCCAGCAGACATTCTCTCCGTGTGTTTTCCTGGTGACTGCGAAAGGGAGGATGAACTGTCTTGAGATAAATATTTTGGCAGGGTCTGTGTTTGTGTGGCTGTGTGGAAAATACTTGTGGATTCTTACAGGCGAGCTCAGGGGAGAGTTGGCACACACAAAAAAAATGTGTTGGGGAGTGCCTCTTCCTCAAGAAGAAGAAGAAGAAATATTTTCCTTCATGGCAAATGAAAGAATTTGAATCACTTGCCACGGGCACCTGATGTCAGGAAGCTGCTTAATCCATTGGTCTATCGGATCTCCGTCTACACTGACTGGCAGCAGCTATCCAGAATTTCAAACTGCGACTCTTTCCCAGCTGAGGGGAAGAGGAGGATGCCTGATGGGAATCTGCATGAGTTGCTGTTCTGAGCATGATTCCTCCTAGTCTGCCCTTCGTCCAGTTCTGGGAGCTACACTGAGGTGCCGCCAGAACTCTATAACTGTCCAGGCTAGAAGTGCTCTTCCCTCTGAACCTTTATGTACAGAGTTTATTTGACATAGGTTATGCGGAGGTTAGATTACATCCAGATACTTCCTCATCGCTTCTGTAACCACAAACCTCTGCCTTGTGGAGGTGTTTCTAAGTGTATTTGTTGCCCTGGGGCAACACTACTTTCTCCAAATAGTTAGGCAAACCTGGTTTATTCCTGATCCCTCCCACAAAATGCTGACTAGACCAGAGGCAACCTGGACTGGGGAGAAGTTATTTTGGCAAAGTCTTGCTTGCTTGTGCTCAGTGCAGGAGCTGTCCTAGTATGTTTAACCTGCCCATTGGCGGTCAATGGGTGCTGGAAGTAGTGGTGGGAGAAGAAAGGGAGGCCAACAGTAGGCGGAGCCAGAGCCAATGATAGGCGGAGCCAGAGCTTGTGCTTTGCCATTGAATGCTTTCTCTGTGTCTTGAGCAAAACCAGTTTTTCTATCAGGCTTGGTTAAAAAGTTGGCAACAGAAGCCAGCCCTGAAATTGGAGGCTGGAAAAGCCCCTCTGGAAAACAGCTTCTGGTCCCATGAAAGAGCTGGATCAGAGCACTACCCTATTTTTCCTTTGGGTCCAGAGCGATGCCCCCGTTGCAGAGCCAAAGCGCTGAGGTTCAAGCTGCCCAGCCGAGTAGAGAGGAGGAGGCTCTCCTCCGTTCCCATCTACTCGGCCGAGCTGCTATCCTTGGCCGGCCTCTGGAAGGAGGAAGTGCATCATTTGGAACCAGTTGGCTGTTACTGCCAGATCCCTTCGGAGACGCTTGCTTCTCCGGCTGCAGATGGAGGCGTCTCGCCGGAGCCTTAGCTGTGCCTGGAATAATTGAGTTCAATTCCACTTCCTCTATTTACCAAGTCAGCGCCGCGCTCTTTCAAATGGGTGGGTGGTGGGGAGGGGGAGGGAGGGAGAGAGAGAGGAAGAAAGAGAGAAAGATCTCCAATGTTTGGCAAAAACAGCTTCAGGTCTGAAAAAAAACGCAAGTCTCTCGGATTAGGAGATTACTAAAGAGGTGAATGTCTGCCTTCACTTAGGCTGCATACACACCATACATTTAAAGCGTATCCCATCCCCAAAAGAATCCTGGGAGCTGTAGTTTACCCCCTCACCAATCTACAATTCCCAGCACCCTTAATGAACTACAGGTGCCAGTATTAATGCAGTGGGTGAGATGTTCCTTAACTGTATGGTTTGTACGCAGCTGAAAATCAAGGGTGGCTCATAACCTGTGGGCCCTCTGGTTGTTGGACTCTAGTTCCTATCACCTCTGACCATTGGCCTGGCTGGTTGGGGCTGATGGGAGTGGGAGTCCAGCATCTGGAGGGCCACTGGTTCCCCATCCCTTCTCTTAATTCATCTTAGGGCAGTATACAGACTTTTGAATTTCACAGGCATTCACGTTTCACTAGCAAGAGTTCTGTCAAATGTGGAAGATTTCACAGTTTGTTTGTTTTTTTTAAAAAAAATATTTTATTAAGGATTTTCTTGTTTTACAGAAGTAAGTGTAATGCCTCGTATTTCCCCCCCCCCCCCATGTAACATTTTTACAAATCCGTTTCATTTGTTGAGGCATTAGGGGGAAGACTTCACAGTTTTATAAATAAGTTGATTCAGTGTTAGCTGTTGGGTCCTCCTCAAGTGTTGTTGACACTGACTGGCAGTGGCTCTCTGAAGGTTTCAGACGGGGTCTTTCCCAGTCCTACCTGGAGATAACAAGTGATTGAACCCAGGACCGTCTGCATGAACAGTGGGTGCGCTTATCACTAAGCCATGCGACTGGCATTGCAGTTTTCTGTGATAACAAGCTGCCTGACAGCAGGTAGCATTTCCATCCCTCTACCAGTGAGCTCTTCAACCTGCTCCCTAAAAGGAAGGGGGCTGCCTGTTGTGTCTCTGCATGAGTTTCTGTTTTGAGTGTGCCTTCTTCTCAGGTCCTGTCCCTAGCATCTCCAGGTAGTACTGGGAGAGAGATTCCCAGAAATCCCAGAAAGCCACTTCTAATCAGTGTAGACAATATTCAGCTGGATGGACCCAGTGGCCTGACTCAGTATAATGCAGTTTCCCATGTTCCTGAAAAGCTGCCACTTCCTTCAACTCCTTTGTTGTCCTGAGCACATACTTAGAGGTGGTCAGAGACCTTTGCTGGCTGGCTTTATTGGGAGCTGTTGATGTTGCTTTTCAGTTTGCAGCCCTTGCTGGATTATACCCCCCCCCCCCACTCCCCTCCCTTGTCTGCAGCTGAAGAAAATTAAGCACATTGAAGACATTAGTTGGAAATGTGTCATCCCCCCCCCCCAGCCCCGCTGTCATTCTCTTGGCTTCCCCACCCTCGGGGCTAGGAATCTCCGGGAGGCCTCGGCGGGCAAATTGACCCTGCCTGGTGTTTTAATTGACAGTTCATTAAAGATGGATGTGTGGCTGGAGGAAAATAATGCAATGGGCAGCAAGGGAGGCCTGGCAGCAGTGTGGCTGTCCGTGTGGGACTTGCGTGATTTATGTTTCCTCTGCCCCCCCCCCGCCCCAATTTCCCAACTCTCTAAAAACCTTCTCCCCCATTCCAGGCAGCATGGGAGGTCTCTTCTTGGATGGTGAAGACAGCCCAGCGCTGGAGGACGTCAGCAAGTGGACGGTGGAGGACGTCTGCAGTTTCGTGGGCGGTTTGTCCGGCTGTGCCGAGTACACTCAGGTAAACTCCCAATTATTCAGGAGGGAAGGGGAAAACCTGGGGCTTTGGGTTCTTACTTTCTCTGCAAATCAACAAGGCTAAGAGTTGCTTTCAGATTCCTGGAGGGCTGCGCTGTTCCCTGTTTGCTTGCTTGCTTGCTTGCTTGCTTGCTTGCTTGCTTGCTTGCTTTAATTCTGCATCCTAACAAACTGAATTCTGCAAGCTGAATAAATTATTCAAAATTTATTCTGCTGATCCCAGTCATGGGGCACTAAAGCGTCCACCCCACCCCCAGCTACTGGAAATCTTGTCTCAGCGCCTCTGGCTTTCTGAGGTTTTGCCAGGCCTTGCCTCCGCCTCATAAGGTCTAGAAACTTATGGGATCTTTGAAAAAACATTTCTTCTTTTCTAATAAAAAAGTATATATCTCAAGAAGCTGAATACAGCACTCAGTACCACAACTGTCTGCACTTCTTCGTGTCTTTGTAAGTCTACTGTGGCTTGTCTGCAGAGGCTTGGTCATGCCCATCCATGTTCCCTAAATACCAGTAAGTAAATACTGCCTGCCACTGCTGACTACACAATCCTATATGTGTTTACATGGAAGTAAGCCACACCGTGTTCAAGAGCGCTTTCTCTCAAGTACATATGCAAAGGATTGCACACTAAAGCCCTGTTGTATACTCCGGTATTACCATTATAAGAACAAAGGAAGCTGCCCTATACTGAGTCAGACTTTTGGTCTATATAGCTTAGTATTGTCTACACTGACTGGCAGTAGCTCTCTGGGATTTCAAATGGAGGATATTCCCAACCCCCCTAACAGGTATTGGGGTTGTAATTTAACATAATTTATCCTCATTAATCCATACAAATTATCCAAATGTCCAGCATACAGTTACCCCAGAGACAGCGCAAAAATTGTTTCATCTGTCACAGGGAAGAATATCGTTCAAACTATCCTCTACAGGATAGCCACACCTTCAAAGATGGGGGGGGGGGGGAGGTTTCATTGTTAAGACCGCTGTATCCAAATAATATTTAAATAAATAAATGTTAAATAAAAGGTTGTTAATAAAAAGTAAAATAAATAAATAAAAACAACAACAAATGATAAATATTTAAATAAATGATAAAATAGCAATAATTCTTTGCGTGCAGAAGGTTTTTAAATCTACGGTTGTTATTTACATCCTGGGGTTTTTGACGATTTCCCCCTGATAATTGTGTGCAAGCAGCTTGGAGGTCTGAGCTGTAGAACTTAAAATTGCTGGTTAACCCTGTGCATTGAGCGGGGAGGAAGGTGGGTGGGGGAATAACCCCCAAGGCAAGAGGCCCTTCTGGAACATCCATCACTGCCAGGCGGGGATCATGAAGTGGCTCAGTGTGAGGCCTCCGGTCAGGATACAAAAACCCCGTCTGTTCGTTCGGCACCAGAGTCAGCCAAGGCCTCTTTCTTATAAACACTCCATTGAGAGAGAGAATATCAGCTTCAGGGGAAGGGATCCTGAGATGTCTCAGAAAAGTGCAACGAGAAGGTGGCTGTATACTTGGAATAGAGAGAGAACCTGCTCAACAGGGAGGGGAGGGCCAGAGCTGAGTGGCAGAGCATCTGATTTGCAAGCAGAAGGCCCCGGGTTCAATCCTTGGCGTCTCCAGCTAGGGCTGTCTGAAATCCTGGAGTCCCAGTTGGTATCGATGCTACTGAGCTTGATGGACCAATTTGGTCCCATGACTCTGTACAAGGCAGCTTCCAGGGCCCCTATGAGGCACATGCCCTGCAGGCAGAAGGTCCCGGGCTTGATCCCCAGCATCTTCAGGGAGCTCTGGAGAAGAGCCTTGCCGAAAACCTGGAGAGCAGCTGCCAGTCAGCATGAGCATCAGCCTGTGATCTGACTTGGTACAAGGCAGCTTCCTATGATCCTATGGAAGCCAACAAGGCCCTTCGGGGAAAGGAGCGCTTTGCAGGCAGGAGGCTCCGATCCTGGCATCTCCAGGTAGGGCTCAGGGTATCCCTTCTTGAAACCCTGGAGTTCAGGTGCACTTTAGAGACCAAGGCGGCTTCCTTTGTTCCAGTGTGCCATCTTCCCCTTCCAAGAAAGAGTCCCACAAAGCAGGGCTAAGAAGGAGGAACCGGTCAAACCTGTTTAATGCTTCTAACCTGAATCAAATACGTCACCTTTATTAATACTATTATCATACGTTTCTAAGTGTCCTAAGCAAAATGTAACAATAAGAACTAAGTCTATTACTCTTAGACCAATTAAAGTGTTTGGACCTAAGTTAGCCACAGCATCGATGGGTCTACTCTTGAGTAGGATGAGCACTGGGCTATAGCCCAGTGTTTATTTCGTTTTTCAAACCACCTCCCACGAGGCACCCCAAAACGTGCCTCTTTAAGCACAGCCGGCTCTCTCACCTGCCAGTGAAAGGAGGAGGCCTCGCTGTGGGTCTCAGGCCCCCTGCTTTCCAAATAATTTGCCCACCCCCTCAGGGGAGGCCGTGACGCCCTTTCTGCTCACAGGGTTGTCGTTTTTTCCTGTCTCTTTCTGGGTGGCAGGCGGGTGGTGCATTTTCAAGGCAGGGCCTGCCCCCTGCTCCCCCCCCCCCCCCGCCGCCACCCTCTCGCACACTGTGCAAGTGCTAATCCCCTCATGACACGCTTCATTAAAGCCCCCTCTAAGGCTGGGGCTTCTGCAGGGCGGCAGCTGTGGCAGCTGGCTTGGGGGGGGGGTCAGAGGCACGAATGGGATGGAGAGGGTGAGAATTGGCGGGAGATGCAGAAGGCTCTGTGTAGGTGGGACTGCCATATATTACTATTATGACATTTCTATAGCATCTTACAGTGAAATGTCGCCCCGAATGAAACCCTGGAGATCTGCTTGCCAGTCATTGCTGAGTTATACAGACTGGTGGGCTGTTCTGATCTAGAGCATCAAGTGCATACTGCATACTGGACCAGGGCTGTCCTAGAATGGACCGCCTCCAATACAGGCATCTGATCGAACCCTGGCATGTTGCCCATGCTGGCTCTCAGATGCAACCTAAAACTAGGGTTGCCTTAATATAAATGAACATGTCATTAGCTAGGCATAAGTATTATTGCCGATAGTGGATGCAGTATGTAGAAAGCTAAGCAGGCACAAGGCAAATGCTCTACCACTGAGACACGGTCCTTCCCTTCCCATCAAAATGGTCTTGAGCTTGGCCTAGCACCTTCCTCTCTGTCCTATTCTAAAAACTGCAACTTTTCTTTGTTCCTTCTCTTTCTGTCTCTCTCTGACACACACATCCCTCCCTAGTTTGCTTTGTCCCTTCAGTCAGATGGCAGTGGGTTGACTCACCTTTGCCAAAATGGCTCCCATCTTCCAGCTATTTCCTAGCTTTTCTGGGCCATTTATTTGTACTTTCAAAGACGTGTACTTTCATCACTAAGGAACTTCAAGCAGCCCCCCCCCCCAAACCCTTAACTTTCTCCAGTCCAAAACCCAGACTCCTCCAGAGCACCCCTAGTGCAGAATAGAGTTGTGGCAACACTCTAAAAGGCCCTCCCCGCTGTTTTTCTCCTCTCTTGCAAGAATCACTTGGAAGCCATCCGTGTGCTTTTGTGCCAGCAGCACCTACTGGCATGGGCAGGACAAGCATGCCCTCTCAGCTCCCGGCCTTGTGCTTCCTCCATGCTGAACAAGGCAGCAAGCAGGGTTGCTGAGAGTTCTTCCAACCTTCACCAGCCACCCCAGAGCTCCCTGTGAAGAGAGTTGCACTTTCACAGTGGTGCTTTCCAGGCAGCCTAATCCAGAAAAATACAACCCCCCCCCCACCCTATTAACAAGGTCTCTTGAGTGAGCCACGAAGGCCAAGAGGTTTGGAGGAGGGGGAGGTAGTGAAGGAGGAGGGGGAGGAGGAAAAAGGGGTTTGGCACAGAACGAGTTAAAGGGATAAGGCCTTTTTCTTTTTCCTTTTGGTCCACAGCGGGGCTCTGCATTTAACAGGTTTTTACTGTGCAAGAAAGCCAGGCCGCCGGGGAGACCCAGCGCTGCAGAGCTGTCTGCCTGCTTTCTCTCCTCCAAAAACCGCAGCTGCCGGGGAGGTCTGGCACAGAGCTGACCTCCGCTCTTGCCAGCAAAAAACAAGCAACTGAAAGAAAAAAGCCGGCCACAGCGTTTGCATTAGGAAAAAGCAGGGGGCAGTGGGAGGAAGGCTGTCTTTGCTCAGCGCAACCCTGTATTGGAAACAGACACACACACACACACACACACACACACACACACACACACACACACACCCTTGGTGCTCTCGGCCCCTGGGACCGTCCATCTGTGTCTTGATGGCACGTTGCATCGCACACAGCTTGGCATGGGCTCCAGGGAGGCCTGGAAGCAAGCGTGGCGGAGCGCAGGGATGGTTTTTTGGCTGTCAGCCAAGCTGGCCTGCTGGGTCACGGGGCAGGGATAGGAGGCTGTGCTCATGAGCAGCCTTGGCTGGAAGGGCCCACCTATAAAAAGAAGATCCAGAAGAGGAGGAAGCTGCTGTCGGCTTCCTTTTTGTTATTATGATTTAAGGAAAAAAGCTTGAACAGCAGGCTCCCATCTGTGCCTGCCTCTGAATCGCCAGCTTTAAGAGTATGGGGCAAAAGGAGGTAATAGTCAGTTGTCTCCAATAGTGGCCCTACTCAGAATAGACCCATTGGATTTGATGGACATCTCTAACTTAGACCCATTAATTTCCAGGAGTCTACCAGTTCACAAATGGACAAAAGTCAACAGCAGGATAACAAGGATAAAGCCTTTCTTAAAAAAAACAACACCACTGCATAATTGAAATACATAGTAAATCAACTATGCTAAAAAGATCAATAATTAAACTATGTAATAAACAAGCCATTAAAACAATATTCAAAGCAGGAGGTACAAGTAAGAGAATTGTTTCTCTCTTCAGCCTGATTGCAATACTTCAGGTACTTCCCTACTTAGAATCATAGAATTGTAGAGTTGGAAGGGACCCTAAGGGTCATCTAGTCCAACCCCCTGCAATACAGGAATCCCAACTAAAATGTCCATGGCAGTATTATAATTAGAAGACAGGCACAAAAGGAAGAGGCCCGGGGTAGACATTCCCCCCATCCAAATGCTTTCTTTGCAGGGTTCTTTTTCTTCCTATTTTCTTTCAAGTTTTACTGAGTTTCTCAGTATTAGATAAAATGGAAGGAAAATATCACGAACAACAAATACAAAAAACTGGTCCCCTTGAGAGAGAGGAGCAATATTGTATTGTTCACGAGTCTCTGATTATGTCACTGGATGGAAATACCCATGCCATTATGACGAGCCAGTTGCTGGGGGGTGGGGCGCTGTATGGGTCTATAACCTTATTTAACAGAACTAATGGGCAGGAAGCAGTCTGCATCAAAGTGATCACAGGATGCTCTCTTTTTGAAGCATAGGATGGCAGAGCCCACTTGCATTCTGAAGTGCAACACTGCAGCTTAGCCCACCACCGTATCCACATGTAGACCCAACTTCATTAGGTTGGCCAACACTAATGATGTAGGCTCATATCTCTCTCTCTCTCTCTCTCTCTCTCTGTGTGTGTGTGTGTGTGTGTGTGTGTTAGTCTTGCTTTGTGTTCACCAATAGACTCGACTTTGTATAAGGCAGCTTTCTGTGTTTCTCTTAAAACACAGCACTCAGATCCCATGTAGCGCTCCTCTGGGCTCCTCTTACCCACACTGCTTTCTGCTTCTCCCCTGACAGGTCTTCCGGGAACAGGCCATAGACGGCGAGACTCTGCCCCTCTTGACAGAAGAGCACTTACTGAATAACATGGGGTTAAAACTGGGACCCGCATTGAAGATAAGGTCACAGGTAAGAGTGCTCAAGATGCAGCAGGCCAGAACCCTCAGAATCCAGAATTCCTGTTGACATTTGTCTTCAATAAGATTAAGACCTGCAAGTCTGGCGGGCAGCTGGGGTCTAAAGGCTCAAGTGGCCTATTCCAACCAGAGGTGTGTGTGTGTGTGTGTGTGTGTGTGTGTGTGTGTGTGTGTGGATGAACAGAACCCAGGGCAGGTGGAAGTGAGGGTGGGGGAATCACACTTTTGAATGCTCTCTTCTTTACACACAGAGGCATAAGAAGTGTGGCCCATCTAGTCCAGCATCCTGTTCTCAGTGTGGCCAACCAGATCCCCTAATGGGGAATCGGCAAGCAGGACCTGAGCACAAGAGCAGCTCCCCATCTCCTGTGGTTTCCAGCAACTGGTATTCAGAAGCATACTGCTTCTGACTGGCAGAGCACAGCCACTGTGGCTAGTAGCCATTGGGAGCCTTTATCTAATCCTTTTTTAAAGCCATCCAAGTTGGTGGCCATAACTATTTCTCCAAACCTAAGAAGTTCCAAGGGACGCGGGTGGCGCTGTGGGTTAAACCACAGAGCCTAGGGCTTGCTGATCAGAAGGTCGGTGGTTCGAATCCCCACGACGGGGTGAGCTCCTGTTGTCCGGTCCCTGCTCCTGCTAACCTAGCAGTTTAAAAGCACCTCAAAGTGCAAGTAGATAAATAGGTACTGCTCTGGCGGGAAGGTAAACGGTGTTTCCGTGCGCTGCTCTGGTTCGCCAGAAGCGGCTTAGTCTTGATGGCCACATGACCCGGAAGCTGTACGCCGGTGCCGCAACCCCAGAGTCGTCCACGACTGGACTTGTCAAGGGTCCCTTTAAGGAGTTCCAAATGCTGTAAGCCTTCCTCATAGGGGAGTTGGCAACATCTCCCTGGAAGGTTGAAACTAGCTAATAAGCACATCCCATGATAAGGTATTATGGAAGGATGGCATCCCTTTTCTGCAGCCCGACGGGGTCCCACTCTGCCACTTCATTCTACAGCATCTGTAGGTCAGGCCTGTGCTGATGGGGCTCTGGATTCACCTGCAATAGCAGCTTTATACATTTCCTTTGCCTTCTACTGTAACCCAAAAGCTTGCATGCTCACATACCGGTCGATAAGTTGTTTTGGTAGAACAAGGCTGGGGAACCTTTTGCCCTCCAGATTCCCAACTCCCATCATCCCTCATCACTGGTCACATAGCTTGGGGCCTGACGGGAGTCCAACAGCACTTGGAGGGGGCCACTGGTTCCCCACTAAGTGCAGTAGAAGGTGCTGTTCTAAGTAGATTTTCCCCCCCCACACACACACCTTTTCTCAGTGCGTTCTGGAAACAGGGCATAGGAAAGGGTTCAAATAGGAGTCAGAGATCTAGGTGTTTTGCTAGCTTTTGGGCACTATCTCTTTCTTCCCATCCCCCAAATTTTTCCATCACCCACCACCAAAAGCTGCAGGAATAACATCCTTTGCACGCACACACTGGTCCTTGGTTGTTTCTTCCTCCATAAAGGCTGCTCGCTTTTCCCCATCACAGCCTTCATTTGCACAGTCAACAATTTAATGGTAGCCCCCTGCCCTCTCCCCAGCTGCCGAGTCTCTCCCCCTATCCTCCTGTCTGCCCCAGGGATGTGGGCTTATATTAATCACCTTCGATCCTGAGCCAAAAGCCCCCCGCCTGCTCTCGCACCTACACAGCTGGTTTTTGTTAAAGCTTCAATAAAAAACAGAGGTTCATATTTAACCCAAAACAACCAGAGTATTATTCAGTTAGCAGAACTTGGGCAAGGGATGGCTGTATCACTCCAAGCCCAATTTTAAGGCTACTGCCAGTTATTTCACTTCCGTATCTCTCCTGCAAACACTCCACAACCTGCGTGTGTAATCGAAGTCGGATTGGTGCTCCTGAATTTCTTGCTGCCACCGCCGCTGCTTCTTTTTCCTCCTTGAATCAGTTTTATTTCCTGCAGAATTGATCCACAGGGAACAATTGCCCAGAGAACCTTTTTATTAGACCCCTCGTAAACAGTAAGGGCTGCAGGGAAAGTAATAAAGTTGCCCTTATTGTTTTAACATAATATAACAAATGTATATGGCCAGTGGTGGTTGAGGCGGGGGGAAGCCTGCCTCGGCAAAATGTATTTATTGCACCATGGTCCGCTTCCCAAGGGTGGTGTCGCAGGGGGGCCGGCAGAGAGATTGCAAGATTGCTCAGGGCTTCGGGTGCATGTGTGTGTGATCCCCAAAAGGTTCACCCACAGTTGGAGGCAGTAATGCTTCTGAATAGGAGGGGAGCGTGTTCTTGTGCGCTGGTCCTGCTTGCAGGTTTCCTATTGTGGCATCTGGTTGGCCACTGTGATGTGAGAACAGGATGCTGGACTGGATGGGCCACTGTCCTGATCCAGACTTACGATGTTTTTGAAGTGTGTGTGGAGGAAGAATGTGAAGCCCAGATACAGCAGTGGTCCCCCAACGCAGACTGCAGCCTCCCCCTGGAACATCCCTCCACATCCAGCCATTATTATCCCCGTGTGTCTGAAATAAGAAATAGCCTGGTCACATTTCAGGTGTCTCTGCCCCAAATGTCAGCAGGTATCTCTGCCCTGGATGCTGTTTCACCAGAGGGTGACAAGGAACATGTTGTGTGCGTGGGATAGAATTCTGAGAACTGGTTTCTAGGGAGACAAGAGGGCTCACTTGCTCTATCTGCAAATGGCTCTGTTGATAAGCATATCAGGAGCATAATGACCCCTCTCCCACCCCTCCTCCCCCAGCATGTGTTCTGCAATCATGTACACATGTGCAATTTGGGATTATGTGAAATTTAGCATGAGTATCTGTCCTCTCCTGCCCCATTAAATCAAGGTGCTAGTCCTCAAGAGGGGGAAGAAAAGACTTTAAAGCATGTGTCCAGTCTCTGTTTATATGATTTTCCTGTGAAGATCCCCTCTCACCAACCACTTCCCTTTATTTATGACTTTCACCAAGACTATCCACAATGTGTGCATGTGGAATTACTCAGCTTGTATGCACATGGTTTTAATTTGCCTACTTTGTGCACGTTGCCTTTTCCAGAATTTCTATTTTGTCAAAACAGCCCCCTGCTAGGGTCCCCCAGGCTCCATAGCTGCCTCCCTGACCTGTACAGATTCTGCTGAGGAATCAGCAGCACCAGGCACTCATTGCTTGACCCCAGAAGACCAACTCCAGCAGAGACTGCCCTCACCCTGCCAGTTGTGCAGGAGTGGTTGTATAGAAAAGGACTGCGGCTCATAGCAGGCATGCTAAGAGGAGGAGACCTCTTGAGCCTGCATGCTCTCCTCTCAACCCACCCATTAATCTCCCCTCTTCCTTTTGCAATTTCCCTCCACAGGTAGCCAAGAGAGTCGGCCGGGTGCTGTACATGGCTAGCTTCCCCATGGCTTTCCCGCTCCAGCCCCCGGGCTTGCGACCCGCAGACCGTGACTTGCCTCCCGCTGACCTCCGCCCCTCGTCGACAGGAAGCGTGACCTCCTCCCCGTACGGCAACGCTCTCCTCCCCGCCAGCCGCATCTCGCCAAAGCAGGAAAATGGGAACCCTTTGCTGGCCGGCCTCAGCGACACGTCGAAGCCGCCCTCGTAAACTGCACAGCCCCAGGCAGTCAGCCAGCCTCGCGAGGGTCCCTGGCTTGGGCTGCTGGGCCTTCCAGCACTGGAACCAGCCAGCCGAGGAACCAAGAGAATAATAATGCATTCAGCGTTGGGGTTTTAAGGGGCAGGGGTCGGCGTAATCCAAAGATTTATTGGAAGCAATTTGAAAAGGGACACCGTGACATTTTCTTTCTTTTCTTTTGGAGAAAAGGAACGTCGTTTGGGCTTTTTTCTTTGTTGCCTTTACGGAAATGCAACTTTGGGGAAGAGACCCTCAGCACCCCCCTTCTTCCCATCCCCTAACCCCAGCCTCCCACCAGGAGGAAACACTCTTCCTTCCCCACTTCTGAAACGTGTCCCTCGCTGGAACCTGTTCCGTTCCTCTTTCAGGGTGTCTATGCATCGCTCAAAAAACAACTTTGAAACAATACCAAAGACAGACAACTGACCCAACGCCCAAGTTCCGGTCCATGTTTACTTCAGTTTGGATGGTACGGCACAGCTAGCTCTGTGGGGTACAGGTTTTTTAGTTTTTTGTGTGCTTTTCTCTTTTTTTAAACTGCATTTTCATGCTGCTTAAACATTGCAGATTGACTGTGAAAGATCCCCTCCTTGATGGGTACTGCACAGACTTGTTTTGCAGAATAATAATGATAGCCTTGTTTGGGGGGGGGCAGAAGGGGAGATGAGCGTGGAAGAGGCTGGGAGGCAAGAGTTTACCCCCCACACCTTAAACTGCGTGTGTACAGAAGATGTGTGTCCCATTTTTACTTTGTTTGTGTGGGGGGAGTGTGTGTGTATTTTGTGGGGGAGGGGGGAAGAGGCTTGTTGCAGAGGATATGGAGTTGCACATTTTTACCTGGTTCCCCCACCCCATGACCAGGTAACAGGTACCCGAGTGAGCCCATCGGGGCAGGGCACTCTACCTTGCCCCCTCCCCACCTCGCAATTTGTACAGTGATGGAAAACAATCATGTGATCGATGCTTGTCCGCTTTTCTCTCTCCTTACCCTTTCTGTTTTAAAAACACCTGCACGCTCAACCTTTCCCCCCTTATTCTTTTTTTTTTTTTTTTACTTTTGTGTGGGGGTGGGGGATCAAACAGATCGCTCGATGGTACCTTCGCTTCTTTATATATTGTAAATGGTCGTTATCCATCACATCCAGGCCAACGCTTTCCAGCAAATCGATTTAAATAATAATAATAAAAAAGAAATCACTTAATTTATAAAATGGTTGCTCCATGGGCCGGCTGTGTCCTTAAGAGTCTTGCAAAAGTACAAAAAATAATACACAGTTGAGTCGGGGGTAAGCAGAGGTGAATCTAGCGAATACAGTTCCCAGTGCAGAGTCTGTTCTGCCCACTATGAAGAGAGACCACAGGCACCCAACTATTAGGCCTTCTCTTTCCTAGAATCTGCTTAGCATAGCTGTACCAGGGTGGGGTTTAAATGGCAGAGGGCACTGGCTGGCAAAGAAAGACTTCTCTGCACCCCTAGAAGCTCTGTGGAATAGGCAAGGTAATATTAGGTGATACCTGCCACCAGTTAATTGCTGGTGCTTCCCTCACTGGAAGCGGTGGCTGGCTTAATAATGGACAACACAAGCTCTGGCCATGCTGGTGGGCTTGGGGCTGGCTTCCTTCCAACAAAACGGGGATTTGGAGGTGGCGGATCCGCCCTCCCCATGTTATTTATAAAGTGGCAGGTTTTAACAAGGGCCTTTTTATCTCCTTGCCTGAGCCACTTTACTGCTGCTGGCAAAGCCACAAATTTTACTGTGTTTCTCCAAAACGTATAAAACTCTGCTGCACAAGATTTTCACGTTTCAAGTGGTGCCTTGGGGGATGGGGGAGGTGGCCTCAGCGGAGCAGCTTCCTGCCCCTGCTTTAAAGGGGCAGGTGGGTTACCCTACCACAAACGCAACACCTCCAGATCCATTCCCCTTGCCCCTCACAATACCCACCCCTGTTGTCTGTTGGCGCAGCTGTCAGTCAGCATCAGAGAAGTCCAAGTCTTCCACCATGTCTTCGGGTCCCTGCGCCAGCTGCTTCAGCTCCGCCCGTGACAGCTGTTTCCCGACGCCCTTGCGGCCGGCCCCTTTGCCTCCCCCTGTGGAAGGGAGAGAGAGAGGTGTAAATCCTGCCTTATCAGGAAGGAAGAGGAGGGGAGAGGGAGAAAGAGGCAGGCAGAAGCGGCTCATTGCTAATTAATCACA
Organism: Podarcis muralis; assembly: GCF_964188315.1. Lineage (NCBI taxonomy): Eukaryota > Metazoa > Chordata > Lepidosauria > Squamata > Lacertidae > Podarcis > Podarcis muralis. The sequence goes on along the minus strand of NC_135661.1, from coordinate 22,180,379 downwards.
AGCATTAATTAATTTATCGCCACCGCTGCATCTTCCAGATAGCAGGGATGGAAGGGAGGGTGAACAAGCGCTTCTGTGCTCCTCTTACTGCAATTTGGAATCAAAAAACAAGGCGTTTTGGGAAGGATGGTGCAAAAAGTTGTTGCCCCCCCCCAACCTCTCTGCACTGCTCTTTCTAAGTGGGACTCTTGAGTTTAAAACATGGGGCAGGCTTTTTTCCTGAAATCTCAGCCCCAGCCATCCTTTGGGGAGAGAGAACAGTCCTAGGGTTGTATGCAGTGCTCATCCTACTCAGAGCAGACCCATTGAAATTCATGGCCATGGCTAGCATCGGTCCATTTATTTCAATGAAAGGGATCCCTTGGCACAAGCATTTCTGCATGCCAGACCAAACAGTCTTTCTTTTCCTCCCCACATGGGCTGTTCTGGGTTTTCTACTGACCCTTCCCATAGCGGGGTGGGGGCCTGTTGTGCTTGCATAACTTGTTCTACCAGCTCCCACTAGTGCAACTGCTTAGTTGAATCTGGGTCCGTAGGTTTGCTCTGAGTAGAATTCGGTTGGCTGCAACTCCCAGGCAACACCGTACATTAAGATAGACACAAGAAATGCAAGGCCCTCCACATGTCGTGAGACTACAACTCCTATCATCCCTGACAATAGGCCATGCTGGCTGATGGGAATTGGTGTTCCAATATCTTCTAGAGGGCAGCAAGATCCCTATCCCTATTGACAGTACAAGGCCAGTACCCCAAAGCCCCTCTGCCCAAGCAGGTCACACAAGTTGCATTTCAAAGCTTGAGATGATCACTGGTATTGAAAAATCAAGCTTAAAATGTTTTAATGGCTGCAACTGTCCCTGAGACTTCGGGGGGGAAGAATGCTTTAAAATTATATGCCAAAGGTCTGAAATCCTTGGGAGACCCACCACCATAGTGCGGACAGTAAGGGACATTTCTCTGCCCTTTCTGAAGATGCTGTGGATTGAACCTGGGGACCTTCTGCATGCAAAGCATATGAGCTCTCATGCGCCGGCCCACGCAGAAACATGGGCGCATACGCCCCTGCATTAAAATGCTTATTACAGTATTGCAGTTCTGGAAGGGTGTTTTTTTCCTCCCCCCCCCCCCCAAACAAATGTCACTGCACATCTCGAGGGAGGGGCCAACTGGTAACATCCGTCCCGAAACAAGCACTGAGAGAGAGAGAGGCAGCTGTGGGAGCCGTTTGCCTTGCCAGGCTCTGGCAGCCCCAGATAGAAATAGCTCCAAGAGCCGGCAAGGAGACTGCCAAGCGTTCTCAGCCAATGTTCGCTCCCATCTCTGCTGTTCATCTATTCTGGGCAACGGCACCAAGGTCCGTGTGCCAACCCTCTGCCATCTGTCACAGTGAATCAGTCAGTGGGGCTGGGCACAGCTCTCTCCTCTCATTTTCACCTCAAAGCCAGGAGAGAAATCTTGTTAAGGAGAGGGGGGAGGAGGAGTGGACATCCCTGTACCATCATCGCCACCCCAAGAGGGCTTTACGTCCTTTAAAACTCACCCCTCAGAGAGAAGGGGAAGGCAGTAGCGCACTTGGAGATAATGGGAAAGGACAGCCAGAGCCGGTGGCACTCTTGACAAGCAACGTCCTTCTCCTGGCAGAGACTTCTCTTGTTACCACCCTGGGCCTGGCTTCAAGGACCTCCACTGCTTATCTTTTCAGGCCAAACCGATGGAATTGGTATGCACGTGCGCACACACACACACAAACACACCAGTGTAGCACGCAAGTAGCTGGATCCTACGCAGCACCTTCCTCCGTGGGCACCAGCTGTTCCTCTTAAAGGGATCACCAGCAAGACAGTACGAGGTGTGCGGAGATGTGACAGCCAGGAACGTGTGTGTGTGTGTGCACAAATGCACACACACACCTGGCAAAATGCAAGCTGCGTAGCAAGCAAACCCATTTCCAAAAAACATAACAGGTGAAAGGCATATCCCTTCAGATCCCATACTAGAGGTCAGGAGCAAAAACCTACATCTCGCCTCGCCAAGATGCCCAATGTCATTCCTCCAAAGGAAGCCGTGGCAGCGCTCTCTTACCATCTGAATCACTGGAGCTCTCGTCGTTGTCATCCTCTTCGTCCTCCACTTTGTACTCTCCTTCATCACTGTCATCCTCTTCCTCACTGCTGCCAAATGAAGTGTCATCTAAACTGCCCTTCTTGGCCTTTGATTTCCCTGCAGCAAGGAGACCAAAACAAAAAAAATTATTACAGAAAGGGTATCAAAACATTTAAGATACTTTTGCAACACGGGAAACTGCATTGTCTCAGGTGTCGGACAGAAAGGTAGCAGAACAAATCAGAACCCAACATGTGTTGCTCGCTTTAACAAGGTGGGGTGGGGGGAGAATCTATATTCCTTGACACAATGGCTTACAACCAAATTTTGTGTTGCATCATAGCAAAGCAGCCTTCAATATACAAACGCAAGGAGAGCCTCGGGGGATCAGGCCAGGGGCCCATCTGGTCCAGGATCTGGTTCTCACAGGGGCCAACCAGATTGCCTTGGCGGGAAGCTTGCTAGAAGGTCCTGAGCAACTCTCCCCACTTATGACTCCCATTCAACTGGCACTCGGAGGCCTATCGCCTCTGACACTGGAGGGAAGAACACCACCATCTTGGCTAGTAGCCACTGACAGCCTTAAAGGTAAAGGTACCCCTGCCCGTATGGGCCAGTCTTGACAGACTCTAGGGTTGTGCGCTCATCTCACTCTATAGGCCGGGAGCCAGCGCTGTCCGCAGACACTTCCGGGTCACATGGCCAGTGTGACAAAGCTGCATCTGGCGAGCCAGTGCAGCACACGGAACGCCGTTTACCTTCCCGCTGGTAAGCGGTCCCTAATTATCTACTTGCACCCGAGGATGCTTTCAAACTGCTAGGTTGGCAGGCGCTGGGACCGAGTGACGGGAGCACACCCCGCTGCGGGGATTCGAACCGCCGACCTTTCAATCGGCAAGTCCTAGTCGCTAAGGCTTTAACCCACAGAGCCACCCGTGTCCCTAACTGACAGCCTTACCCTCCACAAATTTGTCTAACCCTCTTTTAAAGGCGGCCATCGTTGACTCTTGTGGGAGCAAAAAAGCATTTCTCAGTTTCCTTTCTGCACACCATGCATGATTCTATCATGTCTACTCTGAAAAAGCCCCAAATGTTGCACCCTTTCCTTATGCGGGAAAATGCCCCCTATTGGAACAGCCCTCCAGCCATGCCATGCCCCCTATCCAGCAAGCCACACACATGGACCCCTGAAGCCCTTATGAAGGTGCTGGCAGTCGCAGCTGAGTTCTGCTAGGTCCCACTTGAGCAGAGCAACGGTGCACCATCACCCGGGGTAGCCTGGGAAAGGTTCCCAGGACCAGAGCGAGATGTTTGGGGCGCTCCATCAGCCCCTGGGTTTACACTGACTTGGAAAAACTCCCCACCCTCTCCTCTCCCCAAATTCACTTTGGCTCAAAAGATTTCCTTGCTGCCTTTTCCCTGACTACTCAGCTCTCTCCGCCCCCCAGGGACCAAGCAGAAGATGGATGGCAGGGTTGCCTTCTGCGGGAGATAATCCTGACAAGCACCTGAGCAGCCTATCTCTGCAAGCGCAGGAGAAACAGAAAAAAGTGGCTCTTCTGCCATCCCCCTCCCCAGCCCAATCCATCACACGCCGCTGGCGGGGGGAAAGGGGTTATCAGCTGCAGCGGCTGCCTGGCGATGGAAACCTGCCCAAACCGGGCTCCCAAACAGAGCTCAGCTGCGACCGGCAATTGCAAGAGCCAGCACCTTGATTATTTCCCATTACCTTTGCAGCCAGGGAGCTGTGCGTGGTGCCGGGGGGGGGGGCACATAGGCGGGCTTATGTAACTTACTTTTAAAACCATTTTCTAGAAAGAAAGGGAGAGAAGCTTAATCACAGGAGAGCAGCTGGGTGGATCTGCCACGCTCATTTTTTTCTTCGCAACTCTTCCCCAACCAGAACATCTGTGCGGGTCTTTCCACATCTCTCTCTTCATTCAAATCTCTCCTCAAAACTCTTCCCTGTCCATGAAATCTTCATTTTCACAGACACCCCTTCTCCCAAGCTGAACATAACAGCCCTCTTGGACCAGGCGAACAGCTGACTTTCCACAGTAGTCAACCAAATGTCTCAGGGAAGCTCACAAGCAGAACAGGAAGGCAGCAGCCCTCTCCTCCGCAGCCCCAGCAACTAGTATTCAGAGGGATAATCATAGAATTGGAAGGGAACCCAAGGGTTATCAGGTGCTACCCCCCTGCAATGCAAGTATCTCAGCTAAAGCATACATGACAGATGGCCATCCAACATCTGCTTAAAAATCTCCAAGGGATGATGATGATGATGATGATGATGATAATAATAATAATAATAATAATAATAATAATAATAATAATAATAATAATAATAATAATAATTTATTACTTATACCACTCTGGGCGGCTTCCAACAAAACACTAAAATACAATAACCTATTAAACATTAAAAGCTTCCCTAAACAGGGCTGCCTTCAGATGTCTTCTAAAAGTTTGGTAGTTATTTTTCTCTTTGACATCTGGTGGGAGGGCGTTCCACAGGGCGGGAAGAAGAGTCCACAACCTCCCAAGGGAGACCATTCCACTGCTGAACAGCTCTTACTGTCAGAAAGTGCTTCCTGATGTTTGGTCGGGAATCCCCTTTCTTGTAACTTGAAGCCACTGGTTCGAGTCCTGCCCTCTTTTCCAAGCTAAACATACCCAACTCCTTCAACCAGTCCTCATAAGACTTGGTTTCCAGACTTCTTGTCATCTTGGCCACCCTTTTCTGCAAAACGTTCCAGCTCGTCAATATCCTTCTTAAACTGTAGTGCCCAGAAGTGGACACAGTACTTCAGGTGTGGTCTGACCAAAGCAGAATAGAACAAGACAATTACTTCCCTTGATTGGAACACTAGATGTCTGTTGATGCAGCCTAGAATAGGATTAGCCTCTTTTGCTGCTCCATCACACTGTTGACTCATGTTAAGCTTGTGGTCTACTAAGACCCCTAGATATTTTTCACATATACTGCTGGCAAGCCAGGTGTCCTCCATCTTATAGTTGTACAGCTGGTTCTTCCTACCTAAGTGCAGAACCTTAAATGTGTCCCTACTGAAATTCATTTGGTTAATTTTGGCCCTGTTCTCCAATCTGTTTAGGTCATTCTGGATCCCAATTCTGTCTTCTGCAGCACTGGCTACCCCTCCCAGTTTGGTGTCATCTGCAAATTTTATTAACATCCCCTCAGTACCTTCATCCAAATAATTTATGAAGATGTTGAAAAACAACAAGCCTAGAGCAGAACCCTGCAGCACCCTACTTTTCACTTTTTTCCAGGTTGATGAAGAACCATTTGTAAGCACTCTTTGGATTCCATCATTCAACCACCTACAAATCCACCTAACAATTACTTCATCAAGCCAACATTTTACCAGCTTCTCTGCAAGAATATCATGAAGGACTCTGTCAAAAGCCTTACTGAAATCAAGATACACTACATCCACAGCATTCCCCTGATCTAGCAAGCCTGTAACTTTATCAGCTCTTCTGATAAAATGGTTCCTGTAAGCTATCACAGCTAATGGTCAAACAATAGACCCAGCCCTCTCAGCGAATCTGTCTAATCCTTTTTTACTTGGCCCCATTGCTACATCTTAGGGGTGACAAATTCAATAAAGCAATGGCATGCTGTGAAATCCAGCTTTAAGCAAATGAATTTGCTTGCTATTGTGCCTTCTTGATCTTGGGTTCTATCCAGTGCTAGCTCTTACTTAGGGTAGTAGACCCACTGAAGTTAATGAACACGGCAGCAAACACACTTTGGAACTCCCTGCCTACTGACACTAGGCAGGTTCCTTCACCCTGCCCCTTTCAATGCCTGCAAAAGACATTTTTGTTTAGGCAAGCCTACCCAGAAACATAAAATGTTGACGTGCATTTTGCTCAGGATTTAACTTACTGATGTTTTTAAATTATTATTTTTACGTACAATTTTATTGTTTTATTCTTTCTGTAAACCACATCTAAATCTTGTGAAATTAACAACATAACCCAACATAATTTTACTGGGTCTAATCTGATGCCACTCTTTCTCCCTCACCAAAATTCAGACTCCTTTGGGGCAGAGACTCTTGTGTCTAAAGCACCATTATGGACACGGGTGCCTCTCTACAAACCAACCAGCCACCAGCTTTTCAAACATACAAAGTGCTTTATTAATTTTTCTCATCTCCCTTTTTGCCCCAAAGGCCGCAAGAGGGTCTATCTCCTAAGGCCACCCAGGGAGCCTCACGACAGAGAAGGAATTTGAACCTTGGCCTGCAGGACTGAATACCTACATCACTCCTCTCTCCTTGCAGGAGATGACGACGACAGATTGAGAGCATTTGGCTTGCCTTTCTGGATGAGTGGGGGGGGGGGGTTGGAAGAATTACCACCCACTGTGGAATCCTGTGCCTCCCACTCCTTTTTCCCACTGACTGACTGCTCCCCAAGACACACCAACCCCCCAGCAGAGGAAAGAACAGCAATGCCCCCAGACACTACGGAGTTAAGAGCATCCTGTTCACATCATCTAGCCTCCCACCTCGCTTTCCCCCACCGGAATCCCTGCTAGCAAGAACCGGAGATATTAGCCTGACTTTTAATACAATTTGGTTGGGAAGCGAGCGCTCTAAAGGCAGCATTAATCACTTTAACGATGAAGCTATTACTGGAGGTGCGGCGGGAGGGGAGGGGAGAAGATGGGAAATTTTTCCACGCTTCCCCGCCCTTAACCCTCCCCACCCCACCCTCAGGAGTGCTTGCAGCCATTGCAAGGAAAGGGTCTGTTTCTTGCCATGCTGGGTTGGAGGGGGGGCAGGCTGTGGATACGGGTGGGGTGGGTTGGGGGTGCTGCCAGCCCTTCCAGGCACAGAGGTCTTGTGGCATTTCATTCCCACTGAACATATGAGTGACCAACCCAGCCTCAAGTCAAGAGCTCTGTAGTCCCAATCCTGCACCATCAAAACATTTTGGCCAGAATACTGGGTCTTGAGCTTCCACACTGTGGACACTCTGCACACCACAGGACCATAGGAAGCTGCCTGATGAGGCCACTGGTTCATAGAGCTCAGTATTGTCCACATTCAGTCTGCAAGTTAGATACTCTACCACTGAGCCCTTAGGACACAAGAATATAAGAAGCTGCTTTAGACAGCCAGGTCCATCTAGGGTCAGTACAGTCTGCACTCAGTGTCAGCGCTGCACTGAGCTATGGCCCTTCCCGAACAGGGAGAGCTGTTGCAGTCATAGAATCACAGAATTGTACAGTCGGAAGGGACCCCGAGGGTCATCTAGTCCAACCCCCTGCAATGCAGGAATCTCAACTAAAGCATCCATAACTGATGGCCAAACAACTTCTGCTTTAAAACCTCCAAGGAAGGCAAGTCTAACAACCTCTGGATGGAGTCCGTTCCACTGTCAAAACAGCTCATGTCCTATTTGGGGGCGTCCCAAAGGCACCTCGCCTCTGGCACTGTAGGAAAATGCGAGGCTGACATTTGCTCAAATCCGGCAAGCCAGAGATGAGAGACATGTGGCCCTCCAAAGGCTGCTGGAATCCCAGTGCCCATCAGTCCCAGTCAAGCATGGCCAACTGTCAGCAATGGTAGGAATTGTAGTCCAGCAAAATCGGGGTAGGGTGGGCACAGGTTCCCCATTCCTGCGTTAAAGGCTCCTGGGAGCACCATCTGGAAAAGGAGGCTGCCTGCTGTGTCTCTGCATGAGTGGCTGCTCTGGCTTTGATTAAGGTTGATTAAAACAGGGGTGGGGAATTTGTGACCTTCCAGAGGTCACATCCAGCTCCCATCAGTCCAAACTTGCATGGCCAAAGGTCAGTGGTGACAGACGCTAGAAGCGAGCTACATCTGGAGTGCCCCAGATTCCCCCAACCCCTGCCCTAAAATGGCATTCTCTCCATCATGCAACTCAATGCATTGGTTTCCCTCATCCATAAAATGGGCATAAGGAAACATAGAATTGTAGAGTTGTAAGGTACCATGAGGGTCATCTAGTCCAGTGTTTCCCAACCTTGTGCCTCCAGATGTTTTTGGCCTACAACTCCCATCATCCCTGACTAGCAAGACCAGTGGCAAGGGATGATGGGAATTGTAGGCCAAAAACAGCTGGAGGCACAAGGTTGGGAAACACTGATTCTAGTCCAACCCCCTGCAATGCAGGAATCTTTTCCCGATGCGGGGCTCAAATCCAAAACCCTGAGATTAAGAGTCTCATGCTCTTCCGAATGAGATATCCCAGCTGTAAGCATGACTCACCTTTGAGAAGATATGTGTTTTAGGGCAACTGGTGATGCTCCCTACCCAAAAATAACCAAATGTTGATCCTTACAAACACACAGAAACACACAAATTATCCCACAGTGGAGTAGGTCTAAGAAGGACAACCAGTCTATATTAACTCTCCAGCTGGAAAGGTTATAGGGAGGGACCAGTGCAGCAGCTCAACGACCAGAGACCTGGGTTCAAATGCCTACTTAGCCATGAAGTTCACACAAATCATACCAGTCAACCTCAAGAGAGCTGATGTGGACAGAAAATGAGACTGAGAGGGGAAAAGAGAAATCTGGGAAGGGCCACAGCACGCAGAAGGCCCCAGGTTCAAACCCTGGCATCTCCAGGCAGGGCTCAGAAAGGTTCCCTTGCCTGAAACCCTGGAAAGCTGCTGCCAGTCAGTGTTGACAATACTTTGGCAGATGGACCAAGGGGTTGGGCTCAGAATAAGGCAGCTTCCTAGGTACTGCAAATCTCCTCACAATCCTCCAGATAGAGAGGGAAGCTAATCTTGTCTTTCGAGCTCTGTTCATTGTTTTAGGTTGTGTTTTAATTTATGTATTATTATTATTATTATTATTATTATTACTGCAACGTGATGCTGTTTCAGCCATGCTGTCAGCTGAATTCCTCAGTTGAAAGGTGGGGTGGGATTAACAACAACAGAACAAACAACCACAACACACCACAAACAACAACTTTGGCTGCATTTTACAAACAGGCAGAGTAAATGTATAGACACACACACTTCTAGTGAATTGTATCTTTCATTTAGTCAAAAACGTACAAGAGGCAGGGAAATGCAAGTTATAAGCGAGAGAGAGAGGAAGAGAAGAGAAGAGAAGAGAGAAAGAAGCACAAAACTCCCCTGAGGTAAAATCTGAGATAATCATCTATGGTTATTACATAATCTATTCTTCATCCTCCCTCCTCCTCTTCCTCCCCCTTCCTTACCCACTGACATTTGGGTCGACAGGCTAATTATCTGATAAAAGGAACACGTCCAACCTCACCCGGCACACAACCGCACACACACAACCACACACACAAACATATACAATCGTTGCTCATTACAGATCAGGCTGGCTAGTAATGTATGCACAGTCACGCACCAGGAAATTCGTTCCCGTAACGAACCGGGGAGCGGGGGGGGGGGGGGGGTAAGGAAGACCGTTCCCTCTGGCCGCCCCACACAACCCCCCCTCCCTCCCCACCCCCCCAATATTAAATTGGCGTAATATGATTACGTGCTGGATAAATGAATGAACGCGCTAAAGTTCATTAGAGGCGCACCGTCGCTTAATGCGGACAGATCGCTCATTACGGGCCCCGGCGCGGGGAGAGGCAGCAGCCAGCGAAGCGGCTCCTCGCCGGCTTTAATTGCCTCGTGACAAGGCAATCCACCAGCTCTCCCCAAGCCATTAATAACCACCCGCAGCAGCCAGCCTCCCCTCCTGGAGCTCCGTCAGCCGGTAAATGAGAGGAATGAGTCCGCCGCCGCCTCTCCCCACTGTGACCGCAGACAGGCCATTGATCAAATCTGGCAGGCGAGGGGAGGCCATCTTACACGGGGCCTCGTTCTCGGAAATTCAACGCGGCTCTGGCCCGAGGCGTCCAAACCCCCTGACCTTTCTCTTTCCCCCGCCTCCCTCTCTCTCACACGCAGACAGAAGCAAGGCTCCCCACACTATCCATTCCTCTTAGCATCACTAGTCCAATTCATCATGGTGATAGATAGATGATAGATAGCAGCCAAATGCGGCCCTCCGCTCCTCTGTATCTGGCCCTCGGGACTCTCTCTAAGCCACACCTTCCCTCCCCTGGGCCATGCCCCTCACAATCCCACTCAGCCGTTTTTTGCCTGGCTAGAAATGTGCCCTTCATCTGCGACAATGCTTCCCTGGATGGAGGTAGAGAGGGGTGGTTCAAGTGTGTTTTTGGGAAACGGCCAACGGTGCACAAAGGCAAAATTAGCATTCATTGCCCCCGCCCCATTTTGCCCCTGGCCCCGCCCACCCCTGACCTGGACAGGACTGTGGCTCCTGCAGTGAAGTCTTGTTTTTTAGGGGAAGCTTACATTACTATTACTCCAGCTTTCCCAGTGATTCTCCACAAAGCCTTTTAGAAGCAACTTAAAAGGTAAAGGGACCCCTGACCATTAGGTCCAGTTGTGGCCGACTCTGGGGTTGCAGCGCTCATCTCGCTTTACTGGCCGAGGGAGCCGGCGTACAGCTTCCGGGTCATGTGGCCAGCATGACTAAGCCGCTTCTGGCGAACCAGAGCAGCACACAGAAACGCCAGTTACCTTCCCGCCGGAGCGGTACCTATTTATCTACTTGCACTTTGATGTGCTTTCGAACTGCTAGGTTGGCAGGAACAGGGACCGAGCAACGGGAGCTCACCCCGTCGTGGGGATTCAAACCGCCGACCTTCTGATCAGCAAGCCCTAGGCTCTGTGATTTAACCCACAGGAACTTAAGAGGGTTTTTTTTTAAAAAAAAGCTACATGCTATTAAAAAAATAAAAAAGATGTATCACTCAGTAGGATGAATCTACTACAAACCTAATGTGATTTTATGGCCATGGCCTCTTTGGAAAAAAAGAAACCCTGAGAAACCCTTGCAAAACCCTGAGAAAGTTGGGTCTGTGTAGATTGCTTGGCTCTTTCTTCCATACACAAATTCCCCTGCTTTTGTACTAGTGAACAACAGTTTACAGGAGTCAGGCAGCTTGCAGAGTCATGAAGTTAAGGGGCCACAGCAGAGAAGGCCCCGCTTTGTACAAACTTTGATTTGAGGCCCTCTTCCCCAAACAAGAAAGTACATCTAAGCAATAATTGCAGTGTGGCTCCTGTATATGGTCATTAGTATAATTAAAAATAAAGTAAAATACAGACCATTTCTTCTGAGGGAAGCCACACAGAAGAGAAGAGAAGAATACAGTGGTACTTTGGTTTACAGACGCTTTAGGTTACAGACTCTGCTAACCCAGAAATAGTACCTCGGGTTAAGAACTTTGCTTCAGGATGAGAACAGAAATCACGCAGCAGCGGCGGGAGGCCCCATTAACTAAAGTGGTACCTCAGGTTAAGAACCATTTCAGGTTAAGAACACACCTCCACAACGAATTAAGTTCTTAACCCGAGGTACCACTGTATTCCTAATTTCAAAGCCGCAGTAATGTGGCTATTGAGACATATCTGAACACCCTCCAATAGTTCTTATAGGAATGGTTTCAAACAAACAAACAAAGCACTAGTCCTCATGTTTGCAAACTTGGAACATGGGACAACAAAAATATATGGATTCTGAATCAAAATGAAAACACATTCTAGTTATGTTATTCATTTTTGTAGTTTAGAACGCAACTAGCCGGTATTTGGCTCTTAAGGCAGCCAGCATCTATCAATAGAGTGCATTTTAAAAAAATACAACAACCACACAAACGCATAACTTCTGCCAGAGAATTTAGGAGGTCCAACTTCTTGATATTTCAGGGGGGGGGGGGAGATCCATAGAATAAAACACAGCTCCAAAGGGCCTTATTCCCCTCATGATTGAAATGGAGAAAGAGGAAGTCAAAATGGGATAAGGCCCACTCTGGTGAAAGGTTGTCTCCAATCAAGTTCTCCTCAGTGTACACCCACTGGAATTAATGAACCTAAGTTGAGTCAAGGCCATTAAATTCAGATGGGTCTAAACATTAGGTACAACCCTTTAGTCTTGATTAGAGATCTAAGTTTGCAATGGTTAAGTATCAGGAGCCAGGCTGCTCTCCAGACTAACTTACTCCGCAGAGATTATAGTTGCTATAAAACGCTAATGAGTGCTTAACTACTGCAATATTTAATTAAAAAAAAAGGAAGAGGGGCTGTGAGCTGCTGCTAATTAACAGAAAATTGGTAATTTCCAAGCTATTAACGGCTTATTTTCCACTCATCTGAACACAGCCAAGAAACTACAGCTATAGCATAAATAGGAAGCGCATTCTGTCAACAAGGGAAGAGCTTGCTGTGAGGTGGGGCTTGCTCTCTGGTGAATTCATGGGGACTAGGAACCTGCTGCCTCAATCAATCAATCCTTCACGGCTGCTTTTCTGTCATGAGTTCCAATGAACACCTTACTATGCCATCTGCCCTGTTTCGGGAAGCTTTTAAATGTTCGATGTTTAGTTTTATTCCTTTATATTTTGTTGGAAGCCGCCAAGAGCGGCTGGCGTAACCTAGTCAGATGGGTGAGGTATAAGAATTATTATGATCATCATCATCATCTTGCTTCTCCCTGTACAAAACCCATTTTTTGGATACAGGGGTGTGAAACCGTTTTTCTGACCAAGGGCCCCATTCCCATACAGGCAACTTTCCAAGGGCCAGTTGTGGGTGGTGCCAAAGGCCAAAGTGAGCGGAGCAAAAAGAGGAGGTTGTTACCTTTGTAAAGGGACCCCTGACCATTAGGTCTAGTCGTGGCCGACTCTGGGGTTGCGGCGCTCATCTCGCTTTATTGGCCAAGGGAGCCGGCGTACAGCTTCCAGGTTATGTGGCCAGCATGACAAACCGCTTCTGCGAACCAGAGCAGTGCACAGAAACGGCATTTACCTTCCCGCCAGAGCGGTACCTATCTATCTACTTGCGCTTTGACGTGCAACTGCTAGGTTGGCAGGAGCAGGGACCGAGCAACAGGAGCTCACCCCGTCGCGGGGATTCGAACCACCAACCTTCTGATCGGCAAGCCCTAGGCTCTGTGGTTTAACCCACAGCGCCACCCACATCCTGTTACCTTTGTACAGGAGGCTATATTTCCAAGTATGCAAAAAGCAGAGGGTTTTCAACAGCACTATAAACCAGGCATAGGCAAACTCAGCCCTCCAGATGTTTTGGGACTACAACTCCCATGACCCCTAGCTAACAGGACCAGTGGACAGGGATGATGGGAATTGTAGTCCCAAAACATCTGGAGGGCCGAGTTTGCCTATGCCTGCTATAAACATTCCACTGTCAGACAATACAGAGACATTAGCAGGGCTCCAGGACATATTCCAGCCATGCAAAAGCACTGAAGGAGGTTGTGGGAGGGTCCCAAGGGTGAAACAGAGAAGCCGGGAGGGCAGAATTTGTGCCTAGGTCTAACCACCACCACCCCATCCCATGTAAATACCATACCGTTTCCAAAGCAGGCCCACCCATTTTCCAAGCTTCTGATAGCTTCTCATTACCTGATAGCTGGGCAATGCAACATTCCCAGGTTTTGATTGGAATCCTGATCCATCTCTGCAGACTCACCCCACTTTTTTCTTTTTTTAAAAAAAGGGTAAATCATCTAGTCCTCAGGCCCCTGGGCTCCTCACGCCTGGTTTATATAATCAAGAGGACCAGAAAAATGATTTTAAAAGAAAGACCTCTGTATTCCGCCCTTGGGATTCTGCCTAGGCCACATCTTTCAGTACCCAAGAACTTTTCTTTTCTTTTTAACCAAGCAGATTTCCCAGCTGCACAAATTCCCCACACTAACTAAACACACACAAGAAGCCAAGCAAACACAAAGTATGTTGTGCTGCTTCCTTACATCCTGTATCAGTGGCAATTTCTCCATGGCAGCTCTTAGTCCCTATCTGCTACATAGCAACAATTCATATATGAATATGTCTTTGTTAAGTATCTAACAGGTGCTTTCAAGGGTATTTACAAGCATGCCACAAAGGGTTAAGATGCTTGAAGATGAAGAAGAAGAAGAAGAAGAAGAAGAAGAAGAAGAAGAAGAAGAGGAGGTTCTGTGCCCCCCCCCAAAAAAGATGTTTTAATATGGTTTGGGAAGTTTGCACTTATGCCTAATGGGTCTACTCCACCCCTATTTTTCAAACAGCGCATTATCAGCTTTACAACTGCACGATTCCCCGCACTCCCAACTACACACTTTGAAGATTCTTTGCCACAGAATCATAGAACTGCAGGGTTGGAGGGTCCCCCAAAGGCCATCTAGTCCAACCCCCTGCAACACAGGAATCACAGTTAAAGAAGGTCAGGCAGACGCCCATCCAACCTCTTTTTAAAAACTCGCCACCTTCCAAGGTAGTCCATTCCACTGCTGAACAGCTCTTCCCGTCAGAAAGTCCAACCTAATGTTTTGTCAGAATCTCCTTTCTGGCAATTAAAATCCACTGGTTCGGATCCTATGTTTTGGAGCAACAGACAACAAGCTTGCTCCATCTTCCACGTGACAACAAGCCTTAAAGATATTTGAAGGTGGTTATCATATCTCCGTGGAAGACAGAAGTGCCTGGCGTGCTCTGGTCCATGGGGTCACGAAGAGTCGGACACAACTAAACGACTAAACAACAACAAATCATATCTCCTCCTCTTTAACAAGATGGGGAATTAAGAGGCTGTGGTTGGGTGTTCCTCTGACTCTTGGAACATGGATGAAACGTGGTCTGTGGCACTGGTCCTCAACGGGTTGGCCTGGACCCACTAAGGTGGGTCATAACAGGAGCACCACCACCATGCAAATATGTGGGGAAAGATTAAGCAGTGGGTTCCCAAATGCATGCTTGAGCTGAAAGTGGGTCATGGGGTCTGAAAACATGAAGCCACCTACAGTCATACCTCAGGTTACAGACGCTTCAGGTTGCGTGTTTTCGGGTTACGGACACGCCAAAAACCGGAAGTACCGGAACGGGTCACTTCTGGGTTTCGGCACTCGCGCAGAAGCACTAAATCGCGCTTTGCGCATGTGCAGAAGCGCCAAATCGCAACCCGTGCGTGTGCAGACATGGCGCTGTGAACGTGCCTACCGCACGGATCATGTTCGCAACCTGAGCATCCACTGTATTCTACAACACAAAGGGATGCACCCAAACCTCCGCCCACTTTTGTCTCTGGCCCCGCCCACCAGCCCCATCCTCCGGCCCGGGTTTCCTCATAAGGGACCTTGTGCTGAAAAGGTCGTGTAAATAAAGCAGAAATTGGCCGCATTCAAGGGGGTTGCAACTTTGGGAATGTTAGGAAGCTGCCTTATACAGAGTCAGACCACTGGCCCATCTAGTTAGGTATCCATGGCTGGCAGCAGCAGCTCTCCCAAGGTTTCAGGATGGGATTCCTTCCAAACCCCGCCTGGAGATGCCATTGACCCTGGAGCCTCCATTGACCCTGGAGCCTCCTGCAAGCTCAGTAGATGCCCTGCCACTGGGCAATGGCCCTTCCCTGAGAAACAAACATGGCCTCAATGCTTTTGGGGAACCAGAGAGAGAAAGAGAGAGGAGAGATTTCCAGCTGTGACAGCTCCTGCTGTCGTTCCACCGAGGGAGGCTCGCCAGTCTCCAAAACGTGTCACTTCATTTCGCATTGCCAGCCCGCCGCATGCTGACAGGATTTCCCTTGCCTCTCTCCTCGCAGGGAGAATGGTGTCGCCGGGTTGGCAGCTAGCTTTAAAGGCGGGCACATCAGCAGCCCAGCCATGCGTGGCCTAACCGCCTCTCCAGGGGTGCCCGAACACCGTTCCCTGCTACGACCCAGTGCCCCTGCCACCAGCACAACACACACACACACACACACACACACACACACACACAGAGAGCAGCAGAAGCATTCCTGCCTCTTCTAGAGTCACGCTCAACTCGGCTTAGAAAAAAATGCTGACGGCGAAGACTGCCAAGCAACCAGCTCAAAATCAATACAGGCCCAATGTCCTCGTTTATTCCTCCCAAGTGCCGTGAGAGGGGCTCGCCCGTACATGGCCATGCCAAAAACATGAACTAAAATCCAGATTTGCACCTCAAGGAACTCCCAAACACAACATTAAGAACTGCCACAGTGGGACGGACTGACGGAGTCTGGCATCTTATTCCCACCAGCTGTTGGCCACATGTCCCAGGGAAGCTCAAAAGCAAGCCTGATGGGTGATTTGCTCAGCACGAGAGCCTCCGCTTCTAGCCCAAGAATGCTTCTTGGCTACTTGGCTATGCCCTGCCTCTACATTCAAAGGCAGCAGTGCTTCTGAATACCAGCTGCTGGAAACCACAGGAGCTCTTGTGCTCAAATCCTGCTGGCCAGTTTCCCCAGGCATTTGGTTGGCCACTGCGATAACAGGATGCTGGATTAGATGGACCACCGGCCTGATTCTGCTGGGCTCTTCTTATGTTCTTCACAGATGGTGAACCAACTCAGGCTGTTGCTTGATTTCAGGGTTGCTGAGTTCTACTCAAAAGTAGATTCATTGAAATTAATGGACCTCCGTTAGTCTCACGTTCATTAACTTCAATGGGTGCACTCGGAGTAGGATTAGCATTAGAGACAGCCCAGTAGATTAATGAACGAGTTAGGGGAAACCATTGAGCCTAGTGAGAAGATGCCCCTCCCCCCCACCAAAAAAACGGATCTCTGAACTGTATTTAAGCTTTCAGCACCCCCAGAGGTAATAGTGAAGGCTGGTCATTTTTCTTCCTTGTTTTCAACCAGTTCATTTTGACTTTGCCTTGTATTTGTTATGTGTTATGAAGTCTATATTATTTCACTGACCCACCACCCTTTGCAACTCACAGAAAAACCATGGTTTACTGGGAACATGCTGGTCTTGGCCACTGTGCTCCTTCCCTCTACTGCAGGGAGGGTGCAAACCACAATCTCTAATTTAGCATTGTTTGAACCAAGGATGGGGATTTGCTTGCCCTCCCAGGAAACCACAAATCTGTAGCTAAAGCTTTTTCCTGGCTTCTTCTTTGAGGTAAGTCAGGAGCAAAACAAACCTCAGTCTCTAGTCTGGACACAATGGCTGGGTTCACATGTCATAGTTTAGTGTGAATGAGTTGTAGTCGCACCTGGCCGGGGAAGGCTATTCAAAAGCAACCAAGGTGCAAACCAGGGAAGAAGTGCAGAACCGACTGCTCTTTTGAACAGCAGCAGTAGCATAGACGCCCTTCTGGAATCTGAATGCAGGCTTGTGCTAAATCATAGAGTTGGAAGAGACCACTGAGGGTCATCTAGTCCAACCCTCTGCAATGCAGGACTCCTGCCCACAGCTGTGCCTGGTTGGGCTCAAACCACCAACCTTCTGGTTAACAGCCAGGTGCATTGAACCATTGTGCCACCTGAAGGATCTGCTGAACTGTTCATCCAGCGACCTTAATAAGCAGCAGAAATAAAGATGTGCAAACAGCCTCACCAAATGGCTGCTAACAGGATCTCCCAATGCTCAGAGCCTTTTGCTTTCCCTTTGTATATTTCTGTGTTTATTTAGAATTTTTTTAAAAAAAAAAAACCCTTCCAAAACCAATCCTCACAACTAGCCAGCAATTCCCAAATGCTAAAACACACCAGCAGCAAGTGTCCAAAGGGGTGCTCTTTCCCTGATTCCCTTGCAACTGCGAGTGGGGGGCTTTCCTGGTGTGCTCTGGCTGGTATAACTCCCGCTTTCAAGAGAACAAGACAACTGCAAACCCCTAGTGGCCAAAGGGGAGACTGCGGCTCTCCCCACCCACCCCAGCTTCAAAGTCCCTGCTGTACCTTTGACAGACAGACCGCCGGCAGCATCTTCCCCTTCTTCAGAGTCGCTGTCCAGCTCAAAAAGGTCCTTGAACTCCCTCTTATCGTCCTCCTTCTCTTCGCCCGGCTTCTTCCGCTTGATTTCAGGTAGGTTCAGATCTTCCATCTGTGCCAGGAGAACAGAAAACTTTAGTCCTCCCCGTTTCAGTCAAAAGCATAAAGAAGCAGCATGACAGCCCATATAAATATATCCCTTGCCCTTTAACTGAAAAGAACTACACACATGATTAGGACAGAGGCTGGGGAACCTATGGCTCTCTGGACATTGTTGAATTCCATTTTCCATCAGCCCTGGGCAGCATGGCCAATGGTCAGCGATGACGCAGCTGGCAATATCAGGGGAGACTATAGTCCTACCCCACCTGCATCCCTACACTAAAGGTTCCTGGGAGCTGAAAACCCCACCCAGAAAGGAGGCTCACCGTTATGTCTCTGCATGAGTGGCTGCTTGGGCTCTTATTAAGATTACAACAGGGATGGCCCTCTAGTTGTTGTTGTTTTGGACCCTGGATTAAATGGTCCAGGAAGCTGGAAGTACATTATTATTATTATTATTTATTAAAATAGGGAAGGAGAACCTGTGGCTCTCCAGATGTTGCTGGACTCCAGCTTCCATCAGGCCCATGACAGGACAGCTAATTGTTGGGGATGATGGGAGATGTGGTCCGGAAACATCTGGGAAGGTATCAGGTTTCCCATCTCCAGCTCAGAAGGACACTGGCAAGAATGATTCCATCTCCATTCTGTTCAAAGGGCAAATTCCAGCCAGGCAAAATTACTCAAGGAGAGTGCGAAGGAGGCCAGGAAGGAGTGCGGCCTAGGAAGAGGTGTGTGGTCTGAGGATCAGAGAGAGAGAGGGCTGGGGGGTCTGCATTTGGCCCCTGAGCCTCAGCTTCCCCATCTGTGTCTTACCCGCTCTTTGCCACTGATCTCCAGCTGAATCTCCTTCTCCCTCAGCTTCTTCCAATGCACATAATATGTCATCAGCGGAGTCCCTTCCTCTCTGACCTTTTTCTCCCATTGCTCCTGTCAAGGTAAGCAAGAAAATACCGTTGTCAGCCGCAAGTGATCACCATCTTAAGAGCCAGCATGTGAGCATATCTTCACAGCTTTCCCCTCACCATCCCCCTGGAGGCAAGTCATAGTGTCTGCATTCCTATGCCCATTTTACAGATGGTGCAGCTGAGGACTGAAGGGGAGAGGGCAGGTCTTTGCTCATTAGGACTCCAGCAAAGAAATCGCTCAAACAGTCATTTGGGCATCCCCATGATTCCTTGATATGCCAAAGGCCACTCTGATCCACTGGATTAGTGCAGCCAAGAGAAGTTTTCTCTCTCCCCCCCCCCCCCCCGGCAGGTTAGCACAGCTGTAAGCCTAAAGGCCAACCATCTCAAAACCTTGTCAGCAGATGGAGGCTGTGTAAAAAGCTTTCTGTATGTCAGCCCAAGTCAAACAGATCCCTCCACATCCTCGCTCAGAAACTCATCATCAGAGATAAACGGCCTCTGAACAAGAAAGCCCAGAAGCATTGGAATGGAGGAACCTCAAGGGTGGAACTCTTCTCCCCACGCAGAACAACTTCTGCTACGTGCCAAAGACATACCTTTTTACCCCAGCCTTTGACAGTCAAGGTATTCTGTTTTGCGGGAACCACCTCTTTTTGCTAAATTTACGCTGTTCTGTTGTTAAACGGTTTCATGCATTTTATACATACAAAGTACTTCTGGAGGATCACACAGCCCCCCCCCCCAATCCCTGAAATGGGCCATCACTTGCCTTCTTACCTCCATCACAGTTCTGCCACCTTCTAATACAGGGGTGAAGAGCCTGTAAACCCCACCCCACCCCCAGATTTTGCTGGACTCCAACACCCATCACCTGACCACTGAGCCATGCTGGCTGTGGGCTGACACAAGTCCAACAAGATCTGGAAAGCCACACAAGCTCCCCCCCCCCTCCCCGCCACTCTACAGGGCTGTGGTTATGAACAGCCACAGAGGTCTCTAAATAATTTTATCATAAAGGCCAGAGATCGTAAGGGATTTCCACCGCGGCCTTAAAAAATATTAGTGGGCGTCATGAAACGAGAGCTCTGGGTTGTTGTTGTTTTTGTGGGCTGATCTCTTTTTCACAAGTCGACTCAAGCGAGAGTCGGCATCCACGCCCAGCCCTCCTCTTCCTTCCTGCCTTTGCGTGAGGCTCCGCCAAGCGGCAGTCAGAGCCCCTCTCCCGAGATGCTGAGGCAGAGAGAGAGAGAGAAAACAGAGACTCACCACAGCCTCCCGGTTAGCGACGCCAAAGGTGGCTTTCTGCCGCTTGCCGGTGATGTAGGCAGAGTTTTCCTGCAGCTTCTCCAAGAGCTGACGGATCGTCTTGCAGTAGTTGGCAACTTTGCACTCCTTCAGGAACGACTTTAGCTGCAGGAAAGGAAGGAGACATTCCACAAACTGATCCCATTAAATTCCCCAACTCTGCTCCTTACAACTTTGTATTTCGCAGTACGGCACAGCTGCCAAAAGAGCAGGAAACCATGGAACGCAGGATCCCACAGGAAGCTGCCTTGTACAGAGTCAAGCCACTGCTCCACCTGGCTCAATACCGTCTACACTGACTGGCAGATGCTCTCTAGGGTTTCAAACAGGGAGTCTGCCAAGAATTGAAGCAGGGACCTTCTGCAGGCTTTACCACTGAGTCACAGCCCTTCCCTTAAGGCATAGGAAGTTGCCTTATACTAAGTCAGACTGTTGGGTCCATCTATTTCAGTATTGTCTACACTGACTGGCAGCAGCTCTCTAGGGTTTCAGGCTGGCCCCTACCTGGAAATGCCAGGAACTGAACCTGGAGAGCTACTGTAAGTCAGTGCAGAAAATACTGAACTAGATGGACCAATGGTTTGACTCAGTATAAAGGCAGCTTCCTACCCCTGCCTTACATGGCCCTAGGAAGGGGAGGGGGGAGCAGACCCCCGCCTCTCATTTCTAACTGACTGCAGCTTGAGGTTTGAACTTTGTTCGAAGCTAGCCATTTGCATCTTTCTCTCCCCTGAGTTGCCCCACTAGTCACTGGAATTTTGGGCTCAGAAACCCCCGCCGCCTGAGCTGCACATTTAGGCAAAGCATGGCATGCCCAGAGTCACCCCAAAATCGTGGAATTCACTTGTGAGTGGGGATGGCATCACAACATCAGCACATCATGCTACAGAAAGGAAGAAGAACCCAATATGGTGCTATGTTCCTTATAAACATGTTATTTGGAGTTAAGGGTACGGGGTTAGAGAGATCCAACTTTTCGGACCACAATCCACCAGGGCAGTTCTTCTGCACAAGCTCTATTGAAAGGATCAGGACCTGCGCAAGAGAGGTTTCCTTGGTACCTTATATGCCTTGTAACCATAGTCCCCCAGATTTTTTTTAAAAAAATAAAAATGGGAAGCTTAGAACAAAAAAAAGTTCATTTAGTCCAGAATCCTGTTGGGCAACCAGATGCCTCAATGGGAAGCCCGCAAACAGCACCTGAGCACAACATCAACTCTGCCCCCCTGCAATTGGCATTTATTTTATTTCTTTTTTTTTATTTGTTGCATTTATACCCCATCTCCCCCCCCCCCCACCGGAGCTCAAGGCGGCTTACAACAGCTGTCCTGCTCATTTAATCCCCACAACAACCCTGAGAGGTAGGTACGGCTGAGAAGTAGCGGCTGGCACAAGGTCACCCCATCAATCGTGGCCGAGTGGGGAATCGAACCCTCATCTCTCAGGCCCTAGTCCAACACTCTAACCCAGAGCTTTCAAACTGTGTATCACGACACATTAGTGCGTCGGCTGCAGTGCGTAGGTGTGTGGCGTGAACACTCCCTGCTCACCTCCTGGGACTGGAAAGGGGTTAGTTTAACCTCCAGTTTGCTAGTTAAAGCCACCCAAGTTAAGTAAATAGGTACTGCTCCGGCGGGAAGGTAAACGGCGTTTCCGTGCGCTGCTCTGGTTTGCCAGAAGCGGCTTAGTCATGCTGGCCACATGACCCGGAAGCTGGACGCCGGCTCCCTCAGCCAGTAAAGCGAGATAAGCGCCACAACCCCAGAGTTGTCCACGACTGGACCTAATGGTCAGGGGTGCCTTTACCTTTACGTTAAGTGACCAGGGCCGGGGCATCTGGATCTGACCGCAACTGCCAAGCACTGGACACAGACACAGAACTTTGCTACACGCAAAGCCAGCTCAGCATCCAAATGAAGGGTCCCCCTCCCAAATTCTTTCCTTAAGACATTCTTTCTCCTTGCTTCCTTCCCACTTCCTCTCTCTCTCTCTCTGTCTCTCACAGTCTTTTCCCCCAGGGCATACGGATGAGGATGAAGCTGGAAGCCTGCGTGTTCGTGCTAATTGCAAGCATCCCCCCTGGTTGCTCCAAACAGCCAGCCAACTCAGATTATCCTCAGAGATTGAAGGAGGACAGGCAGCTGTTCCTTCCCTACAAACAACCTTCTGGGGCAAGCAGGACCACCCCAGGGTCCCTGGGCAAAGGGTCCAGGGGTTAAAAACCAAACGTTCCCTCTCCTCTGCCCACTACAGCCAGATTCCCTAGAAGGTTGTAAAAGTCTCCTCTGGAGATCCTTCCAGGCTACATCCGCGTTTCATGAATGAGGCAGGCCAGGATGGGAGTCCAACCCCACGCCCAGAGGGAGGGGGTGCAGGGGGTGGAATTCCAGGAAAAGCAAAGCCCTGCAGAGGCGTCTTTAAGAGAGTGGAAAGGAAAGGCGTTCCCCCAACGGCACTGCTGCAGACAGGGCTCCCACCCAAGCAGAATGGGAAGCAGTGAGGACATTTTTGAAAACACGTCACTTTCAGAAAGGGCCGTAGCTCAGTGGTAGAGCATCTGCTTTGCATGCAGAAGGTCCCAAGTTCAATCCCCAGCATCTCCAAGTAGGGCTGGGAATGTCCCCTGCTTGAAACCCTGTCAGTCAAAGTAAGCAATACTGAACTGGATGGCTGCTATTTAGAAGTGGACACTTGGGGAGAAAATGCGACTTTTTTATTTTAAAAAAATGTATTTAAATGAAAATTTCCACATGGAATTTGCATGTTCTGAAAAGCCGCAAACGAAATTATTTACTTTGTTGGTAACAAGCCTAAATCCCCCTCAGAGCAGTCCCACTAAAATTAATGAACCAGATTCAGTCATGGCTATAGATTTCAATGGGTCTACTCTGAGTAGGATTGGGGCACAATCCTTAGTTATTTAGTTGTGGTTTTATAAACGGTAAACAACCAAATTTTCTTCAGAGCACAATAAAATGAAATAAGCTAAGATATAAAAGATCGACAAACTCAGCAAATTAAAGGCGATGGGTTGCATCCAATGCTAGCCCTACTCAGTGTAGCTCAATTAAAGTTAATGGGTCTACTCTGAGTAAGACTTAATTGGGTCACACCCCAATAAAACCACTTCTACAATTATTATTCTGTGGGAAGGGCTGTAGAACAGTGGCCGAGCACATGCTTTGCATGCAGAACGTCTCAGATCCAGGCATGGCAGGGACTATCCCCCGTCTGAATCCTTGGGAGAGCTGCTGCCCATCAGTGCAGACCACACTGAGCTAGATAGACCAATGGTTTGACTCAATATAAGGTTGCTTCCTATGTTCCTAGTGCAGAATTTGGGGCTGACGGGTGAGCACATACAAAAGTGATGCAGACCAGAAATAGGGCATGTTTGCTCGCCGCTAATAACCAGACAACTTCCTGGATGAGCAAAACTTCTGTAGGTTGTCAAGTCTCTGCACTATCATAGACAGGGAACAAGCTCAGTCAGGATCCCCATTATAGAGGGACAGGGCTAACCCAGAGAGAGAGGTGCCTTTTCACCCAAGGCTAGTTTTTTGACACCTGGACGCACCTGGAGAATAGTTGGGAGGGCGAGCTCTGGAAAACCGATTGTATAGGCCTGGCCGTGAAGATACTCCAGAATCAGGTCGTATAGCTGGTCAATGAGGCCATCCTGTGTGGGGAAAAGCAGGAGAGGGGGACTTGTTAGAAAGAGAGAGGAAAAGCAAGTGCTTGTATTCTGCTTTCCTTCCACCACTGAACTCGAGACAAAGTCTCCACCCAGGTGATCTCCCAGCCAGGCACTGAGTGGTAGGGAATCTTCTTTGCATGCAGAAAAACCCAGTTCAAGCTCCAGCTTCAAGCCCTAGCATCTCCCGGTGTGGCCGGGCATGTCCCCTGTCTGAAATCCTGGAGAACTGTTGCCACTCAGTGTAGATAGGCCAAAGGAGTTTTCCATGCACCCATTTCAAGGAGCGCTGAATTCAGAACCATGAGGACTGGGAACTTAATGCTCTTTTTAAAAGGAGAATCATAGTTCAGTCGCAAAGCACCACTCTGAGCTTCAACCTCAAGCATCAGTTCCCAATGATCAATCAGGTAATGGAGAGCGGCATCCGATGAGAGGAGACTGTGGTGGCTGTGGTGCTTAAACTACACTTCCCATCATGCCTGTTCAATGGCTGTGCTGGTTGGGGCTGATGGGTGTTGGGAGTCCAACAACACTGGGATGGGGCATCAGACGGGTGAGCCCTCCCAAGACCCTCTGCCCAGTTCAGCTCTTTTATAACAAAGGACACCTGCAACTTTCATACAGCTGGCCAAATCACAGAGTCCAGACGTTACATATATAATGACTCATATTAATTACTTCTGGTGATGCTTAATTAGACTTGGTTTCGTAATTAATTAGGTGGTGCAAACGGGCTTATGGTTAAGTCGTATTCACTGCCCGCAGGGTGTCCCCCCAATTCTAATTCTATAGTACTCAAACTAAAAATTTTACTAGAGAACTGCAGCACAGTGCTACAGCATCTGCTTCGCATGCAGAAGGTCTCAGGTTCAATCCTTGGCACCTCCAGGCAGGGCTGGGGAAGAATCATTATCTCCCCCCCCCCTTCCGCCCCCAAATCCTTCTGCTTCTAGTTATTTGAATGTTTCTTTGAAGGGCAGAGTATAAATAACCACGCAAGCAAATATTGAAGATTAGGATTTCATAAATTTGGCATTTCAAAAGCAGCTATTCCAAAAAGCCAGAGGCTGGACCACACCATCTCTGCCCCCAAAGCCCGCCCCTTACCCGGAAAGCCTTCTCCTGAAGATTGGCATTGGAGAGCTTCAAGATAACGGAGAAGTTGATGGGTTTTGAACTCATGCGTCCCGGTTTCTTGTTGAAGTCTACCTGCTGGAAAACCTATGAGATAAAAAGACACAATCTAGTATTTACTATTTGTTCAGGAAGGAGTTTGGTGTCGTGCTATTATAATCGTTCTGATGGCACAATGATTTCTACTTGTCAGATAGAACAACTCTCCTCTCCCACCATCACCCCCTTTGCTGTCCTGGGACTCTCCTGAACCTCCAAAGGGGATTTGGGAGATATTGGGGGGGTGCCAGGGGGGTGAGAAAGCCCCATTGCATTAGCAAGAATCTTCCCCTAGCAAACCGGGTTAACTGAACCCACCATTCAAAGCTGTTGGTGTACATGCCATTTTACAGAGTGTCAAAGTTCCTGAGGGTACAATTTTCGCCCCTCACCCAACTTCCCCTGCCACCACCTAGGGGTGACCCAGAAGCTGCATTCACACATCACAGGGAGCCGAGAACTCTGGCTCTGGGGCGAGTGAGTAAACATTGCAGTTTAGTGCAATGCCTGAACCTGGCTCGCCAGCCAGACTTAAGGCAAGGTTTTGCTTCTGGGTTATACTTCCGGGGTCGTTAAAGAGAAAGAGCAAAGAATCACGCTGCACAAGCAGAATGGCCAACTAAGTCAAAGCTCTCGGCTACGAGATGATGCGGGGTCAATGCTCTGTAATTCTCAATGACCTTCTCAACGACCCTGTGAGGCTGGGAAGTGACAGAGAAAACAGGTGCCCTTCTCCCAAAGCCACCCCGGTGAGGTCTATGGTAGAGAAAGGATCTGAAGAAATATTTTAGATGCGATGAAAGGCTTGCTGTGGTTAGAGCACCATCTCTAGGTAGGGCTGGGGAATGTCCCCTGCCTGAAACCCCCTGCAGAATTGTTGGCAGTCAGTGCAATGAACCCTGTGCCAGATGGGACAGTGGTCGGACTCTGTATAAGGCAGCTTTCCTATATTATTCCCTTCCCCTAAACCCTGCCATTTCAAACAAATGAATCAAACCCCAAACAACAGACAGTGCTGTATCATAAACTCCTTTTCAAGCCTCCCTTAAATTTCAGAAGCAGTTTGATAACTAGCACCGAGTATGTGTGTGCGCGTGTTTCTGTGTGTGTGCGTGTGCGTTTCTGTGTGAATAAACAGCAGCCCAAAGCTGCCCCCACCCCCCCACCAGAGCTCAATAAGCTAAACTGCGGAGGGTATGCAGATGTTGGGTCTTCCTTTGCTGTGCAACACCTGGTGGAACAATATTCCACCTCCCCTCCATCTTCCAGAATTCATTCCCTTTTCCATGTCCTGGGCCTCTCTTTCTCTCCCACCCCCCACCCTTGGAGTCCAAGCAATGGGGCCCCCACACATCCATCAGCGACCCACCATTTAAAGAGTCAGCTGAGTGCATTTGTGTCTCTCCTCTTGGGACTCTCTGAGCTTATCAGTTAACCTTCCTTATTTCTACATCCCCAACCCTGCAAACACACCCACCCAAGGAGTGCGGTGGGGGGAAGAGATGGATTTTAGATTGTCAGAGCAGCCCTGCCCCCTATGGGGAGGTGGGAGGAGCAGGCGGGTTAGAAGGGAGAGAGACATGGGGGAAAGTTTTCCCACCTTCATTTACCCAAACTTGCTTTCCTGTATTAAGTGTCTGAACAAGGGCTACTGCCGGTGGAACGAACCTCTTGGCAGTCTGTGTGAATTGATTCTTTAAGTATGCATTGTTATTGTTTTACACTATATTTATGTACACACAGAGAGAGTTTTTATCGTTTAAAAAATTGCAATCATTTTTTTCAATTTTAAAATATTTCTGTTTCACGTATGCTTTTCTTATACAGCAAATCACTCCAGGAAGCAATCCCTAAATGGAAATAAATAAATAAAATCCGCTTCCCAAGTGCCGCCAAAGAATGAGGAATGCCCTCCAGCATCCTCTTAAACATAAGCAGAGCCGGATAATAAAATAATAGCAATCATTAGCTGTAAAGTAGAGCCGAATCTCAATCTCCTTTCAAGTAGGACTGAATCCCAGCAAGGACCCACCTTGTTTTGTTTCTTCTGATTGTAAGTTGTTCTAAACAGTTTTTAATACTGTAATTTAAAGTCGTCAATCCCTGCTGGGACCTTAGAGCGAAAGTCAGGGGGTAAATAATTGACAGCAGTAGCTTTGAGCAGAGTGCTATCCTAATAATAGCAGTAATAATAAACTTTTAAGTAGAGCCAAATTCTACGATTCTACGAAATCCTCTGAAAAAGAATAAGAATAAACAGTAGGACCCCCTTCCCTGAGCCATGCCCCCTACCCTATACGCTGAGACCCTTCCAGAGGCCCACTCAACCTCTCCTGAAACATGTCTCACCCCTCAATAGAGGGAGAGCGAAGGGAGAAGCCGCCAGTCGGGGGGGGGGCAGGGCAGGTGCTCTTCGCGCCAGAGCAGCCAAGGCGGCTGTCAAGGCCCATCACTGACACGACTCTTATCTCCGGTGGCAGGAGCCAGGGGAATTCCAGCACCTGGAGGGGCGGCAGGAGACGTGCAGGCTGTCAGCGGCGGGTGGTGACAAGGGCACGGGGGAAAGCAGAAAGGGGGGAGCAGCACGGTTAGAGAAAAGAGGAGCCGCAGAAGGCCCCTTTCCCTGCTGTTACTTTAGGATGAGAGCAGCAGGGAGGGAAGAGTAATTGCATCCTTTGTCACGCAAAGCACACGCCAGGATTCCCGAGAAATTCATTTGAACGGTGGAAATAAGGTGACCTCAGGAGATGGGGCTGGATCTTAGGAACATAGCAGGCCTGTCTAAATAAAAAAGAATGGTCACACACAAACACCCTGCCCCTGGACAACGTAAGTCCTTGCATGGAGAAAACTAGCACTTCAGGGTTCTGCAGTGGTGATCTCCTTGGTGTGCCATTTTCGACACATAGCAAGTTTTGTTTCTGAACGGGAGGGGGGAATCAAATACATGAACACAGTAACATAGGAAGCTGCCTTATACCGTCAGACAATGGGTCCATCTAGCTCAGTATCCTCTGCCCTAACTGGCAGCCACTCTCCAGTGTTTTAGGCCGAGGCCTCTTTCAGCCCTACTTGAGAGTCAGCCTGGGATCATCATTTGCATGTAGAGCATATGCTCTGAACTCGGGACCTCGCCTGCGACACAAGTGCTTAACTTCTGGGGAAGTGGGGGGTGCTGGCTCATCTTCAGTGGCCTAGTAGCTCCCAACATGCGAATCTTAGACAAGAACAGCTCACAGGCTGCTGTGGGGACAACAGCTCAGAGGCCTAAACTACCTCACATTGCTGTTGTCAGGACAGCATGATCCTACTCAGAGTAGACCCACTGAAATCAGTGGACGTGACTAATCCTGGTCCATTGATTTCAATAAGTCTGCTCCTGAGCAAAACTAAGCTGGGTGTGTGTGTGTGTGTGTGTGTGTGTGTGTGTGTGTGTGTGTGTCACAGTTGCCAACGTTTCCCTTTTTTTAAGGGAAGTTCCCTTATTCCGAATAGGATTCCTCGCAAGAAAAGGGAAAAGTTGACAGCTATGGTGTGTGTGTGTCTTTATATCTCTCTATCTCTCTATCTCACAAAAATACTGGAACCAGAAGATTGAAAGGAAGTTCTGCATTTTGAGAAGCTTATTCCCACACAAACGCTTCCTTCTTATAAAGGGGCTGCTTGTCTTCGGCGAAGAGTCATGAACCAAGATCTCCCCAACGCAGGCGCTCAGTCCGTGTGCGCCGTCCCCACCCGCCGTGGGCGAGCTGCCTGTTGCATGAGACCAGCGCCATCGGATGTGGTCGCTGGCGGAAGCCAGGAGGAAAAGCACGCTGAGACCACGGGGGCGGCTGGGCTGATATATGTGGCTTGCCACGAGGGAGGAGGCGTCGCCGCTGGGACCCTGTTATCTACCGGAGGTTGAGGGCTGGGAGCTCGGCAGCGCAAGCGGGGAGCGAGAAGGAGGAAGGAAACAGATGCACGGAGGGGAACAGCCAAGAAGCCGCAAGGGGTCCAGGAGAAAGAGAGAGAGAGAGAAAGACGGAGAGAAAGAGTGCCGGGGAGGGGGGCTTCGCTGGCCGCTGCAGGCGGAAAGGATGTGGTTAACAAACGGACGTTTGCAACGACATAAAAAAATAACCACAGGAGGGTTCTCGCTTCCCAGCAAACCACGGTGGCTTGGCTAATTCCCAGGCAACGGCCTCTCCCCAAACCACCACCCCTCCCCACCCCAAACTTTGCACCGTCTGCCGTTTCTCCTTTTCCTTCCCACCCTCCCCTTTCAAAGAGCACAAATAGCCAGACGCCAGGGGAATAGCAAAGCAGGATGGGGGGGGGGCTCTCACGCCCGCCCCATAAAGAATGCAAGCAACAGATCCTGCACAGAGGTTGCTACACAGCTGAGTTACGCTGTAGGATTTGCTCCCAAGTCCGCATTCGCAACCCATGTTTAAATCACTGCGATACCACTTGCAACAGTTGTAGCTTCTTCCCACCCCCCAGGTAATTCTGGGAACTGTAGCTTGTTAAGGGTGCAGAGAGTTATTGGAAAAATCTCTACTCCCCTCACACACACACATACTGTGCAGTTTTAGCAACCAATTCACAGGGAATTCTGGGAACTATAGTTCTGTGGGGGGGGGGAATTGGGGGGAGGTATCCTAACTACTCGCAGCACCTTTTAATGTTCTACAGCTCCCATAGTTCTTTGGGGGAAGCATTGGCTGCTTAAAATGGTATCACAGCACTGTTTATATATCGTGTAAATGTGGCCCCACACGACGCAGTTCCCAAGAGGCAGCTTGCAGCTCAAATTTGGGGAAGGGGGCAGATTCCTAGGGGATGCACAAAATTTGTCCCGAATGTGGGGGGCAGCATAGCAGCCGCCTTCAGCACAACCCTTGAGTCCGGTTTACCAAGCCCAACTAACTAAAATAACTGCAAAGCAAAACTTAAGAGAGGGAGCCATTCTGGACCTGTAAGAATCGACATTGCAGCTAAACCTTTATCAGGCCAACAACATTTCAAAACAGTGTGCAAGCTTTGGAGTCCTCCAGAACTCTTCATCGTCAGGCCAGATGGCTGCTGCTTTGGTACCAAGCCAAACATAAGCTTTTGCTGTTAACATAGAAACCCCTAAACAAGACTGTTCTATACATTTAAAGCTGTATCATACCACTTTGAACAGTCACAGCTTCCTCCCAAAGGATGAGTGCTGAGAGTTGCTAGGAGACTCCTATTCCCCCGGCAGAGCTTCAATTCCCTGAGTGGTTTTCTCAGTCAGTCCCTCTCTTCCCAGGGAATTGCAGCTCTGTGAGAGGAATGGGGTCTCCCAACACCTCTCAGCACCTCCTTTACAAGATTACAGTTCCCATGATCCTTTGGGGGAAGACATGATGGTTTAAAGATTACAGTTCCCATAATCCTCTGGGGGAAGCCATAATGGTTTAAAGTAGTGCGATGCCGATTTAAGTGGATATTGCAGGCGGAGCCCAACTTGGAAGCAGTTTGTCCAAAAGACCAACCTGCACACTGAAATCAACGGATGACGCTGTCTTGGTAGCAGAGCCACTGGTGGTCCACCCTGTGCCCACCTGGAAGAGGTCCTGAACACACAGGAAGCTGCTTTATATTTTATTACTGCGCCATGCACGCTGATGAACAGAGCACTCACCTCCAAGATAAAGGGCAAGACAGGAATGAATGTCCGAGTGCTCTCCGACAGCAGGGTCAGGGCCCGAGCGCAGTGCATGCGCAGGGGGTAGAAGCGAGCTGTGGGCACCAGCCTTGCAGGGAGAGAAAGAGGAGAGAGGAGAACGGTCGTCAGCCACAGAATCAAAACTCTCAATCCTGCTATAGAGGTTTCTGCCATGAGAGCCAAACCTGAGAATTGATTTGTTGGCAGAACAGCTCCACATGTATTTCTACAGGCCTTCTAATGCACACTTTGTCCACCACCAGCATAAGGACAAGGCAAAAGGAACAGCAACAATGGATGAACATAAGCAAAATGCAGTTTTGCATTTTCTTCGGTTTGATTTGAGCCAGGGTTGAACACTAAGGAGTTAAAAGCATGGCTTGAAAGTCCACGAGGCAGAAACTAAGCTTTTAAGGGCTCAGTGACTGATTTTTATTTCTTTACAGCAAGGGTGGGTAGAGAGCCCAGATCCCATCAACTCCAGGCAATATGACCAACAGTCAGGGATGATGGGAGATGGGATCCCATAGCATTAGGAGGACCAGAAGTTCCCCACACCTGGACTAGAGGCTTCTGGGAGTGGGAAGTACTGCTCAGAAAGGCGGCTCCCTGTTGCGTCTCTGCACGAGTTTCTGCCCTGGATTTTATTAAACTGGAAATGCAATATTTCCTCTTTATTATTATGACATCTATATCTAGCAGTTACCGTATTTTTCGCACCATAGGGCGCACCGGACCATAGGGCGCACCCAGTTTTTTGGGGGGGAAATAAATTATTTCCCCCCCAGGCGCGGGCTGGGGAAGCTCGAGCTTCCCCCAACCCCAGCCCCCAAACAGGTAGCTCTCTGCAAGCCGTGGGAGCCCTCTTGTGGAGAGATCTGCGAAGCCTGGAAGGGCTGAGCTCAGCGCGCGCAGGCTTCGGCATGCTGGCAACCCTGCACAAACAGCGGGAGCGCTCCCGCTGCTTGCGGGGAGGTCCGGGAAGCCTGGACGCGCTGAGTTCAGCGCGCGCAGGCTTCGGCATGCTGGCAACCCTGCGCAAACAGCGGGAGCGCTCCCGCTGCTTGCGGGGAGGTCCGGGAAGCCTGGACGCGCTGAGCTCAGCGCGCGCAGGCTTCGGCATGCTGGCAACCCTGCGCAAACAGCGGGAGCGCTCCCGCTGCTTGCGGGGAGGTCCGCGAAGCCTGGACGCGCTGAGCTCAGGCTTCGGCATGCTGGCAACCCTGCGCAAACAGCGGGAGCGCTCCCACTGCTTGCGGGGAGGTCCGGGAAGCCTGGACGCGCTGAGCTCAGCGCGCGCAGGCTTCGGCATGCTGGCAACCCTGCGCAAACAGCGGGAGCGCTCCTGCTGTTTGCGGGGAGGTCCGCGAAGCCTGGACGCGCTGAGCTCAGCGCGCGCAGGCTTCGGCATGCTGGCAACCCACCCCTCTCACTCTCCAGGCTTCAGCGAAAGCCTGCATTCGCACCATAGGACGCACACACATTTCCCCTTCATTTTTGGAGGGGGAAAAGTGCGTCCTATGGTGCGAAAAATACGGTACATATACAAAAACAGCTGAAATTACTGCATATATAAAAGTAGTGCTTAGAAAACAATTATAAATATTAAAACTGATTAAAAACTACACCAGCCTATCAAGTAAAATCCATGCAAGTCCAAAGCAGATTTCAAAAAAGTTTTTAGAAGATGGGTGGAAATACAAATGTCCATAGCAGGCATCAGAAAAGGCAACAGAGAAGGTGCCTCCCTGTTGTCTCTCTGCATGAGTGGCTGATCTGAAGACTTGTAAAAGCAGGGATGGGGGAACCTGTGGCTCTCCAAGCATTACTGGACTTCAACTCCCATCAACCCCAACTAGCATGGCCAATGGCCAGGGATGATGGGAACTGGGAGCCTAACATCTGGAATGTCAAGAGTAGGCATAGGCAAACTCGGCCCTCCAGATATTTTGGGACTACAAGTCCCATCATCCCTGACCACTGGTCCTGTTAGCTAGGGATGATGGGAGTTGTAGTCCCAAAATATCTGGAGGGCTGAGTTTGCCTATGCCTGGTCAAGAGTTCCCCCATTCCTGGCACAATCAGGGACAGAGTTCAAGGGTCGCCATCCCAGAACAACTGCTCCGCTTAAAGAAACGTAGAGATCTACAGGAACTCACACCTTTCTTCCTGCTTCTACACCCTCTGCAAGTCCTTCCCACTTTTCAAAGTCATTCCCCGATCACAGCTCTTGTTCTGAGAAGCAAATCACATCACACTGCTCCCCACTCCCACCCCCACAAAACGGCAACGGCGACTGCTGAGATTGTAAAAACCAACGAGGGCGAGAAACTGCATCAGCCGCACCATATAAATCACACACCACCCCTTCACCCTCACCCCCACCCACCCACCCGCCAAATAGTGAAATAATTATCACTGGATCCATTATGGAAATAAATCTACTTTCCCGCCCCCCGAGACCTGGCAACCGGCGAAAGCGATGACGAAAACCTTCTACAGGAATTAATTGATTGGGGGATAAACCTGTTAAAAGGTATAGATTTACTGTAAACCAAGGCCATTAATTTCAGAGAGCGAGGCAAGGCGACAGCCGGCTTAAAAACTTCCCAGCGGCGAGGGACAGGCCTGGAATGAAGTATGTGCCAGGAGAGTTTGTCGCCGGACCAGCTGACCGGTGAGCTGCGAGACAGGAAAAGGCTGGAGTATGAGATAGGTGGTTGCCTGAGGAACACAGAAGCTGCTTTCTATCGACTTGGACGACTAGCTAGTATTGCCCACACTGACTGGCAGGTGCTCTCCAGGGTTTCTGGCCTGGAATCTTTTGTAGCCCAATCTAGAGATGAAGGGGATTGAACCTGGAACCTTCGCTTTACAAGGCAGATGCTCTTCCACTGAGCTACAGTCCTTCTTTTAATACATGGGAAGCTGTCTTCTACTCAAACCATTGATCCATGTAGCCCAGTGCTTTCCAAACTTGGGTCTCCAGCTGTTGTTGGACTACAACTCAGATCATCCCTAGATAGAAGACCAGTGGTCAGGGATGATGGGAATTGTAATCCAAAAGCAGATGGAGACCCAAGTTTGGGAAACACTGGGCTAGCTTAGTGTTACTCACAGAGACAGTGTGGTATAGTGGTTAAGAGTGTTGGACTAGGACATGGGTAGGCAAACTAAGGACCAGGGGCCAGATCCGGCCCAATCACCTTCTAAATCTGGCCCGCGGACGGTCCGGGAATCAGCGTGTTTTTACATGAGTAGAATGTGTCCTTTTATTTAAAATGCATCTCTGGGTTATTTCTGGGGCCTGCCTGGTGTTTTTACATGGGTAGAATGTGTGCTTTTATTTAAAATGCATCTCTGGGTTGTTTGTGAGGCATAGGAATTCGTTCATTTCCCCCCCTTCAAAATATAGTCTGCCCCCCCACAAGGCCTGAGGGACAATGGACGGCCCCCCCTGCTGAAAAAGTTTGCTGACCCCAGGACTAAGACCTGGGAGACCAGGGTTCAAATCCCCGCTCAGTCTTGAAGCTCACTGGCTGGCCTTGGGCCAGTCACAATCTCTCAGCTGAACCTACCTCACAGGGTAGTTGTGAGGGAGAAAACCTTGTACGCCACTTTCAAGCTCTTTGAGAAAAAGGTGGGATATAAATGCAAATAAACAAATAAATTTCCAGGTAGGGTTGGAGATGGCTGCTGTCTAAAACCCTGGAGAACCTGTCTGTGTCGACAACACTGAGCTAGCTAGACCAGTGGTCTGGCTCAGTATAAAGGGAGCTTCCTGTGTTCCTGGCTGGCATCTGCCGTGCAATGATACATCTCCTATATACAGTACACAGAACCCGCAAAGCATAAATGTTTATCCGCTGCCAGCCAGTGTAGGCAACACTAAGCTCCCTACATTACTCTCAAACAAGAAAATTACCAAGAGGAGCAGTAGCTGCAGTTATATTTGTGGGGCAAAAGCTTATTAAAACATTCTGGAATTCTGTGAAGACAGTAGCGGTGTACAACTGTGTACCTGAGTACCTGAGGTACCTGTGTACCTGAGGACACAAAACTTGTGCAGTAAGTCACACACAATGTTCAACCAGTGTCTTGTCTGTGTACATTTGAGAACAAGTGTTGCATAGTGGTTAGGGTGCTGGAATAAAGGTAAAGGTAAAGGTACCCCTGCCCGTACGGGCCAGTCGTGTCCGACTCTAGGGTTGCGTGCTCATCTCGCTCTAGAGGCCGTGAGCCGGCGCCGTCCAAAGACACTTCCGGGTCACGTGGCCAGCGTGACGAAGCTGCAGCTGGCGAGCCAGCACCAGCGCAGCACACGGAAACGCCGTTTACCTTCCCGCTATAAAGCGGTCCCTATTTATCTACTTGCACTTAAGAGTGCTTTCGAACTGCTAGGTGGGCAGGAGCTGGGACCGAACGACGGGAGCTCACCCCGCCGCGGGGATTCGAACCGCCGACCATACGATCGGCAAGTCCTAGGCACTGAGGTTTTACCCACAGCGCCACCCGCGTCCCCGTTAGGGTGCTGGAATAGGACTAGGGAAATCTGGGTTCCAATCCCCACTCAGATCAGTTGGTGCCTTTGGGCCAGTCACTGCCTCTCAGCCTAAATCTACCTCACAATGTTGTTGTTGTGGGGGGGGGGTGTATGCCACCTTGAGCTCTTTGCAGAAAATATTAACAGTGCAGCACCAGAGCTAGGCAAGTGTGCCCACTTCCACACAAAGGCCTGTATATATAGCGACAGCTTGTACCTGTGTTCAGGGTAATGTGTGAACAAGCCTAGCATCATGTCTGAATGTGGTTGCTGTGCGGTTGGTGCCAACGACAAATGAACCACGTTCAAACTGCCTGCCCGGTGGGTATCTTTGGGCAAAGTATTTTCAGCAAGAGGCACCTCAGAAATAATTACATTTTAAAAGAAAAAAAGATGGAACATTTGAAGAGAAAAGAAGAAGGGTGGTTCTGGGTATATGTGATTAACTTGGAGAGACAACCCCCCACCCCGGCCGCCCTTATATTCTTCTCAGTCCTAACTACACACACACACACACACACACAACTTGTTCTTGGCAAAGCATTGTTTTTTTAACACAGCGACAGCCAAAATCCATTCTGGCAGCCGCACACAGCACTCTTGAACCCCCAGGCCCACATTCCTGCCCCACAACTCTTCCCTCAAATCTCTGTCAAACCGCAGGAAACGAAGGCCGACGAGCCCCCCCCCCCCTCCACCATGCGCCAGAGGGTGGGGGGGCCTTCGGAGGCAGCGGGCGAAAGGAGTCAATTCCAGCTTCTGTCGGCAACCCCTGTGCTGCCTAGTTATCTTGTTTAAGCACATTTAAAATTCTGCCCTGGTTCCTGCCTGAAGCAAGAGAGCTCCCGTGGACGGCATTAGCTTCCACTCTCTTCCACGGCTCTGTTTCTCGAGGGCAAAGCGCCACCTTCTGGGCAAAAAAGTAACCAGCACGGTGCGCTTCTCAACCACCCAATGTTTAGAATTAAAACAAGCCAAAAGCGTTCCTTCTAAAATCTGTTGCCATTAAGAAATCGATCTTTATCAAGTACAGTGGCACCACGGGTTACATACGCTTCAGGTTACAGACTCCGCTAACCCATAAATAGTGCTTCAGGTTAAGAACTTTGCTTCAGGAACAGAAACCGTGCTCCGGCGGCGCGGTGGCAGCAGGAGGCCCCATTAGCTAAAGTGGTGCTACAGGTTAAGAACAGTTTCAGGTTAAGAACGGACCTCTGGAACAAATTAAGTACTTAACCCGAGGACAGTGGTACCTCAGAAGTCAAATGGAATCCGTTCCGGAAGTCCATTTGTCTTCCAAAACGTTCGGAAACTAAGGCACGGCTTCTGATTGGCTGCAGGAAGCTCCTGCGGCCAATCAGAAGCAGTGTCAGACATTTGGGTTCCAAAGAACATTCGCAAACCGGAACACTCACTTCCGTGTTTGCAGCATTTGGGAGCTAAAACGTTCGAGTCACAAGGCATTTGTCAACCAAGGTACGACACTATTGTTTTTTCATGGTCGATGGCCAGGACTGATGGGAGCTGCAGTTCAAAAACATCTGTAGGGTCAAACTTTACCCTCACGTGTGACAGGTGATGAACCAAATTTCCAGAGCTCCACTGGAAGGCTGTTTTCAGCTGAAAACTCATGGTGCTTTTTAGCAATTTGCAGGAGCTATATCTGAAAACTATTTGATTTCTTAGTGCCATTTTGAGGCACGGCAGATGGCTGCAAGTTCAGCCATGTGTATTTTCCAGGTAGGGCTGGGAGAGAACCCAGCTTGAATCTCTGGAGAGCTGCTGCCTTCATTGTAAACAATACCAAGATAGATGGACCAATGTCTTTTGAGATGGGCTCAATATAAGGCAGCTTCCTCCGTTCATATGTCTTAAGAGAAAAGCTTAATGAGTCAAAGCACTGGTCCACCCAGCTCAGTACTGTCTACACTGACTGGCAGTGGCTTTCCCCAGGGATTCAGACAGGGTTCTCTCTCAAGTCTACCTGGTGATGCCAGAGACTGAAGCTGGGGGTCTTCTGCATGCAAGACAAATGCTCTAACTGACTGAGGTACAGCCCTTTTAAACATTCGTAAGAGACCAGTTTGAATTTTTAAAAAGTTTGTACAAATGCAAACAATCTATCTGCACAGGTTACTCTAGATGCAGAATATGGATGGAACAAGGACCTCTTCATGCTCCATCCATATTCTGCATCTAGAATAAACAGCATACCTGATTTCTAACGTCTGTGCGAACTTTTAAAAATTCAAGCTGGTCTCTCTAGATACAAACACCCTCCATTTTCAAAGCTTTTAGGGCCTGTTTAAAAAAAACACAACTTTTGCACACCATCCCAAGAGCCGTCTTCTTATGTGACAGTCACCAGCAAAATTCCGCTCCTCTCCTCCCAGGGACCTGCTGAGCTCACCTTTCCGGGAGGCCTCAGAGGCAGCTGATTTATCTGCTTAGACAGGTGGAAAACTGCCTCAGCTCGTCCGCAGGACAATTAAAAGCCCCGCTTAAGTGACGGAAAGACATCTCAGGGGGTGAGGGAAAGAGAGAGATTGAAGGGGGGAGAGAGGCGAGCTCTGGAAATCGTTTAAACCTGTTTATCTTCATCAACACTCAGAGGAGCCTGGAAACGCAAGCAACGTAGGTGTTTTTTTTAAAAAAAAAACCAACCGTGCAATCTGGACACGGCATTAACAGGATTTCTGGAGATTGCTGGAGTTTTAGAAAATTTACTGCACACCCATTAGCCTCCAAGTGTGGTCCCAAAGCACGGAATCAGCTGGTGTGGGCCTGAGTGTGTTACGTGTGTGTTTCAAATAACAAAAACATTCAGGGTTCTTCATACAGGTATAGGTTTGCAGAAATATGTCAAGAGCATCAACAAATCTCAAGCTGCTCCTTTTCAGGGGCCACCACTCATTCTGGATACTTTGTGCTTGTGCTGGTTTATGATGTTCTAACCCAGGGAGAGCTGCCAACATGGTGCCCATGGGCACCAGTGTGCCCGCTGCTATGTCCTATAATGCCCACAAAAAGCCTCAGTAAATTAACCCTCAAAATTTCAGCAAGGGCCCAGCCTCTCCAACACTGAACATGCCCCCTTAAACATGCCCACATTTCACCAGGTGCCAGGATTGGACACCTGCCCTCTTTTTCTTTGCAGGTGCA
The DNA here is from genome assembly GCF_964188315.1 of Podarcis muralis. Taxonomy (NCBI): domain Eukaryota; kingdom Metazoa; phylum Chordata; class Lepidosauria; order Squamata; family Lacertidae; genus Podarcis; species Podarcis muralis. The sequence goes on along the minus strand of NC_135661.1, from coordinate 22,141,890 downwards.
AAGAGCTTCCTTTTTACCCTGTCTGCAATATGGGCTGAAAGCCATATGATACCACTTTAAACACACATCGCTTCTCCCAAATGATACAGGGAACCATGATCTGTTAAAGGAGCCAAGAGTTGTTAGGAGACTCCTTTTCCCTCTCACAGAGCAAGAATTCCAGGGGAAAGGGATTATTAAACCACTCTGGAAATTGTATCCCTGGGAGGGGAATAGGGGGTCTCCTAACGACTCTGGGCACCCTTAACAAACTACACTTCTCAGGATTTTTTCGAGGAAACCGTGACTCTTGAAAGTGGCATGATACTGCTTTAAATTCATAGTGCAGATGTGGCCTCAGTGAGTGGCTGATGGAGATTTCTCTCCCCCCCCCCCCAATAGGGCAGCTGTGCGGGATTGGGATTGCCCACCCTATTTTTGTTGGTCCTGTCTTCCTCCCCACCCTTCTTTCAACATGGTGGCCATTTTGCAACATGCCACCCACCTCCCAGCAGACATTTCGTGACAGGCACCTACGTCACTTTCAAATGAAGGCCAGAAGGCAGACCAATGTCCATGAGCAGGTCAACCAGGAGATGTCATTGCCTTGGGAGTTGGGAGAGCAGGGAGCCCAACTGAGACAGAGACTAGAGTGCCAGCGACAGATGAGTTGACCAGTTCCTGGTTCTCAGCTAATTGACCCAGATGGAGGAGCCTGCTGAACTAGGTCCGAGGGCCCACTGAAGCAGATGCCATGACCACCACAGGTGCTGTTCCCGAATCCAAGGGACTGGGGGTCCCATCGCCATTCCTCCACCCGCTTTTCCTAAATTAATATATTTGGAGAGTGGACTTGTATGTTTCGAGAGCCAGTAAAGCATAGCACTTAGAGCGTCGGACTAGGACCTGAGAGACCAGGATTTAATTTCCCCATTAGAACAGAAAGCTCACTGGGTGCGACTCACAGCCTGACCTACCTCACAAGGTTGCTGTGAGAATAAAGTGGAAACAGGGGATAGGATAAAACAGAAGACATAAGAGAACTTTCTTCGCCAGCTTGAGCTCCTCAGAGGAAAAGTGGGATATGAACACATAGGTTTCAAAAGGCAAACAAGCGAAAGGCAAGACTGACACAGAGGAAACGAAAGACTTACTTAATGCAGCCTATGATGACTTGGGTCAACGGGTAGATCAAAGGCTCCATGATGTCGTTTGGGTGGATGGTGCTCAGGACCCGACACCAGAAGTACAGGCAATGGACATACTGCCAGTTGTAAACAGACTGGTAGTTTTCCTGAAGGGTGAGGAAAGAGGTAAATAGAGAGATCTTCTAACAGAGGTCACTGAAGAAACATAATTTATACAATTTGAAGGTGGGGGGGAGAGGATCTTATTCATTTTATTCATTTATTCATTTATTTATTTATTTACCATTTAGCTGCATTTACAAATCACATTTCTATAAAAACATACTGAATTCGTTGGATGATAGAAATATATATAAAATAGATATAGAGGCAACTCCCGATTGACGCGCACCTAACTGCACGACACCGAACCTGGAAGAGACTATAGCATACTAAAACAGCAGAATGCGGGAGGGGCAGAATGCTTTTTGCAGGCCCCAATGTAACAATTTCAAATGCAATGCAGAATCAATGCAAATATGAATGGCATATCCTGCTTACTGACCATCAGGCTCTCAAAGCTGTTTACAAAGTCCAAAAAGCACAATTGTCACTTCTTATCATCTCCTCTTCTTGCTCCCAATATCTTATTCAGTGTTTCCCAAACTTGGGTCTCCAGCTGTTCTTAGACTACAACTTGCAGTATCCCTGACCACTGGTCCTGCTAGCCAGGGATGATGGGAGCTGAAGTTTGAGAAACACTGCCTTAAGTCAATGATTTGATGGGAGCTGGGAGTCCAACGTCATCTGGAGGCCCACAGTTTCCACTTTCCCATTTTAAACAGTCTCAATGAGAGCAAGAGCAGGCACTCATGCAAAGACACAGCATGGAACCTCCTTTCTGCATGGTGCTCCTAGCTCCCATGAACCTTTAGATGGGGAACCTGTGGGGAACCTTTAAGATGGGGAACCTGTGGCCCTCCAGATGTCACTGAATTATAACATAATACTGGACATCCTCACATCTGCCTCACATCTGCCTTAGGCCTGACTACAGAGCCTGGCACCCATTGCCATTTTTGTGACTGATTAAAGAAGCACCACTCGAAGAAGAAAATTAAAAATCCTAGGCATTTTTAAACTCTGCCTGAACCATCTCACTTTTTCTGCCACTTGGGGGTGCTGGTTCCTCCACCGATAACTTTTTCTTTTTTAAAATTTACCAGATTGGAGAGGAATCCCCTAAACATATTTTAAAGTAGCCTATGCTTCTCACATTGCCACACTTCCCAGAGTGATTTAAGAGTCAATCCCTCTTCCCGGGGAACTCAGGGAATTGTAGTTCTGTGAGGGGGAATAGAAGTCTCTTCAGATCTCTTAGCACCCTTAAACTACGGGCCCCAAAATTATTTGAGCGAAGCCATGGCTCTTTAAAGTGGTATAATACTGCTTTAAAGATATGGGGTTGATGGAGGCAAGATGTGCTGCAGGTGTGTGCAAGAGCTTGGAGGGGGTAGGTTTTACATTCCCATTTCTATTTGCAAGACCTCCTTTGTTTGGTTATTCAATTGTTAGACTTCTAGAACTAGAATTGCAATGCAGGGATCACAGCAAAAGAATCCCTGACAGACAGACACTGAACTTCTGCTTAGAACTTTCATTGAAAGAGAGTCCACCGCCTTCCAAGGCAGGCCACCCGACTGCCAAACAGCTCCTCTGTCAGAAAGTTAATATCTTACATTCACATTCATTTAGACTCAAAGCACACCAAAAACTTTTGTTATGTTTCTGGCATTCATAGAAAACTTTTTCTTTCCTCCCACACCTTCCCAAATTGGTCTATTTATTATCTCTCAGCAGTTTTTAATTCCTGTTGGGTTTTCATGCCTTAATACTGTTTTAAGATCTGTGTTATTATATTCGATTTCTGCTTGTTTATCATTCAGCTGTGCTGTATTTTATTTGCTTCTTTTATTGTCAAGCAAAACGCCACCTTGAGCTCCTTTGAGGGAAGGCGGGATACAAATGTAATAAACAAATAAGTAAATAAATATTGCACTGTTAAAATCCGTTTTAACAATGTTTACGTGATTTTACTTTAGCTGTAAATTGCTTTGTGGTTTTTGGTTTTTTAAGAGGGATATATTGACTAAACCTAAGCAAATAAAATAAAAACATAATGTGGTTGTCACCGCAAGATCGTAATATTGCAAGAAAGGCTATGAACACTCAAAATAGGCTGCACAAGCGCAAAATAAACCCCGTTACTTTTGCATGGGGGAAAAGGCCATAGCTCATGTTCAGAGCATCCATTTTGCATGCAAAAACCCCAGGTTCCATCTTGAATGTCATCTCTAAATACGGCTGGGAGAGACTTCTGCCTGAGACCCTAGAGAGCCTCAGTCAGTCAGAGTAGACCAGTGTTACTCAAAGTTGGGTCTCCAGCTGTTGTTGGACTACAACTCCCACCATCCATAGCTAGCAGGACCAGTGGTTAGGGATGATGGAAGTTGTAGTCCCAAAACAGCTGGAGGGCCAACTTTAAGAAACACTGGCGTAGCCCATACTGAGAACTAGAGGAACAAGTGATCTAACTCAGCCTAAGACAGCTCCCTATGTCTTAAGGCAGGCATCCCCAAACTCGGCCCTCCAGATGTTTTGGGACTACAACTCCCATCATCCCTAGCTAACAGGACCAGTGGTCAGGGATGATGGGAATTCTAGTCTGAAAACATCTGGAGGGCCAAGTTTGGGGGTGATGCTTAGTGGCAGAGCACCTGTTCTTATGCAGAAGGTCCCAGGTTCAATCCTTAGCATCTCCAGGTACGGCTGGGAGAGACTACTGCCTGAAATCCTGAAACTCTGTTGCCAATTATAGAACCATAGGGTTGGAAGGGATCCCAAGGGTCATCTAGTCCAACCCCCTGCATGCAGGAATCTCAATACTGAGCTGGAAGGACCAGTGGCCTGACTCAGGATAAAGGCATCTTCCTATGCTTCTGTCTTTCCCCATCATTTACCTATTTGCCACTTGCATTGTAAAATGGATGCATTATCAAGATGGGCAGTAACAATAACTCGGGACCGACAGAAATTTAATCTGCGCCTCCCTCGCTCTGAACTGCCTCTCCCACCGTGGAACTAACTGGATTTGGGTCCTGTCTGGCTCACGGCTGAGGGTCTGAGAAGCCAAACAGATCCAATTAAGGTCCTAGACTTTGGTTATCTCTCCTCAGCTTATCTGCCATGTCTGAGCATCTTTTGGGAAGGGGGGGAGAGAGAAGGCTTAACATGGTAACCAACCCCTGCAAGCACCAGGGGTGTAAATCAACCCACTAATCTGTGTCGGTATTGTTTACTTTAAAACACCAATAAAGAGGGGATTAGCAATTTGCCTTGCATTAAGTCCACGTCAGACTGGATGAGACCCCAATCTGGGGATGGAAAGGGATAGGGGGGGAATTACCTGCTCTCTCCCACCCTATCTTACTTTTCCTCTGGTGGCTGAGTGGCGGGAGGGAAACAGGAGACACACAGCTCTAAAGGGGCCTAGGAGGACCCAGGCTGCAACAGATACAAAAATGGGGGCAAATGACAGGTTGCCAAAAAGAAGATGGGTTTTTTTGGGGGGGGGGGGACAAAGTGGGGAGACTCTATAATCTTCTTTGCTACTTGGTGGGGCTTTTGGTTAATGCGATGAAATGCAGATTTCATATATCAACAGAAGACACGCCAGAGCATGACAGCTGATAAAGCCAGGCTGTTGTTGTGAGAGATATCTCTTTTTATTCCACCACCCCCTCAATAAAGACCAAGAGACAGATAAACAAAAAAATATCAGCACCTCTCTAAGGCTGCGTACACACTGTAACTTTAAAGCACATTTGAGGCACATCCTTTTTTCTGAAAGAAATATGGGCACTGTAGTTTGTTAAGGAGAATTGCAACTCTGCAATTCCTGCTAGGTGAAACTACAGTGTCCAGAATTCCTTGAGGATAAGAAAGTGCTTTAAAGGTATGGTGTGTAGACAGTCGATAAGTTATACTCCAGGTGTATCTTGAGCAATGGAACTAAATGGGGAGATTCAGGACCTAGACAGGAAACAGGAAGTGCTGGGACAGGAAGTTGTGGAAAGCGACCCTCCCATGCTCTCTCTGCAGCTTGACCAGAGTGGACTGATGTGTGAGTCAACACAGAACTGAACAAAGATATCTCACCTAGTGCTAAGAGACAGGAGGAAAAACATCTCCCTATTTACTTACTATATCACCTCTTACTTGTGTTTTCTCAAAAGTATAAAGCCCCAAATGCTGCAACCTTTCCTCACAGAAAGTGGCTCCATCCCTGTGGCACCCTGGCATGCCTTGAATTATGGTCAGGAGTGCCACGGGCAACACTGGCCTCTGTCTCTCTTTCCCTCCCTCCTCTGATGCCCTCTCACGTCTCTGCCTCCCAAAGGCTTGCACAGATGTTTCTTGCAGCAGCCTTGGCTACAAGTTCCCTGGGCGAATGTTGCCTCTGGGGCTGGCCAGGGGGTGCTGGTTGCCAGGAGCTGAGGCAGCCTCGGAGTAAGCAAGCTAGCTAGCAGGCGAGGGAGCCCAGCCAGCCCTTGCTATTGGGAATGGACAAGCAAGTCCCAGGCCCCTGAGGGGTAGCGTGAGGCGGCACCTCTCTTTGGGGAAAGGGGGCAGCTCAGAGACCAGGGACGGCATCAGCAGCTGCCCGGAGGACTCCCAAGGAGAGGGAAGAGGAGGCTGAGGGAACACTCCACAAGGGAGGAGTGAGAGGCTGCCAGCTCTGCAGGCAAGGGGCGACATAACTGGGCTCCTGAGCCCCACAGGGGTGCTGCAGAAGTTGGTCAAGGAAGCTGTGGACTCAAAAAGGTTGAAAACCTCTCGCCTGGATCATTCTGGTTGCCCTTTTCTGAACCTTTTCAAAACTCTACGATACCCTTTTTGAGCTGAGGCGACCAGAACAGTGCACAGTATTCCAAATGTGGTCACACCACAGATTTGGAAAGCAGCATTGTAACTTGCCTTCTTCTTCACGGCCATGGCACTGCGCAAATGGATGGCCAGCTGGCGGATGTAGACGAAGGCATGCTGGTAGGAGACGGAGGTGTCGAGGGAGTACATCTCTGTCAGGGTCCGTTGCATGAAGTTGATCATGGGGAGGACATTGGGGGAGGTGAACCTGGAGTTCTTCACGTAGGAAATATACATTTGCTATAAAGAAAAAGGTGGAGATTGCGGGGGGAGGGGGTTGGAGGAAACCAGAACAAAGCTTATTTAATTTTAACAAAAAGTATATAGGCCACTTGACTGTAATATAAAACCTCTGAGCATCTGGCAAGAATACATTAAAGCCATTCCATAAAAGGCCGTTAAAAACAAGCATTAAAAACCATTCAAAAGATAATTCAAATCAACAGTAGTCCCTAAAAATGCATGCGCCTTAAACTTAAATGTAGAAAAAGGATTTCAAATCCAATACGGTTGCCGAATGAGATAAAAAAAAAAAGATTCTCTACTTAGAAGCCTTCTTGGAAAAGAATAATTTTCTTTTCTTTCTTTTTTACACAGCTGGGCTTCGAGAGGTACCCCGGAAGGCAGACTTGCCATGGTTTTAAAAAGCAGCAGCAAAGTATATGGAGGCCCATATTTGACTGTGTCCTCTGTTTGAGGCTGCCATCAGATCTAAAGGAGGGGCAGGTGGGAGCTTTTATCCTGCTCTACTTTATAAGCCTCTGACCATCAAAAAACATTCATTCATTCATTCATATAGATCCTGTTCTAGCAGGGCTTGGTGCTAGCCAGGTAAGTGAAGGCAGTAAACAGATTAAGAAGGGCGCGTCTGAGCAGGCAAAGAGGAAGTCTAGGGCAGTGTAGGGAAGAGGAATCAAGGCAGTTCAGGACCAAGGACAGCTCCCAGTGGGCCCTGGTGACTGAGCTATGGAAAGACATTGTTTCAGCCCTGAATGTATGGTGGCAAGGCCTGTACAGCCGTACCTTGTTTTGCGGCCAGGATCTGTTCCAGAACCCCGGCCGCTAGTGGAAAAGGACGCAGGGCAAAGTGCCACGTCTGTGCACGCACACAGAGCGGTTTGCGCTTCTACACATGCACGAAGCGGGATTTAGCGCTTCTGTGCATTTGTGAGCAGCAAATCCGGAAGTAACCCATTCCGGTAGTTTCGGGTTTGCCGCGGACGGTCGCCGGAATGCACGCTAGACAAGGCGGACGTTCGTGAAGGTATTACTGTACTATTGCTGGACCAACCTCCTTGTGAACTCTGAAGCTGGCTTAAAGATCTGATTCTGTAGGCACTGACTTCTACGCTACAGAACGGACAGGGGTGTTATGGGGAGCGCTCATTGAAGTTTGAGGAAGGCAGGAGTGCTCTATCCTCAGGCCACAGCAGGGGCATGAAGAGGTGTGGAGCATAGGCATAGCCAGGATTAGGGTGGTGGTGGGGAGAGACTTTATGTAGGGAGAGCAGAACCAAGTTACCTGTGACACAATCGGTCAATTAGTTAAGTATTTTTATTTATTTACTTGATGGGGGTAGTTGCATCTCCCTGGCTACGCCCATGGCGTGCAGCAGTGTGTATTCCTCCTCATCCATGTCTTCTTTAGGGGAGTAAGAGGGGCCAGCTTCTGGGGCCATGACACCTGTGGTCCTCCAGGTATCACTGGACTACAACTCCCATCATTCCTGAGCACTAACCATGCTGTTTGGGGCTGGTGGGAATCCATGATCATCTTCAGGGCTGCAGGTTCCCCCGTCAGGATCCTGAACCTTTTGACTCACAGTAGACAATAGGGGACCAATGCCTTCCCATCAATAGTATGGCATGCATACATTGAGGTGGCTTTTCTCCACCACCTTACCTTGAGAACTGGGTTCAAGTAGACATCTTTTTTATGCCGGCAGATTTTGTTGAGCACCAGGAAAGCCAGCACCCTGACGGTTTCCTCGCCTGTGCTCCAGAGACGGGTAGCTTGCTGGAAATAAAGAAAAGAAGAATCGAGAAATGCACACACAGACCAGCAGACAGGTTCCCAGTCCACTAGCTTCCACCCAATCTCAAAGCACAGACCATCTCTGTTATCCATACAACCTGTCCTGGAAGCTTAGGGTGAAGGGAGAGCAAAAAAAATGAATATTAATATAAATAGGGCTGCCCCATTTAGTCAATAAGTTGTAGGTGTGTATAAACTGATAATATTCTGATAACTGGGGGCACATTTTTAATCGAATTATTGACTCATTATGTTTATTTTCTTACAAAACAATAGTTGGCAAGAAGCTTCTGAGGAACACTACCATCTCCTCGCTCACACAGGAGTGAGCGCCTCTTCTAATGCTACTTTCAGAGAGTATTTCTTCCTCTTCTAAAGAACTTAAGATCAAAGTAGCCAATGCGGTGCCCTCCAGGAGTTTCATCCCTGACCACTGGCCAGAATGGCTGGAGTTGTTAGTTCAACAATATCCAAAGGCTGCTTCTGAGTTAAGAAATTCTGCCTGGGTTTACTTTATTCCTCCTCCCTCCCAATCACCTTTCCTTTTGTGCAGTGTATTTTTAGATTAGAAGGCACTGTCTTATCACTTATCACTGACATTTGTAAGCCTCTATGGGAGTATTTTTTTCCTGCTTTTTGGGCTGAAGAGTGGCATTAAAACTAGATAGATAAATAGATAGATGATAGATAGATAGATAGATAGATAGATAGATAGATAGAGAAAGAAAGAAAGAAAGAAAGCACCAGCTGCCAAACTCACCTTCAGCAGCATCCGAGTTTGTTTTGGAAAAGTCAAGAAATAAGGCACGATGGAGCTGACGTGCTGGAGGACAGCTGCTCCCACAGAGGCTTCTGTCAAACATGAGAGGAGCTGCAGAAATGGGCAGAACGTGCAGAAAGCATTAAAACCTGGGTGAGACTCACAAGCTGCAATCTCACCGAATTGTACATCTATCTCTTAAGCTGGTCAGAGGCACACAAGTACCCCTCCTTCCACAATCTTCAACCGAGGGACCAAGCCAAACACTGGATTTCACTAACTGCAATTGAGGACCCCCACCCACCCACCCCCCAAACCATGGTTTGCGCTTCCAAGAGTAAAGCAGCCAAATCACAATTGCAGGCCTGATTTGCTTTCCTCTGGAGGCAACAACTATAGTTTATAGTTCTACCTCTCTTTCAAATCAGAACCAGTGAAGGCAGTGAAGGACCTGTGTGAGTGCCTGGAGGCGGTTGGAGGATGGATGGCGGCTAATGGATTGAGGTTGAATCCTGACAAGACAGAAGTACTGTTCTTGGGGGACAGGGGGCGGGCTGGTGTGGAGGACTCCCTGGTCCTGAATGGGGTAACTGTGCCCCTGAAGGACCAAGTGCGCAGCCTGGGAGCCATTTTGGACTCACAGCTGACTATGGAGGCGCAGGTCAATTCTGTATCCAGGGCAGCTGTCTGCCAGCTCCACCTGGTACGCAGGCTGAGACCCTACCTGCCTGCAGACTGTCTCACCAGAGTGGTGCATGCTCTACTTATCTCCCGCTTGGACTACTGCAATGCGCTCTACATGGGGCTACCTTTGAAGGTGACCCGGAAACGACAACTAATCCAGAATGCAGCAGCTAGACTGGTGACTGGGGGCGGCCGCTGAGACCACATAACACGGGTCTTGAAAGACCTACATTGGCTCCCAGTACGTTTCCAAGCACAATACAAAGTGTTGATGTTGACCTTTAAAGCCCTAAACGGCCTCGGCCCAGTATACCCGAAGGAGCGTCTCCACCCCCGTCGTTCTGCCCGGACGCTGAGGTCCAGTGCCAAGGGCCTTCTGGCGATTCCCTCACTGCGAGAAGCAAAGCTACAGGGAACCAGGCAGAGGGCCTTCTTGATAGTGGCGCCCGCCCTGTGGAATGCCCTCCCATCAGATGTCAAAGAGATAAATAACTACCTGACATTTAGAAGACATCTGAAGGCAGCCCTATTCAGGGAAGTTTTTAATGTGTGACATTTTAATGTATTTTTAATCTTTGTTGGAAGCCACCCAGTGTGGCTGGGGAAACCCAGCCAGATGGGTGGGGTACAAATAAATCATCATGATCATCTTCATCATTATATCTGTTCATAGCTCACTCCATCCTCTGCCCATTGGTCACAACAGACACAACTGCCCTGGGACAGAGTTCAGAGCCTGCTACCAGATGTAACTAGTGGAAGGGCATCACTCAGTGGTGGAGTATCTGCTTTGCACACAAGAGACCCCAGGTTCAATCCCCAACATCTGCAGGTGCGGCTGGGAGAGACTCCCTCTCTGCAACCCTGCAGAGCCGCTGCCAGCCAAGAGTCAACAAAGCATGATTGTGCAATGGGCTCAGTGTAAAGCAGCTTCCTGCATCACTTTCTCTTAAGGGCAGGGCCATATCGCAGCGGTACATGATCTGCCTTGAATGCAGAAGGTCCTAGGTTCAATCCCCAACGTCTCCAGCTAGGGCTGGGAATGTCCCCTGTCTGCCACTCTGGAGAGAGCTGCTATCAATCAGTGCAGACAATACTAAGCTAGATGGCATCAGTGGTCTGACTCCATACACGGTACTGTCACAGGGATGAGGAGTGACGGGTGCAGTTTTTTAAACAAGAGTCCATCAGCTCCCCCCACCTTTTACCTGGATGGTACAGCCAAGGTGAGTTTTGATGTCTAAGCGAAGCTTTCCCCAAAGCGGACTGGAAGAGGGAAGGACCATCCTAAAGAACAAAAGAAATATATTGTGTGTTACAATAATTAATAATAATAATTTATTATTTATACCCCTCCCATCCGGCTGGGTTTCCCCAGCCACTCTGGGCAGCTTCCAACAGAATATTAAAATACAGTAGTCAGTTAAACATTAAAAGCTTCCCTAAACAGGGCTGCCTTCAGATGTCTTCTAAAAGTCTGGTAGTTGTTTTTCTCTTTGACATCTGGTGGGAGGGCGTTCCACAGGGCGGGTGTCACTACCGAGAAGGCCCTCAGCACTGGACCTCAGTGTCCAGGCAGAACGATGGGGGTGGAGACGCTCCTTCAGGTATACTGGACCGAGGCCGCTTAGTGCTTTAAAGGTCAGCACCAACACTTTGAATTGTACTCAGAAACGTACTGTAGGCATAGCAGTGCAAGATGAAAATTGGTGGCAGCCTTCCCGTGTGTTTATATGCGGAGGCGAGTCCATCATGGACTTGGGACACAGCAGGTATTATTCAACTCAGAACAGGCCTATTGAAATTCATGGACCTCACTTAGCAGTGTTCATTCTACTCGAGTAAAACTTAATTGACCACCTTGCAGAATTAGGCGCAGAAATCAGTATCCTGAGAACCACAACCTTCCATCCGCCCCTCACAGAGTTTCATTTTAAAACAAGCTTCTAGCCCTCGTCACTAGGAAGGTTGGCTTCAAAGTGTCTGGACAATGGCCACTGAAATTTAGCATAAAATGTGCTAAATCTGCAAAGTTTAGCTGAAGTCTTGAGAATTTGGCTTTTCCTGGCAGGAATCCTAAAAAATTTTTTTAAAAAAATAGCAGCACAGACTATGCACACAACCATGTAGATAAAATATGCCATCTATAGCATGCTGTCGTGGTGAACATCAGTTATTACCTTGATTACACTACAGGCCTTGGAGACAGGGAGATGCCACATCTATTTTACAGAAAGGGAGCAGAGGCAGAGAGGGTGTGAATAACTTGCTCAGCACCATCCAGCGAATCCAATGGCTGACCTGACATTTGAACTCAGGTCCTTTTAAGTACTAGCAGAATTTAACTGGTTAGCCCAGGTTGCATCCAACTGATGCCTCCTCAAAGCAGACCCACTGTAATAATTAAATCATGCTCAACACTCTCAATTGGTCTACTCTGAGTAAAACCAACTTTGAAACTCCCTGCCTATTGACCTTAGGAAGGCACCTTCACTGTACTCTTTCTGGCACCTGCTAAAAACATTTTTATTTAGGCACGACCATCCAGACATGTAGAATGTTGGCAGGCATTTTAATTATCTTTTAAATAGTTCTTTTCACCAATTATTCCATTGTTTTATTCTTTCTGTAAACAACTTTTGAGGTTCAATTGCTTCTTACAATTAAGCAGTATATGAATTCGATGAAATAAAATTTTAAAATGCTCTTGAGTGGGAGGCCTCTTTTCATCTAACCTGGTCTGACCTTGTTTAGTTCAGGACAGCTGCCAAGTATACCCAGAAGCCAAGTTCATGTGCAGAAAAGCATGCATGCAACACTAATCCCACACACCCAACCCTAAAAACCCAGGCAGATCGGATGGCAGCGCCAAAGAATGCAGGAGAATCAATGCCCGCGGCAAGCAATAAAGGATTAATTGTACCCTCCACTGACCCAGCTGTTTGCATTCATTCCCTGTTTGAGCTAGAAAATCCAACCCTGACTCCCAGACAAACCTTCAGCCACCTTTCTCACTCTGAGAGCACCATGATCCTTGAGCTCTGATGACATGAGAGTTTCTTGGGGATAGCCAGAACATTTGAGAAGAGAAGTAACAGATTGCAAGGGGACGGAAAGGTGCCTGGAACAGGGCACCCAGCCACTGGCAGATGGTACAGCACCTCACGTGCCCCCAGCACTCTGACAGGAACATAGGAAGGTGGCTTAGACAGAGCCAGACCATTTTTGGGCTACAACTCGTATCAGCGTCAGCCAAAGCATACTGGCTGGAGCCAAGGAGAGTTGTAGTCCAAGACAATCGGAGGGCACCAGGTTGGGCCAGGCTGCCATAAACAAACTTTCATTTCTATGGAATTCTCTCCATAATTTCTCTCCTTTTCTCCAAGTACAGTTTTGATTAGTGTTTTATGGTTGCTACAGTCTTGATCTTAAAAAGCAAACAAAAAACTGTGTGTATTTCTTTGATTGCCCTTGAATCTTCCCACTGTCTCCTTCCCATTGAGCTGCATCCTTTGAGAACCACTGCATTAAAACAATAATTAGGCACTGTACAAATCAATCAAGCCCTACCCACTGGATCTGTTACTTACTGGCTGTTTTTATAGATATATATTGGTGTTCACTCATGTTATGGATTTGTAATCCCAACATTCAGGATCAAAAACATTTCCTTTTCAGGAGGGTTATTCTGTCTCTCACAGCTGCAATAAACCTACCATTAAAATTATGGACTGGTCATTTCTTCGTCAGAGGGAAAATGGGCAAATTCAGCAGGGGATCAAATGCTCCCCCCCCCCCAGCTCTCCGAGTCCCTTTCTGGATGTCCCATGATCATATTATAAAGCCGTTGTGTTCTGTGTCATGACAACAATCTGGGAAGTCAGACACCGAAAGAGCTGTAGCATTCTAAAAAACAACAACTGGGGGTGGGGGTTAAGAACATAAGGAGACTTGCTGGATCAGTCCAGTGGCCCATCTAGTCCAAAATCCTGTTCTCACCAGATGCTCCATGGGCTTCAAGTGACAAAAAATGAGATTCCGACTAAACACCAGGAAGAACTTTCTGACAGTAAGAGCTGTTCGACAGTGGAATGGTCTCCCCTGGGAGGTTGTGGACTTTCCCTTCCTTGGAGGCTTTTAAGCAGAGGCTGGATGGCCATCTGTCACGGATGCTTTAGCTGAGATTTCTGCATTGCAGGGGGTTGGAATAGATGAGCCTTGGGGTCCCTTCCAACTCTACCATTCTATGATGTTATTGGGAAGACTACATCCATGATCTGAAAGCAACAGCAACTCTCCTCAGATGTAATTCCTAGCAACTGGCGTTCAGAGGCATTCAGCCTCCAGCAGTGGAGATCAGACATAGCCATGGTTGTTAGTAGTCACTGACGAGATTTATCCTCCAATTAAAAAAAACCAAAACTTACTTGGATTTGTTTTTTGCAGCTTTCACCTGAAGCAATTTCTGCAGCAGTTTAAAAAGATCGCGAATGCAGAAGGACACCAGGGTATTGAACACTAAACAGGACAGAAAACAAACCTATGTAACCAGACATAACACTTCCTTTGCAGTAAGGAACAATGCAGTTCTAGATCACACACAAGGGTGGGTGGGTGTTTGTGCGCATATGCATGTGTGTTTTATCTCTAAACCTCTGCAATTAGGATTAATTTGACATCAACCCTCCTAGGAATCTCAGTGAGAACTTATTTTGCTTAAAAAGCAACATCCCAGTCCTCAAGGCGATGAGGATAATCTTGACAATACAAATTTTGGTAAAAAGGGGGGAAATGGGTGTGGGAAGATGAGAACAGGAGTTAAATTGATCAAGGAGCTTTAAAGGGGGGTTAAAAAAAAGTAGGGGCAGCACTATTAAATAGAGTGAACTGGAAGGTCAGCAGCATCTGACACTTAATCACACAAAAGAAGTAAAATCCTAATTTGCATGTGAGTCTGAAAACATTTGCATCTTTTATCTCAAGACCTACCTGACTGCCCTGTTATAAACATACAAATCATTTTGCAAAATGCCCAGCTGCCTAAATGAATGCATGCACCTACTGGGCCAATTATTAACTGTCATCAATTCAGCACCCTTGAGTACAACTCAGAGGTGTGTGTGTGTGTGTGTGTGTGTGTGTGTGTGTGTGTGTGTGTACACGCAGAGATACACAAGGAGTATATTAGAATGTGTGGGGCACCCCCTGCAGAACCATTTGGGTAGGTGAAGTAGCACTACAAAGTTTTAGCAATGAGTGATGCTCCTTTGGCTCCCCCTGCTGGAATGGCTCCTGTATAGCCAGAGGGGTAGCTCTTAAATACCCTGCTTTATACAGTCATACCTCATGTTGCGTTAGGTTCGTGTTGCAGCTTTTCAGCTTGCAAATGTGGGAAGTGCAAATGCATGTGAGCGCAGAAGCACTCTATCGCTCTGCGCATGCGCGCAGAAGCAGTGCTCTAGTTACGGACTTTTTTGGGTGCTAACAGCACCCCGGAACGGATCGAGTCCATAACTAGAGGTACCATACCACTGTACAGAATAATATGGTAACTAGACAGGCCTCTCTGGCAGTACTCATCTTTTCGTGGGATGGACATGCCCTTATTATTTCTATTTTTAATATATTACTAGATAAGCATTTTGTATTATACGCTGTTTTCTATTTTCCAGCTTTTAACATAGGAAGTTGCCTTATATGGTGCCAGGTAATTTGTCCACCCAGCTCAGAACAATTTGCACTGATTAGCAGCAGCACTCCTGAGTTTCAAAGAGGGATCTTTTCCCAGGTCTGCTTTGGAGATGCCACTGGGAACTGAACCTGAGACCTTCTCCCAAAGCAGGTGCTTTGCCCCTTCACCACAGCACTTCCCCTGGGGCAGAGGGAACTGACTACAGCCACCTTTACAGAAAGGAAGTGCACTCTCAATGGACACCCTGCCGGCACAAGGGAATATGGGGGCCCTCCTACTTAATCTCACCTTAGAGGCAAAGTTTGAGAGGCAGCAGTTAAGCCTCCTCTGATACTGGTAGAGTGAACAGTACATAATAAACAAAGGAAGAATGTTCCTGGTGATGCTACTTTGAGCTGCACTTGCAGCAGCAGAATCACATGACACAGGATCTTTTCGGACTACGCCGTCCAAACCGCAGAAGGGACAACTTCGGGTTTTAACGACTTGCATGCATTTTGGTTTGGGAAGGCTTCTCCAAAGGGTGACCCAGCCCTTTTATATAGTACCAGCCGTGCAACTGCAGAAATGTTTGTCATTGCACTTCTAGAGCTTATTTAAGCCACCCCTTTTCCTGTTTTATCTTACTGTAGCTCCGAAGCATTTTAGGAATCTTCAAATAAAGGATTAAAAATAATGACACCCACACCCCCCGACATTATAGTCCTTGCATGGAGAACACTAGCAGTTTAGGGTTCTGGATCAGCCGTCGCTTTGATGTGCCACTTTCTAGATGTAACAGGTTTGTTTCCTGACGGATTTCAAATACATGAACACAGGTAGC
The DNA here is from genome assembly GCF_964188315.1 of Podarcis muralis. Lineage (NCBI taxonomy): Eukaryota > Metazoa > Chordata > Lepidosauria > Squamata > Lacertidae > Podarcis > Podarcis muralis. The sequence continues at coordinate 22,125,804 of NC_135661.1, read as the reverse complement.
TGCGTTACGCAGAGTCAGACCACTGGCCCATTCAGCCCAGTACTGTCTACCCTGACTGGCAGCAGCCCCCCAAGGTTTCAGGAAGGGAGTCTCTCCCAGGCCCATCTGGAGATGCAGGGATGAAACCTGGGACCTTCTGCAAGCAAATCAGATGCTCTGCCACGGAGCTATGACCGTTCCCCATTCATCCTCCTCTATTGTGAATGGAACAGTCCAGTAAGCCCACGTGACACATGACTCGGCTGCATAAGTATGTTCTCTATCACCACTAGGGGCAAAAGGCAAGCATGAGAAGTGCTGGAAGCTCACCTGTGCCATCAGTGACTTTGTACTTGCCGGGTTCCATCCCCGAGGCATCCCCTTTGGCTGTTACCACGCAGGCTTTGAAAGCCTGGGTGATCTCGTGGAAGAGCTTTGCTGTGAGCTGCTTCTGGAGAAAAGAGGACAGAGCAATGGGAAAATGATTAAGGAGAGACAGACAGATACAGCTTTCTTCGCGTCATTAAAAATTAAGACGAGGAATGTAGAAACCGACAGTCCCAGGGTGTAACAGTTCAGCCACCTTTGGCATGCTAGATATTAACACCAAAGGGAGCATGTTTTCTTAGGATACTTGCTATAGGATGGGCCCAAGGACAGGTGATCAGCACCCCAATTTAATCAGCGCTACCCTTAAAAAACGGAGTGGGAAGGAAATCAAACCGCCTCGTCTCTTGCCTCTGCAGCTGCTTTCCAATGCTCCACCATCTTCAAATTTACATTGATGAAGTCCACTTTTTTCCGTTTGCTGGTTTGCTCTTCTTCATCATCTTCATCATCACTGGCTTCCTGCAAAAGATTTTACAACGGTGCCGAGAGGTTATCATAAGGACATAATAAGCAGTCACCAGCAGGTTTTTCAGATACCTGGAAGGCAGATTTGGAAGAGGACTCTTTGCCTGTGTAGTCACCCCTCAAATGCCAGGGGAAGCTCAATGGTTACAGCACATGCTTCGCTAAAAATAAAAAGAGCACATGCTTTGCGTGCAAAAGGTCCCAGAGTTTCAATCGCTGGCATGCTTATGTAGGGCTGGAAAAGCCCAGCCTCATCCAAAACCTTGGAGACCTGATGGTAATCTCCACGGTCCTTTTCCCCACCTGGGCTACAACTCCCCCACACACCCCAAAATCATGGTGTGCAGTCAGGGATGGAGAAAATAGTGGTCTTAAAGCATCTGGAGTTCGATAAAAGTGCCAAGGTGTCAGAGCACAGAATGGCTGCCATGAGCAGTGTTATTTTAAAAAGGCAACAGTACTCCATAGTAATGAGTACTGTCAGAACAGAATCAGGGCTTCTGTCGTAGCTTCCTCCAACGAATCCTGGGAAGTGCCACTTGTTTTTGTTTTAATTGATATTTAATTGAAAGGCTTTCACTTATACAGAAATGTGATAAAAGGAATTTTTAAAAAATGTGGAAAAGAAAAAAATGTGCCAAAAGTACAGTGTCATACAGGCTTCTTCAACCTCGGCCCTCCAGATGTTTTGAGACTACAATTCCCATCATCCCTGACCACTAGTCCTGCTAGCTAGGGATCATGGGAGTTGTAGGCCAAAAACATCTGGAGGGCAGAGGTTGAGGAAGCCTGGTGTAATACATTAAGGAAATTCAATTTCATTTCTACAGCTTATGGTATAGATATAAGTAATATTATTATCCTTACATATGGCTGCTAATAATCTACAGCATTCTGTATAAACCTGTTACAGATATCATTATATTTGTCTAAACAAAGTCTACGTCTATAGGCAATCCATTCATACACTGCAAGTGTTATCATGTTGTCAATCCATTGATTGGAAAGTGTCATTTGCTAAGGGTGCTGAAAGTTGTTAGGAGACCCCCATTCCTCTGAAAGTACTACTATCCGCAGAGTGATTTAACAAGCAATTCTTCTTTCCTGAAATTCTGGGAACTGTAGCCCTGTGAGAGGAACAGGGGTCTCTTAACAACTTTCACCACCCTTCATAAACGTCACTTCCCAAAATTCTTTGGGGTAAGCCATGACTGTTTAAACTGGCATAACAGTGCTTTAAATGTGGGCCTAAGAAGTCTATTAATTTCAGTGTGTTTACTCTGAGTAAAACTTAGTTGGCTAGAACCCTCCAGTCTTAGTCTCTGGCCCAATAATACTCTGGAGTAATACAAACAAAAAATAACCATGATACAAATTTAGGGTACCTGGAGAAAAAACATTCTGGAAAACCCACATCATTACTCTTAAGCTTTTTCCTAGAGCTCATGACAGCAGCTAAAATTTTCGCTAGGATACTTAGAACTCCAGAGGGTGACCTCTGTAAGGAATTTTATCCAGGATATATATAGCCATCGTAAACCCTTGTACAATCTAACAGTACTCATGTGCCAACCAATTCAACCACTGAAGCACATTTATGGGCTGAATCTATCAACCAACAGCACTCTATTGTAGATGAGGTAAGATAATTTTGCTTTCAAGAGATTACGAAGCACAAACTAGCTACCGCAAGACCCACCAGTGATGGCCACCAATGAGGATGGCTTCAGAAAAAGACTATAGAGTAATTCATGGAGAGAGCTATCAAGGGCTGCTAGGCCACAATGGCTATGTTTGGCCTCCGCCGATGGGGAACGTTATGCCTCTGAATGAAGACCAGCTGCTGGGAATCACAAGGGGGGAGAATGCTGTTTGTGCTCAGATCCTGCTTTCAAGCTTTCAAAGAAATATCAGGTTGCCCACTATGAAAACAGGATGCTGAACTAGCAGGGCAATAGGCCTGATCCAGCCCATTCCAAAAATAGTCTTCCCAGGAGCTCTGGGAGGCCTTGCTCTTGGGTCTACTGAGACATGACAGGTGATGAGAGAAGGCCTTTTCTGTTAAAACCCATTTCCCCAAACTGCCTGCCTCAAGAGGTGCAAATGGTGCCATCTGTTTCCTTCATAGCATCAAGGGCATTTTTGACCAAACACCAAGGCTTAATAATAATAATAAATAATAACAATAGTAATAGGAATAATACTAATAATAATATTTGGAATAATAATAAAGTTCGAAGCCACTCTGCGCAGCTTCCAACAAATTGAAACACAGCAAGACATCAAACATCAATATATTCCCTAGCCTTCAGATGTCTTCTAAAGGCCTTTGGTCGAGATTCAGTCTGACTCCCTCTCCCCTTTCATAAGAACTTGCATGAAAGTGGCCTCCCAATTTTTTTCACAGGCCCATATAATTTCACCACAAACAGTTGGGCCTGGTGAGCATTTAAGGTCCCCAAACCTAATTTGCGGGTTGCCATCTGATTGGATTTTAGGATGTATTTTAATTGACTGCCTGATTTTATGTTAATGTGTTATATATTTGATGTTAGCTACTCTGAGCCCAGTTTTGGCCGGGGTATAAATAATTATAATAATAACGCATCTCAACATCTGATGGGAGGGCGCCCCACAGGGCAGGTGCCACTACCGAGAAGGCCCTCTGCCTGGTTCCCTGTAACCTCACTTCTCTCCACGTGCAGGCTGAGTGATGGGGGTGGAAAAGCTCCTCATGCTGCTCTTTTATCTTGTTGCTTTGTGGTGCATTGTTTTATTGGTGTAGTTTTATTTTAAGGATTTGGTTATTTTTAAAAAATTGGCTACCACTAAATATTAAAATGACAACTACATCCTACTCAGAGAACACCCAGTGAAATAAATGGGCGTAAGACAGCCAGCCTCATTCATTCCAGTATTCAGCTATATTTTATTCAGTGTAGACCTACTGAAATTAATTGACCCAGCTTACTCGTTTTTATTAATTTCAGGGGCCTATTCCAAGTAACATTTAGTTGACCAACACCCTATCAATGTTAGAAACTCAGATATATAAGCCAGTTGCCAAAAGCACCTCTAACTTTGGTTACGGTCTATCCCTCCTCTCTTTTTATTACAATTACAAAGCAAAAATTGAATTGTATATATTGTCAATGTTAATATATTTAATGATTCAGTTGCACATTTTACCAATTCCAGTCATCTTTTTTCAAAACATGCAAACTAATACACAATTCACACCAGTGACACATTTTCAATATCACATTTTTAATAGCAATTGCTACTGGGACACTATAAACCTATATGGGGCTCAGCCTTAGCAATAGCAGCCAACCATGTCATTTGAATAACTAATATTTATAAATACCAGTATATGTATATGTATGTGTGTGTGTGTGTGCGCGCGCATTATATAAAATATTGTGCTACACTTGTATGTAACACAGCTTTGTATGTCAGTAATATTTTATGTAGTGCTAGTGCTAAATCCATAAACCAATTATAAGTGGCATCATGATCATTACAGTAGCTTAACACTAATTCATTTGCTAAGATTACTGCACAATTTATTACGAGTACTGTGACAAGGACAAAAAACTGCAAAGTTTGTTTCAAAAGGTGAATGAATAAATTGAACTTACATGTTTAATTTTGCTTATACAATAAAAAATATTGGTACCATACTTCAGTTTTGAAAATAGTTTTTCTTTTTAAAAGTCTGGTCTTCCAGTATGCTCTACAGCAACATTCTTCCACCACAAATTAATTGCATTTTCAGGATTGAAAACCTCCAGGTTGGGGCCATTCATCTGGATCATTAGTAAGTCGTCAACGACAGTCACAAGCGGACTATTCCAAATGTCTGTTTTAATCAGATTTAACTGGTTAAAGCCCCTCTCGCATTCTGCAGTACTGAGTGGGAGAACCTGTAAAAAGTTCAAAACTTTACATATATTAATATATGAATCAGAAGCTGTTGACTCTGCTTGAAGACGCTGCCAAGCTTCTTCACATGTGATGACTCTCTTATTCCGAGCCCACACTTTAAAATCCTGATATTCCTCCATGATGGCTTCCTTGTCAACTTTTACATTGATAGGCAATGCTTGCATCAGTTCACTCAATTCTTTTTCTCCATGGTTACTTGCAGACGAGTCCCTTTCACCGACTGGCTCGGGTACGTTGCATGGGTCAAATATTTCCACATTTCGTAGAACTTTATCATTTCTGATACCGTCCAATCGTTTGCCTATTCCTTCCACAATTGAACTCAGCAAGACACGTCGATCTTCCTCAAAGCACTCCATTTCACTTGCACTACAAACAATTTTCACACCTCTGTACACTAACACACCGTCTTCCAATTGCACAGTACTTTCGAATTTTTGCAGCTGAGGGCCACTTCCTTTCACCATCCTCCGCAGCCTTTCTCTTGCTGAAGCCAAACTGATTCCAACATCATTAACCGACACACACTTTCTCTGAAACGCCTCAGATAGTCTCACGAGTGTGTTCGAAATATCGTGCATGAGAAACAAAAACCTTACAAACCGTTCCGACTTCAAACGCTCCAAGTACTCCTTCAGTTCTGACTCTGCACCAGAACCACTCACAATCTGCTCCAAATCTGCCACCACTAGTGGGAGATTGTTTGCTAATGCTTTCACAACACGGTTCTTTGACTGCAACCAGCTGGTTCTGCGAATACCTATGTGGCGAAGGGCTTTTTCGCTCAGTACTTCATCGATATCTTTCAGCACCTTCGCTCTTTCAGGACGATTGTAGTAAAATGTGTATATACCACACACAACATCTTCGGCGACCCTAGCAAATTTTACACACTTGAAGGCATCGCCTATCGCAAGCTCCAGTCGGTGAGCTACACAGTGAACTGCCACTAAACCTGGACAGTTGTCTTGGAACTGTTTTGCTACGCCAGACACAGTCCCCATATTAGCACCGGCCCCATCGAAACTTATCGCCGTTAGCTTGCTTTTCCAGTCGGGTACATAGTCACGGAGAACTGACTCGATTGTAGATGTCCCACCTGTTGCATTCTCACTAGTACATTCCCTAATGGCTCCATAACTGCACTTCAGTCCACCTTCAAATATATAATAAAAGTAAATTATGTCAGCTGCAACAGCCAACCTATCCGTTGAGCTGTCAACCAAAATCCCAAAGAACTCTGCTTTACTCAATTTGTCCCTGAGGTCCAGACGCAGGCTTTCGGCAATGTAATGCACGATCTGTTTCGCCGCCTCGTCATCCGTGTGTGCCTCGCCTAGTCTCATACCAATCTTCCTCAGGAGCGCACATATCATTGGGAAGAGCTCAAATGAAAGGTTCTCCTTTGCAACGAAGTATGCAATGTTGAACAGCTTCTCCACCTTCATGCGCAAATCACTGTCCATTGTTTTTAATGTCTGTGCCATTGGGCTTGACTTGGCATATTCATCTGCTTGGTGAGCAGCAGATGTACCATGTTTTCTTATCTGAAAAAGTTAAGAAAAATGAAATTATTATTATTATTATTATTATTATTATTTTCATTCCTAAACCACTTTGAATTTTAAATTTAAAAAATCTCAAAGTGGTTTACTACACTTAAAAATATGGGTAGGCAAACTAAGGCCCGAGGGCTGGATCCGGCCCAATCGCCTTCTAAATCCGACCCGCAGACAGTCCGGGAATTAGCAAGTTTTTACATGAATAGAATGTGTCATTTTATTTAAAATGCATCTCTGGGTTATCTGTGGGGTATAGGAATTAATTCATCCCCCCCCAAAAAAAAAATATAGTCCAGCCCCCCACAAGGTCTGAGGGACAGTGGACCAGCCCCCTGCTAAAAGTTTGCTGACCCCTGCTTTAAAACATCAAACAAAACAATCCAGGATAAAACATTACTGAACAGCCCTTGTTTGCCTTTCTGCAGTCTATCTCTGCTCATGGTAGTAGGAGGAATGGCAATTCAATTCCAACAGCAAGTGAGGCTTGATGTGCAGGATTTGGACAACCAGCCTTGGGGCTCCATGGGCTCTGAAACATCAGCCATGGGAGCCTGGTCCAATTACCCTGCTGGTGGTATCACAGCCCCAGTCTCAGTCAGCTCCTCCTCTGCCAACTCTCTGAGCGCAAGGAAGACTCTCCAGGTCATTCATATGAGAGAGAATGAAGAGTCCTGCCCGCCCCACATAGACTTTGTAAAAGTTTGTGGCATTATTAATTACAGATAAGAGCATGCTGCAATTTTTAAAACAGGAACAGATGAGACCATATGGGCAAGAAACAAATGAACACCCCCCCCAAAACCCCACCCTAGAGCATTCGCCACTTTTGTTTCATCAAAGAGATAGTAAAGCAGTAGGCTATTTGCCTGAATCCATGGAGTCTCGCAAGGATAATGTTGCACGAAAAACAGAAAGACAAAAAATAGAGGAGTTGTGCAGATATAGCACCCACCTCAGGCTATAATTCTTCATAGGTTTCCATCATTTTTGATGCAGTAGTAGAGCAGCAAGTTAAGACATATGCAAGCTAGGAGGTGTTTGTGCCTATGTCTGGTTTTAGCTGCAAAAGTAACTTGCAGCCTAATAATAACAAGGAAAAAATGGTCATATTAAAATCTGCCACTGTTAATGGCTGATTTCCTCCTAGCTTTCCTGCAGCTGGAAGTTTGGCCATTAAGCACAACTTGCAACCACCAGCTGGTTGCAAGCACAACTTGAAACCACTGACTGGTTACTAACAAAGCTGCAGCCTTCTGGGTGATTGTACATATGCAATTAGCATGCGCAAAGTGAATACTCATGAATGTAAAAAGTGCTTTTATTTGTAGAACCTTCCTTAACATTGCAAACTGGTGTTAAGTGTCCAAGACTGGTGTGAAGCTGCTCTTAGTAGGGCGCATCCACAATATTATGGCCACAATTGCAAGTTTAGCTCTAGGGCTTTACTGGATGGTGTATTAAGAGTTTTGGATTTTTTACTTGCACAAAAGAGAGTAATGTGCTCAAAAGCAAACGTTTTAAACCTAATCTTTATTTATGCCACAATGCATCCATAGCGATTCCACAAGTGCATCACTGTGCTGGTGGTAGGTTGGAAGGTGGAAACATAGAAGAACGCAAATGGCAACTGAATGAGTCCCATAGTTATGCCAAACAAAGATCCCTTCTCAGGAAAATTAAATAAAAAACCTTGTGCACCTTAAGTCAAATTTAAATATACATTTGTTATACAAAAACATAGGGTTGACTTTAAAGTCCAACTTCCCATCAAGGGACCTAGCATCCCCTAAGTTCATGTTTCGGTCAGAGAATGAGGGGAGGGCAGGAACCAGGAGGCAAATGCAAGGCTGATCTTTATTGTTCTGCTCACAAATGGAGGGAGGTGGGGAAGGAAGCCCAGAGCAGAAGCGTCTAACTGGTTCAAAGACACATGGAAATTGCCCAGCCCTCTAGCCAGGGACCACCCAAAAGCATCATGCAAAAGTCACACAAATGGGTTGTGCATATAAATCAGACCAAGCTCAGAGATCAAATTTCTCATCCCAAACATCCTTAAAAGTCTGTCAATCATAATTAGGATACATGTTAATTGCTTTCCTGGAGAATTCTATTTAAATGCTGTTCTCATTTATCCATAGAGTCTATGGACAAAGAACTGTCTCCATTTACATAGCAGATACCCCTTTGTCAGGTCCATTTTGTGTTTTATTTTTTGCAGAGGGCTGGCAGAAGTTAAACCATTTACAGGTTTGAAGTATTTGCAAGTGAAAAGAACTCAGCCAGTCTATATTGGGAAAGTTCTTATCAAGACCTTCCTGTTACCTATTTGGGAGGGAGTCTCACAGTTCAACTGGAGGCTAAAAATACCACTGCTTTTGCCCTGTCTAAGTTATATCCACTAAAATAAATTGTCTATTTTTCAAGGGGATATTTCCTAAATTGTTGAAGGTTGAAGGATTGGTATTTCCGGGGGGGGGGGGGGAGAGGCTGCTAGGTGTTTGCGCCTTAAAGTTCGTGTAACACATTCAAAGCACCACAATTACCGTATTTTTCGCCCTATAGGACGCACTTTTTCCCCTCCAAAAATGAAGGGGAAATCTGTGTGCGTCCTATGGGGCGAATGCAGGCTTTCGCTGAAGCTTGGAGAGCGAGAGGGGTCGGTGCGCACCGACCCCTCTCGCTCTCCAGGCTTCAGGAAGCTATCAGCAAGCCTGGGGAGCCCGCGGGAGTTCCCGCAGGGCTCCCTAGGCTGCGAATAGCAGCCTGCTGCCCGGAGCGCCCCGCGCTTCGGGCAGATATCCTTTTCTCCTCTAAAAACTACGGTAGGTGCGTTTTTAAAAGCTTGGGCTTCCCCCGCGGCTGGGGGGGGGAATATTTTTTTTCTCTTTATTTCCCCCCCAAAAAACTAGGTGCGTCCTATGGGCCAGTGCGTCCTATAGGGAAAAAATATGGTAACAGGAAACTAAAGTACTATCTTAAAGATTTCAAAATATAGTTACAAAGATTTGAAAATATAGTTACAAAGGAGGTAACTATAGAATGCGCATTTAATAACGCAGAACAGCTAACAAAAAGAATCTTAAACATCTCAAAAGGAAACATTGCTAAAGGATATAATATATAATATAAACTGTACATTTAAAACAGCGTAATTAACAAGAGAATAAAGTACTATCATGAGCATAGAATATATCCTGCTTTTCACAGCATCTGGATCTTAAAGCAGCTTCTGGGCTCCCCATCCCTGAGAATTTAAATCACTTAGTCCTCTTAAGTCAGATATCACTCATTCCCTTCCATATCACAAAACTGTCACATTCAGCAAATGTAGAAAATTGTATATGCAGAATATAACTATAAACTCACCGTTTCATTATTAAATGTTGCACGGTCTTTCTCAAAACTTGCGTCCTTGGCCTGGGAAAACTCTTTGCAGACACAGATGTTATTCATAACATCAATAAAACATCTCCAGCCATGGATCTTCTTGCTCACCTCTGAGGTCTTCCTCTTGGGTCCCACTGCCTTCCGAGGCCAGACAGGTGACAAGAGACAAGGCCTTTTCTGTCATGGCCTATCTCCCATAATTCTCTGCCTCAAGAGGTGCAAATGGTGACACCGTGTTTTCTTCATAGCATCAAGAGTTCCCCTCCCTCCCCACCGGAGACTGAGGCTTCATGCCGCCATTTTGTTTTATCGTTGTGTGGTGTACTGTTTTACTGTGATCTGTTTTTAAGGAATCAATGCTTTCTAAATTGCCATTTTAAAATGTAGTTGTAGCCAACCAAATCCTACTCAGAGAACACCCGCTGAAATACATGGGCCTAAGACAGCCCCATTCATTTCAGTGGGTGGTATTCAGCTAAGTTTTATTCAGCATAGACATGCTGAAATTAATGGACATAGCTTACACATTTTCATTAATTTCAATGGGTCTATTCCAAGTAACATTTAGCTGAGCACCACGCAATGGGTCTAACCTAAGTAAGGACTAACAGTGCATCAGTATTTTTTTTTACTTGTGGAAAGGCAGAGTTATTGTTCTGTTATGTTTTAACTATTTGTTTCTGTTTTTACCTTGTATTTTTATATTGTGAATCACCCTGCAATCTTATGATGAAGGGCGGTATATAAGTCAAATAAATAAAATGATTAGTCACTTGTTACAAAAAACAAACAAACCTGTATCCAAACTCATGAAAAAGAGTCAAGATGAAGCAAAAAACATAACATAGAATGGCTTAAAACAAAGCCATTACACAGACCCATAAACAGACCCATTGAAGCAGCAAAACCTTAGCAGCAGAAAGCAGGAATAAACTGAAATATTCACCATAATCTGTCAAATACCATGGGGAACAGAGAGGTATTCAATGGGCACTAAAATGATGTTAAGGGCGGCACTAGATGGACCTGATGCAACTGTCCAAGTGCATCACTGAAAATCAGCTTATATATGTTTTTTAAAAACAGAAACAAATCACCTCTAGTTTTTCAGGCAACACGTGAAGCCCATCCTCTTCATCAGAGCTATCGGAGGCATCGAAATTCAGCAGCGTGCGGTCGTTTTCTTCCAAGAATTTGTAAAATTCTGGATCCCGTTCCTTCAACCGGGAGAGCTGGTCTTTGTGTTGGGAAGCCTTCCCTGTCTTCACTTTCCTGATCAGGGGAGAGGAATTATGGTTTCTTTAAAGTAAAATAAAAATCAAGAGCTGACTTTGAAAGTACACTGATTTAGAAACAATGAATTGCTTATAACTTGGATGTACATTTCAGGGGTTTGGCACCCAACCGTTTGGAATTGTAACTAATTTAAGAAGAGCCTGGCTGCTGGATTAGGCCAAAGGCCCATCTAGTCCAGCATCCTGTTCTCACAGCAGCCAACCAGATGCTTATAGGGAACTTGCAAGCAAGACCCAAACACAGCAGTACTCTCCTGCCTCTAACTGCGCAGAAATAGCACAGTCATTGTGGCTAGAAGCCAACGATAGCCTCAATCTCCATGACTTTCTCTAATCCTCTTTTAAAGTTGGGGACCATCCCTGCCTCCTGGGAGATCAAGTTCCATAGTCTATGTGCTGCACGGAGTACTTTTTAAAAATCTGCCCTGAACCTTCCAAGATTCAGCTTCACTGCATGTCCACAAGTTCTAGTGTTATGGGAGAGGCAGAAAGTATTTCCTCTACCCATGTTCTCCATGCCATGCATAATTTTATAATTTTGTGTCATGTCACCTCTTATTCGCCTTTCCTCTATCTTTTTTTAATTTCAGTGGGTCCCCTCTAAGTACATCTGAATACAGTCGTACCTTGGTTTTCAAACAGCTTAGTTCCCGAACGTTTTGGCTCCCAAATGCCGCAAAACCCAGAAGTGAGTGTTCCGGTTTGCAAACTATTTTTGGAAGCCGAACGTTCAGCAGGGCGTCCGCGGCTTCTGATTGGCTGCAGGAGCTTCCTGCAGCCAATCAGAAGTCGCGCTTTGGTTTCCAAACATTTTGGAAGTCGAATGGACTTCCGGAATGGAAGCAGACACTTTTTATGACTTGGTGTGCTTTCATTACATATACAGCGGAACCATCATTTTCAAGACGACTCTTGTCACAAGGCTGGCAAATCTGGAACTATATTTGATAAATTGATAACGCTGATGATGTTGGTTTCTGCTTTCCTTCACTGTGCAGCGAAAGGGCTTGTCACGAGACAGGTGTTTACATTCCACAGTCTGTACTGTTGGAGTTTCTCACGGGAAAGGGAGACTGGATGTGACGTACACTGGTTTCCTGTTTTTCACTGTTCTTTGCAGTTTCACTTGGTGATTCTCTCCGAGCTGTCAAGGAGAGAGGATGCATTTTCTGCTCCGGCAGAGGCAAGATGTCTTTCTGTAATATACCAGCTTTGAACTATAAATAAAGCAATATAGAGTATGCAGCACGTACTCCTCATCCTTCTGCTGGGCACGGGACTCTGCTTTACACTAACAGATAAGTCTTTAATTGGGCTTTTTTTTTTTTACCCATGTGCAACTGCACTCATTCTACATGCCTATTTTATAGATTTGTTTTTCATCTTCTAATTTTCATCTGTTGCTGTATTTGCTCTCTGTTTTACAGTTGTACCTCGGGTTACATACGCTTCAGGTTACAGACTCCGCTAACCCAGAAATAGTACCTCGGGTTAAGAACTTTGCTTCAGGATGAGAACAGAAATCGTGCTCCAGCGGCACGGCAGCAGCAGGAGGCCCCATTAGCTAAAGTGGTGCTTCAGGTTAAGAACAGTTTCAAGTTAAGAACGGACCTCCGGAACGAATTAAGTACTTAACCCGAGGTACCCCTGTATATACATTATAAAATGGAAAAACAAAACATTATGGGGGGGGGGGGAGCTCTGAGTAAACCGTAGTTGGGTATCATTTATTTTATTTTTTATTTGAACAACTGATATACCCTCAAACTACAAGAGACTCCAAGCGCTTTACAAGGATGCAATATATAAAATAAAAATTAGCTAAAACTATTACTCTAATGCACTGTACTTCACTGTATTTCAAATGTTTTTAAAACAAACAAACAAAAATTTGTGGTTTGTTTTGTACATTTCAAAATGTAATGAAAAGCATTTTAGAAAATTCTAAAAACAAGGAACATTTTCCTTTCTTACTTTTCCACAGCTTTTGATTTTAGCCCTCCTTTCTTCTTGACGGGGGTCTTCCCATTCTGGCTGAGCTTTTTATGAACCCTATCCTCTCTGGAATTCAAGGCTTCCTCCTGCAACTCGTCGTCCACGTCAGAATCAAATCCGGAAGTCAGGAACTCATCCACACTCAGCTCAGCGAGTTTTCTGTTCCCAGAGAGTAAAGGGACAAAATGGGTAAACAAAAGACGCTGGAAAAATCTGCATTTCAGATGTCAAGAGCATCATCCAAGGACCATAGCTCAGGATTGAATGGCCACAGGCCTGGGCAAACTGAGGACTTTCCTACCTCATTCTTTCAGTTGCAATGGTCTGACTGCACTGGCTACTAATCATTATTTAGTAATTAAATGCATTTATTTAAATTATGTATATAACAACAATTGGTTGTAATGCATCTATAGGGTTTTATTCTGTCTGTCACTTTGGGTTGCTTTGGGCAAGAGAAAGCAACTAACAAATTTAAAGAACTGTGAGGGGAGAGAGACTTTCTGCTGTTCATCAGGCAATGGCTTTTTCCACCTGCCTTGCCCCACCTTTCAGTCCTAGCTAGGAGCCTTTCCCAAACCATGACTTTTGAGAACAGCAGAAGCAGCAGCTGGGAAGAGATAAATTCAAGGGTATTTTAAAACAATTAATTTTATAAGTTATGAATCCTTGTTTGTCAATTTGATGCTTTTACATGGTTTTGCATGTTTTGTGCATTATGACTTGCAGTTATTTTTATTGATTATCGTTTAGCAATTGTATCAGATTAGTTTCTGGGTTCAATTCAAAGGGCTGGTTTTGACCTATAAAACCTTATGTGGCCCAGGACCCTGAATACCTCAAGTTGTTGTTTTAAACCGTTTTTAACATTGCGTGTCAATTGCTGTAACCCACCCTGAAACCTAGTAAGAAGTCTGCTGGGTCAGGCCAATGGCCCATATAGTTCAGCAATGTTTCTCAGGGGGGAAAAGAAAGTAATTCCTACTGTGTTCAATGAAAGGAATTCCCAGCTTTTTTAAAAAAGTATATTACTTGTATTATTAGTGTTGTTGTTATTGATTTATCTGTATATCTCCTTATGGCCAAAGCAGATTCCTAAGCTAAGTATAAAACCCCAATTACATAAAGATTAAAATACTGTATGAGCACCTATAATTAAAACACACGATATAAACAACTCCATAAACACTGATCGTGAAGACACACAAGTAACCAATTCCAATAAAAACAGATCCAGGGATTAGAAGATGAGAAATTGTTCCATTAACTTCCCAGGTGTTCCTTGCAGCCCCCACGATTTAGGGAAATCCGCAAACACGCGCAGGGGAAACGAATGAGAACTTCCATTACTCTCTTTCTCCATAGCCCGAATTACCGCAAACCATGCAAACCCTCCAAGGGGACAGCTGGGAGATATCTTGGGAGCGAACACATTTGCAAAGCTAAGGTGGGACCGGTCCGGTTTCAAAATGGAGGCGGGACCGCGTGATGAGATTCCTGCATTGCTTAAGGATTTGGGCTCGACGACCCTCGGGGATCCCTTCCAACTCTACCATTCTATGATATTGTGCATCTTCTAGAAAAAGAGCTAGCTCTGTTAAACGCCTGCGAGGCTACCTGGCTGCAAAGCCACACTCACCTCTTGCTGGAAGCGGCCATGCTTTGCGCTCGCGCCTCCGCCCGCTCCCAGCGGCAGCAACGTGGTCCGGGCACTTCCTCTCCCAAAATGCAACAGTAGCAAAGAGGAGGAGGAAGAAAGAGGAGGAGGAGACTGGAAGGGAAGCCGGCCCCGGTTGATCTTTAGGTTCACGGGCCCGGCGAGCGGAGGGAAAGAAACGGAATCAGGCTTTGAACAGGGCACGAAGCGGGCGGGCGTGTTTGCGCAAACACATACAAAAAAAAAAAAAAACATTTCTGGGGAAATGTTGCACCGTTTAATTTCACAGCTTGGAGTTGTGTGCGCGCGCGGATGTGTCTTTTCTCGCACCCACCGCAGGCTCTTCTCTGAGATATTTAGAGGTGCCAAGCGACTGTTGCACGAATGATAGGAAACGGTGGGGACTCGCCCAAAGTAGAGCTTGAGAGATGTAATGACTGCTGTGCACAACAGGCATTCAAAGCACATCCCTTCCGCACCCAAAGAAGAAGAAGAGTTTGGACTTGATATCCCGCCTTTCACTACCCTTTAAGGAGTCTGAAAGCGGCTAACATTCTCCTTTCCCTTCCTCCCCCACAACAAACACTCTGTGAGGTGAAGCTGAGAGACTTCAGAGAAGTGTGACTAGCCCAAGGTCACCCAGCAGCTGCATGTGGAGGAGCGGAGATGCGAACCCGGTTCACCTGATTACCAGTCCACCGCTCTTAACCACTACACCACACTGGCTCTCTATTGGGGAGAGCCCAAAGAATCCTGAGAACTGTTTACCCCTTGCAGAGCTACAGTTCCCAGCACCCTTAAGAAACTACAGTTCCCAGGGCTGGTGTGGGGGTAAGACGTGGATCTTCTAAAAGGCATCTTCTAAATCCGACCCATGGATGGTCAGCGTGTTTTTACATGAGTAGAATGCATGCTTTTATTTAAAATGCATCTCTGGGTTATTTGTGGGGCACAGGAATTCGTTCATTTCCCCCCACAAAATATAGTCCAGCCCCACCAAGGTCTGAGGGACAGTGGACCAGCCCCCTGCTGACCCCTGTTCTAAGGAAACTGTAGCCCCTCCGAATGTATAAGTGATCGATTTCAGCCTTTGAGAGTGGAAAAGGAAGTTGAGACGAAAATATATGGGAGATCTTGCTGCACTGGAAAAAGAAGCCCCTTTCTAGAGGAAGGACAGACATAGGAACATAGGAAGGCACCTTATACCAGCTCAGACCATTAGGGCCATCTATCTATGTTCTGTATTGTAAATACTCTACTGACTGGCTGTGGCTCTCCAGGGTTTAAAACAGACAGGAAGTCTCTCCCAGCAGATGAACCTGGCACCTTCTGCATGCAAAACAGAGGCTCTGCCACTGAGCTATGGCCCTACCCAGTGGGAGCACAGAGCAGTTGGCAATACTGTATCTCATAGGTCACACGATACAGAAAAAGGGGTTAACAACCCTGAAACTACATATACAAAGCAACAGTGCTGGCAAAACGGCTGGTTACATTTCAAAGGTATATAGGTGAAAAGATAATATGTTCACCTTGCTTGTGCCTAAGTGACGCCAATATGGGGGGGGGGCAGCAAAAGGATGTGATTTAGGAGAGAGTTTCGTAATCAGAGGGGCCACTGCTGAGAATGCCCTGCCTTTCATCATCCCTTACCCAGCAGAAGCTAAATGGAGAATAACAACCAGGGCATCCCTTAGTGGATCTTAAATGACTGATAGGGCGGTACTTGGGGATATTTTTGTCCTTCTGCAAAACCTTATGGTCTCCCTTGTGGCCTGCTGATATGTTCCACTTGTGTTTGGGTTGGTGCTGTTTTTGCTACATAAGGCTTGGCACTCACCATCTGGACATCAGAAATAGAGGGAATGGTGATACAGTACTTAGCATTTACATTTTGTCCACAAATGCTTATGCCACGATAAGTCTTTTAAAAAGTGCCCCAAGACTCTATTATCTTCCTGGTTTATCCCCCCCCCCCCAATACTTACAACAACCCTGCAAACTATTTATATTGCAGATATGGGATAGTGAAGCTGTGTATACACTGTACCTTTAAAGCACATCCGAAGGACATTATTTCACTCAAAGAATTCTGGGGACTGTAGTTTGTTAAGGGTTGCTGGGTATTGTAATTTAGCGAGGAGTGAACTACAGTGCCCAGAATTCATTGAGGGAAAGAATATGCTCCGAATGTGCTTTAAAGTTATAGTGTGTACACAGCGTGAGAGACAGTAGCCTACAGTCCAATCTTATGCATGCTTGTTTTGCAAATTTGTGGAGAAGAGGATTTATTGTACCTGGTGTTTTTTTAATCTGGAGAGAAGGTAGTATAATATTTATGCATGGAATTCTCTCCCAATAGATATTACCTTAGTTTGTGTTTCTTACTTTGTATTTTATCATGTTTTTAAATGTTTTTAGCCACTTTGAATCTCAGATTAGGATAAAAGTGGAGTATAAATTATTATTATTATTATTATTATTATTATTATTATTTGTTTCTATATTTTGGATGGATATGTAACTTTGGACCATATTGGTTTTTGGCTAGAAGCAATAAGGTTGGCAACGAATTTGATATCAAGAGTTAAACATTTTGGGTTGTATCCAGTTAAATTCTACTGTACCCATTGAAATGAATGGGTACAGGTCTTTTATGACACTGAATAAGAGTGGTGTTGAGTACAACCCCATTATGTGTCTTTTCATAGCATCATATAATTGTAGAATTTCATAGAATTATAGAACTGTAGACCTAAATGCAGAAATATTTTCCCCAACATGGGTCTTGAACCCACAACCCTGAGATTAAGAATATTGTACTCTACCAACAGGAGGGACACGGGTGGCGCTGTGGGTAAAACCTCAGTGCCTAGGACCTGCCGATCACATGGTTGGCGGTTCGAATCCCCACGGCGGGGTGCGCTCCCGTCGTTCGGTCCCAGCGCCTGCCAACCTAGCAGTTCGAAAGCACCCCCGGGTGCAAGTAGATAAATAGGGACCGCTTACCAGCGGGAAGGTAAACGGCGTTTCCGTGTGCTGCGCTGGCTCGCCAGATGCAGCTTGTCACGCTGGCCACGTGACCCGGAAGTGTCTCCGGACAGCGCTGGCCCCCGGCCTCTTGAGTGAGATGAGCGCACAACCCTAGAGTCTGTCAAGACTGGCCCATGCCGGCAGGGGTACCTTTACCTTTTACTCTACTAACAGAGCTTTTACCTGCTTATGTTCAATAGCAATCATTGCATGACAAGTGCTCAATGCAAAGGAAGCGTTTTACCAGTGTGGAGTAGCCACTCTCTAAGTGACCTTGGGGCAACCTCTCTCTCTCAGCCTAACCTACCTCACAGGATTGTTGTGAGGATAAAATGGGGAGGTGGAGAAGTGTGTTCAGGTCCTTTGGAGAAAAGGTGGGATACAAATGTAATAATAAATAAGTTGTCTTGAACCGTTTTAAATAATGTTTAATATTGTGTTTTAGTATTAATATTGTATTTTAATTATTGTAGAGGACCTTAGAGTGAAGGGCAGGTATTAAAATGTAATAATAAACAAACAAACATGGGGGTGGTCCAAAGATGGGCTTCAGGGGGCACAAAAATGGGTTTGTTTTGTCCCCGACGCAATAAAATTAAGTGTATGCTTTTCCTCTTTTTGCATTTTTAATGCATTTTGTTTCCTTTTTATTGTTTCACTTTATTTTGTTCAATAAAAAATATTTCCCATAAAATGTATGCAAAATGTGCATATTTGCTTTAAGTGATTTTTTTCTGGGGAAGGGGGTCCATAGCTTTCCTCAGGTCCTCCAAGGGGTCTGTGACCTCAAAAAAAGGTTGAGAACAGCTGATGTAAAGACACTCTGCTGTATCCCCAAGGAACAGTCTACACAGCACGACCCACCGTTGCAAAACTGCAGAGCGGGCGGCGACTTTACACACACACCAGCACAGACACACAAATCTAACAAGCCTTCCTTTTGATTATTGCTGTAGAGCCCAGGGTGGGGGAAAGTGCTGGTGTTTTTTCCACTGTGAAGGGAAGCAAAGAAAGACGGACCTGATATGTGCAAAGAGGAGAGAGAGTAAGGAAGGAGAGAGGAGTATAATCCAGCGGGAGGCTTTTGCCGCTGTTAGCAATCGCCCCATCAGCTGGGAAAAGCGATTTTTGCACCGGCTAACTTTTTAAAAAATCCATCAATCTGGAGAGCAAAGTGCCTGACCACGGAAAGCACCTTTGCTTTCTAGCCCTGGAGGTGTCAACTGGGTGAGTACGGTCTTTTATTCACAATTCTCTGCATTATTATTATTATTATTATTATTATTATTTCTAACGGGGAAAATTCATAATAGAAGAAAGCACCGGTTCTGAACAAGAGAGGCAGATTATTTACAGGATTGCAGCCTAAACGTGCGTCCATTGCAGATGTGTGTGTCTCATTTTATTGTATAATTTTATGTGCTACCTGCAATGGCTCCACTTGGAATTCTCACGCAGCCTGGGTACCGCATTTTGCAGGACCAGGAAGGTTGGCGGTACATCTCAAACGCACACTTTTGCACGCAGCCTGCCCGTGCGCTTCCTCGAGAGTAAACCCCAGGGTCCTCAACCGGGTTTTACTCCCAGGAAAGTGTGCCTAAAGCTTGCTGCCTCGCCCCCGTTTCCCCCGCCTCTTCTCTCTCTCTTCCCAGTGAAATGGGCTGGCTTTCATTTCTCCTTTGTTACTCTTTTCGAGTTTTCCTTGCACACACACAAACCCAGCCTGGCTTGTTTGATGGAAATAGGATGGCTGCGTGCGATTGCAAGCGCTTGCCTCGCTTTGCGCTAGGCGCTGTACGATTTGAGACGCCAACGAACAACAATGCAGCCACCACAAAATCCTTCATCTGTTGTGGCAGGGGAAGAGGATCTCGTTATGGGCTGCACGTTTCCAAGAAACTGCGGCTCAAATAATCTGCTGCAAGGCGTCGATCGGATGGGGCAAAGCACGGGTCCCGATCCCGCTGCTCGTGAGGGTGATCGTGTTGCGGTTGGAAGCTTTTGAAGACACGCGCTGGTGTACCGGCGAGGGGGGTTATCTGAGGTGACTGCCGTATTTCAGACAACTGCAGTCTAGCTCTCGCTCCTTTAATTTAATGTTTTTGAAAAGAGCCGGATTTGTCATTGTGGGGTGCAGCGGGTGCACAACCCTTTAAAGGAAGTGAGTGGCTGCGGGGGGGGGGGGATGGGATGCAGGTTTTGCGTGTGCGCGCCTCCCCCCCCCCCGCCCCGTTCCCAAATGCTCCAGTTGCAGTATCAGAAGCCTGCATTGCTGCTACCCAGATCAGTTTTGTATGTGTGTATTTTTTTTTTAATTTAAGGAGGCTATCCGAGTTTGCATATCTTGGCAGGATCCCAGTGCTGCAAATATATACAGTGTGTGTATGTATATCAAAGCAAAACTAATTCTTCCACCAGCCCTATCTGAAAACTAACCTACTGCCTATTTGCTTTGCGTTTTCAAAGACAAATATGACCATTTATAAAACCGGGACCATCAAAAGATCGGGGGTGGGGACGAAAAAATCTAGCTCCTCCTTAACTTTTTTTTTGTTAAATCGCCTTCCACCTGGTCCGTTTACATTTGCGTCAATTTTAGCCCTATGGAAAGTGGGGGGCGGGCAGTGGAATATGGACACAAAGGAATCTGTTTCTTAGGCCATCCGGAATATGTTTGCACTTTCTTCCTGACTGCACCCTCCTCTCTGGGCAGGGAATGCAAGGGAGAGATGTAATGATGCAAATCATGAGAAAGTATTAGCTGGGGGAGCACTAAACTGCATACTCCCCTCCCCCCCATTAAAAATTGACGTTTTGTAAGTCTTTGTTTTGGCCTGGCTATTTGCAGAAAAGACTCCTAGTATATAAGAGCACTGAGAAGGGAAGGGGGCACCCAGCCAATCCCACCCCCTTTGCAAATGTACCTGCTTGGCAACATGTGTTGATCACATTCACATGTTAGCATTTGAGTCAGATATTAAGCATACCCTAAGTGGGGGAGAGAGATTACCCCCTCTAGAGGGAGGGTGTAAATTGAAATGCAAAACTGACCTTTTTGTGCATGGAGGGGGGTGTTCCTAATTGTTTAACGCATTCCACCCACCTTATTTGCTTCTGTTTTTAAATAATAATAATAATAATAATAATAATAATAATAATGCTAATAAATTATATGCATCTTCCCCTTGCTACATTTAAGAAAGCATAACTCTCCAGCAATTTCTTTTTTAAAAACCACTGTAATAAATGAGTCATAAGAGAGCTGTTAGTCTACTATTGAGAATGAAATTTCAGCCCAGTGCACCCACACACACAGGTGATGGCCCATTGCATCTCTGCATGAATAGCTGTTCTGGGCTTCCTTTTATTCCAGTCGGCCTACACTGAATGCAGGTAATTTTTGTTTGCATCACAAGGTGTAATTTGAGCATTCAGTCACCCACACTACAAATATAACAAAATTACCTGCCTTCAGAGAAGGATCCCATTTGTGTCCCTGTGTGAGTCTCTGGTCTGAAGTTGCCTTCTTCCAGTCAATCTTCCCTGTTACAGATCCTTCTGCCACATCTCATGATCAAATGAGACTGGTTCATTTACTCTCTTTCAAGTAGTGATTTAGGAAAATTACCTGCCTTGAGAAAGCTGACTGTTGTATTTCTGCATGACTGCCTGTTCTGACCTTGCCTCCTTCCAATCCATCTCTCCTGACAGACAGGTAACTTTGTGGCCTCTCTGAATCAAGTGCAGCTGGCAAATTCACTGGGGCATTAAAATATCCCTAATTAAAATAAACAATAAAACAAAAAATTAAAAAGCGTAACAATTTTTTAAAAATTTAAAACGAATCAGAAGTTCAGTTCAGTGGAATGCTTGCCTTAACAGGTATTTATTCAGTTACTCTCATGGCAGGAAGGCTAAGATGAATTGCCTCTGCTTTGAGGAGGCTGCCTGCTGAGTCTCTGTATGAGTCACTGCTCTCGCTCTGCTTCCTTCTAATTAGAGGGCTCAGTCTGAAACATACGGAGTAGTCATTCTTGCACAATCCAAAACTAAACTGCTGGTCATTTTAATTCAGACTTTGTGGGATGAAAAATGAAATGAAGGGTATCTTTCCCCAGGTGGGGATAACATTTTATTTCTTGGTATCCTAGGCAAGATGCCTACTGACAGCGTTTCAGAACCCATGCATACCTTTTGCAGCATAACTTTACCACACTGTTCAACAGTGGAACAGACTCCATAGGGAGATGGTGGACTCTCCTATCTTGGAGGTTTTTGAGTGGAGGTTGGATGGCCACCTACCATTGAGATTCCTGCATTGCAGGGGGTTGGACTCGCTAGACGATCCTCCTCGGGACCCCTTTCAACTACAATTCTCTGATTCTATTACATCATGTAGTACAGAGGTTCTTGGCTCTAGACCAGACTTCACCAATATGGTGCCCCCCAGATGTTTTAGACGACAGCTGTCACCAGCTCAGCCAGGTTGGCGAAGTCTGGTTGAGAACCACAGAATTTTAGAGCTGGAAGGAACCTCATCAGACTGCCTGCCCAACGCCAACCCTGCTGGGTGGAGCAGCAGGCTTTCTTCCACTGTTAGGATGATAGATGGTGGAGGATGCAGGTTGGAGCATGCCCCAGGACTGGGCCCGTTTTGCTCAGCACGAGACTCGTAATCTTAGGGTTGTGGGTTCGAGTCCCATGTTCGAGTTCCCATGCATTCCTGCATTGCAAGAGGTTGAACTAGATCAGGCATAGGTAAACTCGGCCCTCCCGATGTTTTGGGGCTACAACTCCCATCATCCCTAGCTAACAGGACCAGTGGTCAGGGATGATGGGAATTGTAGTCTCAAAACATCTGGAGGGCCGAGTTTGCCTATGCCTGAACTAGATGGCCCTTGTGGTCCCTTCCAACTCTATGATTCCTCTAAGAGAGGAGGGATGTTTAGGCACCAATGCAGGCACCTCTTTTTGTCGAATTTCCTGCAGCATCTGTGAATTCCAGATTTTTTGTTTTGTTTTATTGTGCTACTGATGTAGTTGCCACACAGCAGGAAGAGAAAGGAAGGCATTGCCTAGCCTCCTAGGAGCTTAGAACACAAAGAGTTCATTCCAAACCAACTCAACTTAGTAAACAGAGTCGATAACACAGGAGCACAGGAAGTTGCCTTATACCAGAGCAGTCTATCCTAGCTCAGTATTGTTGACACGGAGGGGGGGGGTGCTTGTGGCCCTCCAGGTGTTGTTGGATTGCTAATCCCATCAATGCCAACCATTGGCCATGTTGGCTGGGGCTAATGGGAATCCAACACCATCTGAAGGGCCACAGGTTCCACGTCCCTGTTTTTAATCCATTTTAGTAAAAGCCAGAACAGCCGCTCATGCAGAGACACAGCAGTGAGCCTCCTTTTTCTGGATGGTTCTCCCAGTTCCCAGGCAATTTTAATCCAGGGATGAGGAACCTCCCATCATCCCTGGACTGTTAGCCATGCTGGCTTAGGCTGATGGGATTTGGAGTCTAACAACATGGTCCACGTCTACTAGCAGGAGTTATCCAGAGGTTTCTGTGGGCAAAGTATGTGCCCTACCACAGGGGTGGGAAACCAACTCCAGCCTGAGGCCACATTGCCTGATCGACAACCTTCAAGCGATGTGTGTAGGACACTGGCAGGTGGGACCAGGGACAAAAGCAGTTGGGCCAACAGTGAGGTGTCTTACCTTTGCAGAGAAGACTCCATTCCAACCACTCAAAAGGCAGAGGTTTAGAACATAAAACGAACCTGCAGGATCAGGCCAGTGGCCCATCTAGTCCAGCATCCTGCTCTCACAGTGGCCAACCACTGTGGTTCGTAGCCATGGAGAGCCTTCTCCGTGCATACAGTGGTAAAAGGTAAAGGTAAAGGTACCCCTGCCCGTACGGGCCAGTCTTGACAGACTCTGGGGTTGTGCGCCCATCTCACTCAAGAGGCCGGGGGCCAGTGCTGTCCGGAGACACTTCCGGGTCACGTGGCCAGCGTGACAAAGCTGCAACTGGCGAGCCAGAGCCGCACACGGAAACGCCGTTTACCTTCCCGCTGGTAAGTGGTCCCTATTTATCTACTTGCACCCGGGGGTGCTTTCGAACTGCTAGATTGGCAGGCGCTGGGACCGAGCAGCGGTACAGTGGTACCTCGGGTTAAATACACTTCAGATTACATACGCTTCAGGTTACAGACTCCGCTAACCCAGAAATATTACCTTGGGTTAAGAACTTTGCTTCAGGATGAGAACAGAAATTGTGCTCTGGCGGCACAGCGGCAGCGGGAGGCCCCATTAGCTAAAGTGGTGCTTCAGGTTAAGAACAGTTTCAGATTAAGAACGGACTTCCAGAACGAATTAAGTACGTAACCAGAGGTACCACTGTATATCTAATCCTCTTCTAGAGCCATCCAAGTTGGTAGCCATTGCTGTCTTCTATGGGAGCAAGTTCTATAGTTTTAACTCTGAAGAAATACTTCCCTTTCACTGTCCCAACTCTTCAAACATTCAGCTTTCTAGCATTACAAAAGTGGGAGAAGAATTTTCCTCTATTCACTTTCCATGCCATGCAGGATTTTATACTACTTATACATACAAATCTCTCTCTTTCTCCATCCAGGCAATGCAAGAGGCACCAGAGTTCAGGGACTCTTCCACCCACGCAAAAGCCCTTAAGGAAGGTGTGAATCAGGGCTGGGAAAGCGTGTCACCTGGGGAGTCCCGAGGGCCAGACTGAGAGAGCTAGGGGGCCACATTTGGGCCCCAGCTCCACCATTCCTGCTCTATACCACAAAGCTACAGGCCCTTCCTTAAGCTCCAGCTACGTTGCCCACAAGCCAGTGGGAGGCAGCCTGTAGGATTGAGGAACTGGATCCGTGTCTTACAGCAAAAGCAGAGAAAGGGGTTTGCAGCACCTGAAAAGTGCGGCTTGCTTTCGTTAATAAAATGTTTGCATCTCACCTCCCCATCAGTACCCCTTACGGCACCAAATTAAAAATCTAAAAGCAAGCTAAGTAAAACAAAAACAAAAAAACCCCCACACAAATTAAAGCAATTAAGAAGACAGCCAACAACAGATGGGATTAAAGCAAACAATAACTCAGCGGAAAGAACAATGGGGTTGCAATCTTATGCACACTTGTCTAGAAGCAAGTCCTGTTGAGCTCAGCTGGGTTTCCAAACAGAAGTGCATAAGAAGAGCCCTGAGGCTAGATCAGGCCAGAGGCCCACTTGGTCCTGTATCTTGTTCTCACTGTGGCTTTCCAGATACCTATCAGAAGCTTGTAAGCAGGTCCTGAGCACAAGAGCAGCACTCTCTGCACTTGAGACTCCGAGGCTGCCACTGAGAGTGGGAGTAATACATAGCCATCCTAGCTAGTAGCCATTAATAGCCTATCCCTCATGAATTTGTCTAATTTTAAAGTTATCCAAGTTAGTGGCCGTCACTGACTCCTGATCCATAGTAACTATGAAGTACAGTGGTACCTCGGGTTACATACGCTTCAGGTTACATACGCTTCAGGTTACAGACTCTGCTAACCCAGAAATAATACCTTGGGTTAGGAACTTTGCTTCAGTATGAGAACAGAAATTGTGCTCCAGCGGCGCGGCGACAGCAGGAGGCCCCATTAGCTAAAGTGGTGCATCAGGTTAAGAACAGTTTCAGGTTAAGAACGGACCTCCGGAACGAATTAAGTACTTAACCCGAGGTACCACTGTACTTTCTTTCATCTGGCTTGAATCTTACAACATTCAGCTTTGCTGGACATCCCTGAGTTCTAGTATCACAAGAGAGAGAAAAAACTTCTCCTCTGTCCACCTTCTCCACCACCCCTATCGTGTCCTCTCTTGCTTACCTCGTCTCTAAGCTAAGAAGCCCCAAATATTGTGACCTTGCCCCATAGAGGTGTTGCTCCACCCCCCTGGAAAATTTTGGTGGCTCTCCATGCTCTTTTCTGAACTTTTTATTGGTCTGTATGCATCCGCTTGCAACCCACAGGTATTCTTAGAAAGCTGCATTCTGGGAATTCAAAATGTGAGCAGCGAGTTTGAACAACTGGGCCTCTCTAGGGCAGATGTCCCACATTTCTGGTGACTCAAAATACTGGGGAAAGTTCAATTATCTTTATTTTGTCTTCCCTGTTTATCCCTGCCTCCTTTCCCTCCTGTGTCAAAATTTAGGCTCCAAACCTTTCAGTGCAGGAGCTGACCTCTTATATTTTGTAAAGTGGCACACACAATAAATAAAGTAATCACAATGCGGGGCTTTGTTGACTTGCTGGAGCCCAAAGCAGCCTGCTCTGTAGGCCTGCCAACGCCTTGATCCTCCCTGTTCATGGCTTAGGGCACCTGTTGTCTTTGCCCGATTATGGGGACTGATTTTAAGCACCAGTTTGGATTTGAAGGCCTTTGGTTCTATGAAATGCCATGCTGGCATTGGAAGCTACCTGTGTTAGCAACAGAGAGGGTGATTAATTTTGTGGCTTGCGTCATGTCCTTTGAAACAACCAGGACTATTTTTAGGACGGCTTGGTTTGAGGGCTGCAAAAAAGAGATAGCGGATTTGCTTCCATAGTACACTATAGACTTGAGCTTTCAACCAAGATGGAAGGCTTAGCTGTTCAACACTACCTAAACCAAACAAGCAGATCTGATGGGAAATATTGGGACTGTGGGCCTAGAACATGCTGAATAACAGAATAATAAACTGCCTCTGAGCGTATGCAGAATATATTTCCATTGTTAATGGTAAAGCTAAACTATGGTTTTAGATAAACCACAGTTTGTTGTGACATCTGAACCCAGACAAACAGTGGTTAATCTTATTTGTAGATTACAAAGATGGCTTGTTTCAACAATGCATATTTAAGATTAGCCACAGTTTAGAGCTCAGAGGACGCACTAAACTGTGGCCCATTTAAAATAGAAATGGAAGCTTCCAATCTCTTCCTTGCAGTCAAACTGAAGAAGGGGAGGCCCAAGTCTTGCTGCAGCTTCTAATGCTAAATTATAGTTTAGCACAATCTTACATTTAACAGCTCACCTAGTACCTCAGACAACCAGGAATTTCATGCAGGTGAGTGAGGAGGCTGGCGGAGGACAGACAGATCAAGCCATCCACCAGTCTGCTTGACTTCCCTGCTAGACACAGTGGACGGAAAGCATCTTAATACACAACACACATGGAAATACAGTGGGCTAGTGGAAGAAGCATGGGTTGCTTTCTCTCTTTTCCGCTAACTCCCTTCCAAAATGGTTGTTTGTTATTAAGTAGCCTAAGAGTAGCTATGTTTACTGACCAAAGAGTTCAGAAGTAATTTCCAGGTTCTTCCCCACTTCCCAGGCTATTAAGTAGTTGAGGGTTAAAAACCAAAAAACAAGAAAAGGTGTACTAATTGTGAGGTGTTGTGTTTTTTTTTAAAGAGAGAGTTCTGTATCTCTGCATGAGTTGCCTTTCTGGATACTACATTCCTGCTTGAAAATGTTACTCATACAAAGATGCTGTGGGCAGCCTCGTCTGAGAGAAGAAGAAGAGTTTGGATTTGATATCCCACTTTATCACTACCCTAAGGAGTCTCAAAGCGGCTAACAGTCTCCTTTCCCTTTCTCCCCCACAACAAACACTCTGTGAGGTGTGTGAGGCTGAGAGACTTCAGAGAAGTGTGACTAGCCCAAGGTCACCCAGCAGCTGCTTATGGAGGAGCGGGGACGCGAACCCGATTCACCAGATTACAAGACTACTGCTCTTAACCACTATACCACACCACACTGGCACACTGGCAGGTGATCAAATAGTGCCTAGATAGAACCAAAGAATGCCCTGAGGAGGAGGGTTGGAAAGAGTTTCAGAACAGTGACTCTCCAGAGGCATCCAGCGTTGGAAACACAGGCTTCATATGCAAGACTAATTTAATGTGCACATGCTAACACAGCCATTGAGTAATGACAATCTTTAGTCATACTGGGTACAGTGGGCAGGATTTTCAGGTCAAAAGGTCTGCCTTGCAGCAGATCTTAGCCTGTGCACCTGTTGGTTATAGAAATAGTCCCCTAGGAGCACCTGTTAATAGAAGGTGAACAGCTTCTAGCCTAACCCTGTCCAATATATGCCACTTTAGAAGCTTGCTAGCCAAGTTTAAAGGTAAAGGTAAAGGGACTCCTGACCATTAGGTCCAGTCGTGACCGACTCTGGGGTTGTGGCACTCATCTCGCTTTATTGGCCGAGGGAGCCGGCGTACAGCTTCCAGGTCATGTGGCCAGCATGACTTAAGCCGCTTCTGGCGAACCAGAGCAGTGCACGGAAACGCCGTTTTACCTTCCCACAGGAGTGGTACCTATTTATCTACTTGCACTTTGACGTACTTTCGAACTGCTGGGTTGGCAGGAGCAGGGACCGAGCAACGGGAGCTCACCCCGTCGCGGGGATTCGAACCGCCGAACTTCTGATCGGCAAGTCCTAGGCTCTGTGGTTTAACCCACAGTGCCACCCGCGTCCCTTGTAGCCAAGTTTAGATGGCTTTAAAAAGGGGATTAGATAAAATGATTTAGTGCTGTGTATGTACACATATGCTTTTTATTGTTATATCAACAAAGTTTTGATCCCCCTCTTAGCAATAAAAGATTCATATATGCTAGAACATTAATCCAAAGTGAATTCTCCTGGAATGTAAGTTTTTGCATTGGTGGCTATGAAGTTGTTATCAACCTTTTAAAAAGCCAAAATGCTTTAATTTAAGAAGGGATGGGATTGAGGACTTTAAAGCGTTCATATGTTACCCTTAAGCCAAATAGTTCCCAGGGCACTTCACCGTAAAAAAAAAAAATCAATACAAAATTGCATGTAAACGGACATGAAACAACTAGCTGTTAATGACAGCAGATTAATATGGTTTAAAAGTCATTCCCAAGTTGCTCCTAGGCAACCCACTATGTCCCACTTCCTTAACTATTATTAGCTGAGAAAATGTTTGCTTAGGACAATAACTGTTTTGCATCTTACATTCTTGATTAGAAGAGTTCCTTGTTCAGAGTTGCCATGGGCAGGCTCGCTTGAAAGCATGCCACTCCATAGCATCTCTGCTTTGGCAGTGAATGAATGAGCCAAGGCAGAACCCAATGGTGCCCAGAGGAGACAGATTCAAAAAAAGTGTGTTCAGAACAGTGACTCTCTCAGAGCCACAACGGTTACTTTCTTGGGGTATAGGTTCATTAGGGCTCTCAGAATCCTTTAATTGTTGCTTTGATTTATTTCTCACGGAAAGCCAGGCACTTCTCTTGTAGCAAACAACTGTGCTCAGGCATAAGCACAGGAAATGTGGATGATGGGTAAAGGTGAGGAATCCTTTTCACTCTTAGGGCAGCATTTCCTCTTGGAAAGCCTCTAGGAAGACGAGGAAGGAATGTCTGAAAAGATGCTACCTCCAACAGAGCTTGGAGTTTCATGAACAGAACTGGGATCTCAAAGCAAAGTCTGTTCCTAGAGAGGCTATAGGCTTCACACAGAGGGTAAGGAACAGGAACTGAGTCAGACCATTGGACCCATCTAGCTCAATATTGTCAACACTGACTGGTAGCAGCTCTTCAGGGTTTCAGGCAGGGAGTCTTCTTTCCTATCCCTACCAGGAGATGCCAAGGATTGAACCTGGGGCCTTCTGCATGCAAAACTGCTGCTGTACCATTGATCCTCGGCCCTTCCCTTAAGACACAGGAACATAGGAAGCTGCCTTATACTGAATCATACCATTGGCCCATCAGCCTTAGTATTGTCTACACTGACTGGCAGCTGCTCTCCAGGGTTACAGGCAGGGCATCTTTCCCAGCCAATGCTCCCAGAGGTACCATTGGGGACTGAACCAGACACCTTCTGCATGCAAAGCAGATGCTCTGCTTCCGAGCTATGACCTTTTCTCTTGATTTGTGCCCAGAGACAAGTTGTTTATGTTATGCATTCTCAGGATTGCTGAACACATTGTCTTAAAAGATCCTGTGTATATGTGACTGTGCAGTGTGGCAGCCTTCCCTTCAACTTGAAGAACTGTGGTCCTATCAGCCAGCCCTTGGGTCTGCGACTGCTGCTGTTGAGTGCCAGATTGGCAGTGAACCCATGACTTGATTGTAGATGGGAAGGCCGATCTGGCCTGCATCACTGAGACCTGGGTGGGTGAACAGGGAGGAGTTGGTTTTACCCAGTTGTGCCCACCTGGGTACTCAGTACAGCATCAGGGCAGACTTGAGGACCAGGGAGGGGGTTGCTGTGGTCTATAGAGATTCTCTCTGTGTGTCTCTATCCAGGCTTTCTGTCCCACTGAATGGGGATCTTGAGTGTGTGTTCCTGGTGTTGGGTAGGTAATTGGGACAGATTAGAGATTCTCCTGGTTTACTGACCACCTTGGTGTCCTTCAGTCTCCCTGACGGAGCTGATCTTGGCGGCAGTGCTTGAAGACTCCTAGACTGATGGTTCTGGGGAACTTCAACATCCATGCTGAGGCAGTTGGCTCTGGGGTGGCTCAGGACTTCATGGCTGTCATGACAACCATTGCATCCTCACTATACCATCTGGCAGAGCTTTTCCGGGTCTTCAGCACACTGGCCCAAAAGTGGTGGCAGAACGCTAGGCATTTTGAGGATAAAATTCCTTGCATCCATCAGGACCTTAGCTCTACTGTTACAGCAATTGACTCTCAAGAGATACACAGAGCACTGTCTAATCCTGTTTTGTTGGTTGAATTTCATTGATCCGGCTCAAGGATGTTGGCAAGGCGCTTGGATCGGCACAATCGATTACCTGTGCTCTGGACCCTTACCCTTCTTGGCTGATAAAATCCAGCAGGAAGGAGACAGCTGTCAGGGCTAGGGAGGTGGTCAATACCTCTTTACAAGAGAGGATAGTTCCTGTCTGTTTCAAGGAGGCAGTGATCGCTTCTTAAGAAACCATCCCTAGATTCTGAGAACTTTGGGAATTACCAGCCAGTTGCCAACCTCCCTTTCTTGGACAAGGTTCTTGAGCAGGTGGCTGCTAACCAGATCCAGGTGTTCTTGGAGGAGACGGATTTTCTCCTTGATCTGTTGGTGGCTTTTGATGCCATCAACCACTGTATCCTCCTGGAGAGGCTATCTGAGTTGGGAGTTGGGTGGCAGTGGTGGGTGTTACTATAATTAAATATACAAATAGATTGGTACCTCGGGTTAAGTACTTAATTCATTCTGGAGGTCCGTTCTTAACCTGAAACTGTCCTTAACCTGAAGCACCACTTTAGCTAATGGGGCCTCCCACTGCCGCTGCGCCGCCGGAGCACGGTTTCTGTTCTCATCCTGAAGCAAAGTTCTTAACCTGAAGCACTATTTCTGGGTTAGCGGAGTATGTAACCTGAAGCGTATGTAACCTGAGGTACCACTATAGACCATGCAAATGCTAGGATGTTTCAGGACCCAGGATAGCTCCTGCACCTGAAAGAGGTTGTCCCTATGAAAGTCTAAGCCCAGTTGAGAGTCCTTCCACCGTTATGCACACCCTTATGATTTGACCAGTTCCTGGGCCCTCAACCAAAGCTTTGATACAACGCTATTGAATGGTTGAAACTATTGTAATTGTCCCATCTAGCTTGTACAGTAGGACCTTTGGGAGAGTGCACTGCTTAGGATGGTTGCTCCTTGCCCCCAAGTCTTACACTACCCCCTGCATGGCTGAAAGGTGGGAACTACTCTGAGGGGTCTGCAGGAAGGCCAGCACATGGGGGCTGTGAAATCTCCTAGCCAGATGACCGCGAGTCAGCGATGTTGCCATAGTGGAATCTTTTGGAAAGGCTAGGATGGGGATGGTGATGGGGAACCTTCTCCAGTTGAGGGGCCATATTCCCTTCTGAGGGACTTTCCAGGAGCCGGTGGTGGGTGGAGCCAGAGGCAAAAGTGGGTGCAGCAACAAATGTTTTTTGTTTTACCTTCATATAGGAGGCTACTTTCTTCACCCACATTCCTCCATCCAGACAAAAGGCAGGAACAGAGTTCAATAACACATTCTAGCTGGGCAAAAACAAAGAGGGTGCAAAGTCAGGCTGGTGAGGGATGTGGCCTGGGGACAATTTTGAGGGCCAGTTAGAGAGGTCTGGAGGACTGCATTTGGCCCCCAGGCCTAAGGTTCCCCACCCAGGGGCTAGGCTGAAACATTTCGGGAGCAGAAAAATACATTTTATCCCCCACCATGAAAAAGTCTCACCTGCTGAAATCAGGCTGCTGGAGGGGAGCACATGGCCCACCTTCCACCCGTCATAATTATACCTTGCGTTTCCGCCACTGCATACTTTGCAAATGTTAATTCACCCGCCCGCTGCGCATCGTGCATTTGGCAGCTCCTTAGCTTCACGAGATCTCTCTCTTCCCATTTGCCTTTAGCTTGCACGATCAGCTGTATGTGGGCGGCTCTCAGGAGTCACATCCGTTCAGTTGCCGCTCGATGTCTCCCCTCGTTCCAGACGAGGACGGGAGTTCCCTCTCCTCCATCACAGGAAGCGCTCTGTATGCTTTGGTGCTCCTCCCCCTCCCTTCTCTTCCGAGGCTGCAGGAAGCTTGGCGTCTCACTGTGTCTGCACCCATCTGTCCACCTGGCTTGTAGGGTGTGCATGTGTGTGCTGCTTCGTGGTCTGATTCTCTTTGTCCCCATCGCCGTCTTCGTCATCGCTGCCGCCGCCTCCCTCTCCTTGGCATATGCGTCTCCCACTTTTGGCAAGAATGAATTAAAACTGCTTCCTCTTCCTAGCTGAGGACCAGTTATTTTTAGGCACGCTCACACATACTCATAAGCCCTCGCAGCCGGCAGTGTGGAGGTGTTTGTGATGAATATCAAGGCCCGGATAAACATGCGTGTGGCTTACTGCCGGTGGGCGGATCTGATGTGAGGCTGCTGAGTGGTTTTTAATTATTCCTTTTCATGATTATTACCGGCGAGGCGCCTGTGGTTATCACAATGCATGGTGCTCAGAGGCAGCGGCAGGGAGGGTTGTGCTTTGGAAGGAGCCTTGGGCAAAACTGTATGCCTTCCCCCCGCACCATGCAGG
Organism: Podarcis muralis; assembly: GCF_964188315.1. Classification (NCBI taxonomy): domain Eukaryota; kingdom Metazoa; phylum Chordata; class Lepidosauria; order Squamata; family Lacertidae; genus Podarcis; species Podarcis muralis. Next base: position 22,093,025 of record NC_135661.1, on the reverse strand, counting down.
ATTTGAATGGATAAAGTCCAGTTCTACCCAGCATCCAAGGTAGAACATAAGAGCAGCTCTGCTGGATCAGGCCAGTGGCCTCTCTAGTCCAGTATGCTGTTCTCACAGTGGACGGCCAACTGTCCTTTCTGGAAAGTGCACAAACAGGACCTGAGCACAACAGCAACTATTCCCTCTTGTGGTTCCCAGCAAACCGGCATTCAGAAGCCTACGGCCTCTGACAATGGAGGTAGAATATAGCCATACTGGCTAGTAGGCACTGATAGCCTTCTCTTCCATGAATTTGCCTGATCTAAATCATCTCAGCATAATGCAATGACGAATAACATAAGGAGTTCCCTGCTGGGTCAGGCCAGGGGTGCATCAAAGTCCCGCATCAGGTTTTCAATGTGAATGGAGGTAAAAGAGGATTGGACGAACTCATGGAAGGTATCAGTGGCTGGTAGCCGTGAGAGCTGTGTTCTGCCTTCATTGCCAGAGGTAGTATGTACTCAGGTCCTGCTTTCCTTTGGGGTTTCTGGTTGGCCACAGGGAGAACAGGATGCTGGACTAGCTGGGCCTTTGGCCCAATCAAGCAGTGCTCTTATGCTCTTGTTCATCATGCTCCCCTTGGATGGCTTTAGAAGGGGATTCGACACATTGATAGAGGGCAAGGCTGGCAATGGCTGTTCCCTCCGCTGTTGGAGGTAGCATGTCTCTGAACGCCAGTTGCTGGGAATTGCAAGCAGTGAGAGTTGCTGATGGGCTCAGGGCCTTCTTTGGGGCTTCCCAGAGGCATCTGATTGGTCACTGTCCAAACAGGATGCTGGTGGGCTTTTGCCTTGATCCAGCTGCCAGGCTCTTCTTACCTTCTTATTTTCCACTTTTGCCATTCATATAGGGTGGTTCCGGTTGGGTAGCTGAAATGTTGCAAGGAGGTCGTCGCCAGCAGGGTGTTGTTGTTTAAACCAAGGAGCAGAGTTTAGGACCCAAAACTGTGATTAATCTGCTTCTTGTCCTTCCCTAAAATGTTTCTCCAGAGAGGCTGAGAGGGCGCTGCCACGAGCCAGGAACGACCCGCCTGCAGCCATGGAAAGCGGAATGCAGCTCCTAAACCGGGATGGGCACAGCATCTCCCACAACTCGAAACGGCACTACCACGACGCCTTCGTCTGCATGAACCGCATGCGGCAGCGATCCTTGCTCTGCGACATTGTGCTGCATGTGGCCACCAAGGAGATCAAGGCCCACAAAGTGGTGCTGGCTTCCTGCAGCCCTTACTTCCACGCCATGTTCACAAGCAAGTATCTCTACCCAAATCCTCTTCTTCTTCCTCCTTGCCTCAGTTGCCTTGAAAGTCTGCACCGAGATGGTTCATGTTCTGCTCCAGTTGAGGCAAAAATTCTGCAACCTGTAGAAATTCTGCAAGTCGAGTAGACTTTTAATTGGTGCCATTCCTCTTGCTGCACATAATTCATTAACCCTGAAATTCTTTCTGCTTTGAGACTTTCCCTTTCAGGTGAGCTGCAGAGCAGAGTTTCTCGAAGGGTGCATTAGATAACTTGCAAATGAACTTTAATAGGTGCATAATTTAATCTGGTGTTACTACTCATGGAGAAGGGGAAAGGGGCTATGTGGGGCACTGATGCCCCATATTTAATTTTTTAATATATTTATATCCTGCCCTTCTTTGTAAAGGCAAACACTTACATCATAATAATAATAAGAAGAAGATATCCCTTAATCATGACATATACAGTGGTACCTCGGGTTAAGTACTTAATTCGTTCCGGAGGTCCGTTCTTAACCTGAAACTGTTCTTAACCTGAAGACCACTTTAGCTAATGGGGCCTCCTGCTGACGCTGTCTCGCCAGAGCCCGATTTCTGTTCTTATCCTGAAGCAAAGTTCTTAACCTGAAGCACTATTTCTGGGTTAGCGGAGTATGTAACCTGAAGCGTATGTAGCCTGAAGCATATGTAACCCGAGGTATATAGCAGACATTTTGGGTTCTACCCAAATAAATCCTACTCAGAGCAGATCTATTGAAATTAACTGTTCTAAGTTAGTCAAGTCCACCCAGTATAAACCAGCATGGGTCTCTAAGTGAGGGGGGAACTATTGGTAGTGTTGTCTTTGGCTTTTTAAAAGAATGAACCCCTCTTCCCAGAATGTCTGGGAAATGTAGCTGTGAAGGGAACGAGAGTGAGTCTCCTAACAACTCTCAGCACTCTTAAAAGACTACAGCTCCCAGGAGTCTTAGACAAAGCCACGACAGTTTAACATTACAGTAGTACCTCCGGTTGCAGACGAGATCCGTTCCGGAGCTCCGGTTGGATCCCAAGGTTTCCGCAACTGGAGGGACCGCTTCTGCGCCCGCACACACGGCGGTAGAGCGCTTCTGCGCATGCGCACGTGGTAAAAACCCAGAAATATACTGGTACTTCCAGGTTTGCTGCTTATGTATCCTGAAGTTTACGTAAGTAGAGGGATACGTAAACGGAGGTACGACTGTATATGATACTGCTTTAAATGTATAGTGCAGATGGGACCATGTCTGAAGCAAGGGCTTCCCTCAGACCTCTAGGACTTGTGATTGTTACTACCCAGAGATGAATTTGGGACTTTCTGCAAAGAAAGCATCTGTTCTGCCACTTATCTGTGGCTCCTCCTCCTCCAGAGGGCTGGATGGGCCTTGGCTTTTGCTGGGCACAGTGACCACAATAAAGCACCTAGGGGCTTCTGCTTAAGATACCCATGGCGTCCTCACGGAGTTCCCTTGTGTTTCCTTGCCACCGCAGATGAGATGAGTGAAAGCCGACAGACCCACATAACACTCCATGATATCGACCCACAGGCGCTGGAGCAGCTGGTTCAATATGCCTACACGGCTGAGATTGTGGTGGGAGAAGGGAACGTACAGGTAAGATGGACCAGAAGGACCAGCATCTTTTCTATGGTTTCTTTGGGAACTGTCCTCACTGCTGCCTCACCTGCACCCTCTGCTGTTAAGCGGCAACAACATTGCTGTGGCATTCTGGTCTGATGCCCACAGACAAAAGTGGCAGGACCACGGACAGCTCCGAGGGAGCAACTTGCTCAACAAAGCTTGGGAGCAGGCTGAGGCCTTTGGGGTCTCCAGACTTCTTTCTCCTGGCTCTGCCCACCTTGGTAGAACTTCGGAACCTTTGGCCTGAAAACAGGCACAGATCCTCCATTCCATAGCTTCCCTTCTGGTGGGCTCTCAGCCCAGCCAGATTAGAGACATGTGGTTCTTCACGCAAAGGCATCAATGAGGGTCCAGCCTTTGTGGTCTGGAAGTTCTTGCCCAGCCACCTGAGGTGTGATGGTCTGCATACCTTCATGCAGTCAGGTCTGAGCCCTGACCCAAACTAGCTCCCCACTTGGTGCCTCTGCAGCCTCTGACTCTTTGTTCAGATCAGCGCTGGGTGCAAGGGCCATGAAAGCTGCTGCTGCTGTGCTGTCCCACCAGGCGAGCCATTCCTTTATATTTCCTTCTGTTTCCAGCGTTCAGGGGTGGGTACTGACATTTTTGTAGTCGAAATCGCACACGCGCACAGAGGTCGGTATCAGTAGGCTTGGTGAAATCCCCCTGCAGAGAACCCTCAATTCTTGCAGTTGAACAAAAATAAACTTTTGTGGGGACGGGAATCCTAACAGAAGATCCCATCGACCCCACATCACCCCCAAAAAGCCCCACCCCAATGAGGACTGAGCCAGGGGACAGTTGGAGAGGTGGGTGAGAGAATGAGTGGAATGGAGGATCTTGGATATGGGCAAGGAGCACTCCACATGGCCATATGAGGTTCCTGGGTCCGTCTTGTTTAATGTCTATTTATGTATCAAAACCAAATTGCAGCGGCACCTCCAGGCCCCTGAACCACAGATGCTGCCTGCCTGTAATCTTATCACATTGCCCTCCCTGCAATTCCCGATGATGTCACATGATGGCTGGCCGGGGCTTTGTTTGCTGCTGGTCTTGCAGTGCTTCCAACAAGGCTGGCTCAGCTGGCCTGGAGCAACCCCTTCTCTCTCCCCATCTGTGGATCTCTCTTGGGTTTTTGTAGGTTCCTACCAGAAGGTGATGGCTGAAAGACT